>NC_061107.1:108345252-108482752 GCF_015104395.2 Macrobrachium nipponense
ACCATGTAATCTTTCCCTACCCAGTTGGTACTTTAATATCACCACAAACTCCCCTACTGCCATTTTAACCTTCGTGTAGTGAAATTATAATATATATATACACATACATTTGTGTTTTTGTTGCGATACAAATGGGACTAGTAAATATATGTGTGTGTGTGTGTGTGTAGCTGAATCATGATAATATGGAACGTGATGAATATATAATTAACGACAAAATCCACGAAGGAAAGTGAATCATTGGAGTACCGCTGTGAGACCTTTCGACTTCTCGTCCTTAGTAAAGGACGAGAAGTTTAAAGGCCATGCAGCGATACTCCATTTTTTCACTTTCATGAATTTTTCCTATTCATAATATATATATATATATATATATATATATATATATATATATGTGTGTGTGTGTGTGTGTGTGTGTGTGTGTGTGTGTATGTATGTATGTATGTACGTACATATTGTATGGTGTTGCCATCACATTATTCATTAACTAGTTAACTGCCAAGTAAATATGAACTGCTGCTCCCATGCACAAGCCTTTCTCGACAAAAGTTACTTCACATGATCACGTTGAAGGTTTCTGAGAATCGAGTCTTCAGTCTCCTCCCACTTCCCTCCCTCCCCCTCCCCATACACAGAGCCACTGTGCCTACTCTTCAGCAAAAGAAATATTTTAGTCATTCAGTTCCAACACTTCCCACATTATTCACAGATCCTACTTTCCACCAAAGCTAAGATGTATTAACAAAGTTATATATAAGTATATTGTTCATTTCTTACTCTGGATGTAACGGGTTTACTCAACGCCTGTACGCTTGTTATTCACGGTCAGTATCCACAGTTCAGTGTCTTAAAGGAGAATTGACCAAACAGCCCTTTCATTCTTGCCTACTTTTGCATAATATACCTACTTGCCTACCGAATCTTTCGCAAAGTGCTTGTTGTTATCGTTTCTTCACATCTCGCGATTTGTGATTTGACTTTTTCGCTCTCCTAGCATCATTACTGAAGTGTGCTGTGAAATACATATATGTATCAACTATTTCCATTCTTTCACTTCCCACGCCTGTTTTCCCTGCTTTTGGACACTGCCAAAATCTCTCATCACCGATGAGAACTACACAATCTTAAGAGCTCAGCCATTCCTCAATCCACTGATAAACAATTCAACAGCTTCTCATCGCGTAACTAGTTTATACAAAACCAGCAAATCTCTTATATCTAGTATTAAAATCACTTCGCTTTCTTCATAAAAACCGTTTGCTAAAAACATTACTTTGTACACGGTATATCCGCAACATTAACCACACGATTCCCGTTGGGGGGCGAGTGCCGTCAGTGTACCTCATGCGTTGTACAGTAGACATTATACTTAAGGTTCTTTGCTGAACCCCTTTCGTTCCTTTTACTGTACCTCTTTTCTTATTCTCTCTCTTCGATCTTACTTGCTACCCTCTCCTGTTACACATTTCAAACCTTTTATTATCAATGTCAATTTCAGTTTCAGTGCTGAATGACCTCACAGGTTCCAGTGCTTGGCCTTTGGCCTAACTATTATATTCAATTCAAATTAACCACACGACATCTCTATCTGTTTCTCACACAACTGTTACATTACAGCCACTTGATCCACATCGTTTTCTGTGTCTCTAAATCCACACTGCTCTTCCCTTATAACCCCTTCTTAATTTTCCAATCCGAGTCTTACCATTACCTTTTTGGTATTATTCTAAGTAATGCTTATCCCTTGGAGTTGTTACAGACGTCTCTATCGCCTTTTCCTATAAACAAAGTAATAATTAATTCATTCTCACATTCTCCAGGGACTTTTCCATCATTCAGAAATTCTTGGTCAGCCAGTCTCCCACTATCATTAGTAGTGTCAGATTTTCGTAACCCATAAACTTTTAGATCAATAGGTAGGATTGTGCGCAAGCAATCATAAATCCGTTCGTGTTATGAAAAACACCTAACCCATCCTTTTACCTTAGAGCGAAATTCACCCAACGACTCATTCAAACTGGTAAACAGGAGGAGGAAAATGTTTCTAACAAACTATTGAAAATAATGCGACCCAAGTTCATTTTAATTAGTATAACTATTATTGCCCACGTAAAACTTACTACTAACACTGCTACTAATGGTAGCTATCATCTGCATTGTATAGTAATTACTGGTTTAGTGCAGTTAGTCCATTCCATTCTCTTGGTATGTCACTATATAGAGAGTAGTCGTGGTAACTTGTGCAACGAGACCAGTAATTGTTGTCCGGTGGTTAGCATCCTCTGATAATTGCTAGAGCGCTCATTAGCATTATTAGGCGAAAACAGGCTGTTATGTTTTAATTTCTAAGAGGCTGTTTTGTAATACATGAAGGACATGAGGTTTCGGGAGATGAACAAATCCACGGCTGCTGGTCCACAAAGTGGGCGTAGATCATTATTTATTATTTTGTCTTACTTTTTTTTGTAAATGAAAAAGTTGACGAAGCTGTCTCGGCTAGAAATTCAAATAATCCGGGAGTGTTTCTATAGAAAAATTTGCCTTGATTTAAAATCTTTCCTTGTACTATTTATAATTATAATTGGAGTTTGAATGGTTGGGGAAAGGGAGGAGGTGATATGTTCTGATTGGGGATTTTTTAAAAATTTATTTTCATAAGCAAATTGAGTGACACCCTGCTCATCTTTATGCCCGGAGAACTGAGCCTAATGTAGGGCAGTTTTTCGCTAAGTCGAAACGACTGTGATGTTAAAGTTTGTGATCCCTTTCCAGTACAATTACTATAAATACTATAAAGGCAACATTATATATATATATATATATATATATATATATATTATATATATATATATATATATATTACTATATATATACTATATATATATATATATATATAGAAATCGCTGAAGTAGGTGTATGATGGGTAGTTATTTCGGCAATATTCTGGTAATTCTATCTCGTATTACCATGATCAAGTAACCTGACCCCGTAATTCTAACTGTTAATTGATGTAAGTGATGCCTGCACCGTACCTAGACCACTGAACGAGTAAATAAACCGATTATTAAAATGTAATAAAGGCAGGATATTGATATGACGCCAAATATGCGCGTAAGTCAAGAAACCTATGAAGGGTTCTATTCTTTAAAACCTAACTATTGGCCCTATCGCCTTGCCTATAGTAACTATAAAAGCTTTTCTTTAACAGGCACGGACTTTCCAGGTAATGTGTAGCAAGTTGAACATGATCATTGAATATAGAAGCAATTCAGAAAACATTTTTATTTAAGGCGGAATCGCGAAAAAAATGAAAAAATGGGAACTTCTTGACCGAGTTAAGTACTTTGATATGTTAAATTAGATTGTGTTACATAATGAAAAGTAATTTATAGGAATGAGTGATATATATGGAATATTCTAAATTACCGGGCTTTAAGGTCGTCTGAATATTCAAAGGAGGAATGAACATGAATGAATGGAAGATGATTTAGGGCCTCGGAGATCATCAGGGAAGTGGTTAAGGAACAGCGAAGCGTCATCCATCGGCAGAGAGTAGGTTAGGGTGGAGTGGAATATGCTGCTGCTGCATTGAATCAAGCGTTGTATTAATACCTCAGTGTCTACAAGGTCAAGGCGTGTTCTTTATCTAGCACTTCCCTTGTCCCCTATTGCATAACTCTCTCTCTCTCTCTCTCTCTTTTTACACATTTCCATAATTATACTGGAACTGGGCAGTGGACAGTTTTACAAGGCTACAGGATGGAAGCCTTCCCTCAACACAATCAGTAACCGTATTTTTAAAGTCTACCATACTTCCACGGAAGGCACGCACACATATATACATATACATATTTACAGTGTATACATGAAAACGTACAGCATCCACACGGCAAACAATAAGTTCGTTGTGAAGTGTCAAAGATGTAAACCTTGAATCGGGGCAGGAAGGACTGAAGACTGTTAAGGAAAAGTCATCTTAATTAATGCGACACCAAATTCTTGCAGGTGACAGTCTGCGTAACTTTATCATTATAATCTTATTTATTGAACCCCAGTTAAATTGAAAGATTATTAGGCATTCACGTTAAAGTAATACACTGTGATTCACACTCAATTGGGAAGAGCCATATTACATCAAATACATTATATACACTATAAACCCACAAATAAAAATAGCCAATAACAGCATGCATTATAAATACGTACCTATAATTCCTTCACAAGTCTTAACTTTCAAAATTCTAATTCCTAACACAGATGAAGTAGTGGCAGAAGGTGTGATCGTGACAGAATAGCAAAAGAGCAGAACTGAGACTGGAATTTTGTCATCAACCAGTGATTGATTATTGGCTTTAACAACCAACCGTAGAACAACGGCAACACTACTGAACGAAACTATCGTTTACGTTGTTGAGCTATTATAGAATTTTTAACGAGTTAGCTGCGCATAGTTCAGGGCAATCTTGGCAACCATCAGGCACACAAAGTTTGGTTAGCTGTCGGTGGTCGTTTGGTACCAGACTTCCTGCTGTATTGTAGATGGTCTCTTCCTTAGGTCTTGGTCAAGACTACAGCTATAAAAAGTAGCTAGCGAAAGCTAAGCAATCACCTCATATCAAACTGTACTGACAAGGGCTATAGTAGGAACGGGAAACAAGTCCTGGTTCTATAGAGCCATGACGCTTTTACTTCGATAAGTTTTCTGGTCAGTGCAAGGGTTGATTAAAGGGGCTGCCTTAAACAAGACTGGACCTCAAGATCAGGGTCGATTCAGATCGTATTCTCCTTGGCGCTGTCAAAATGAGGGAGTTGTTTCCTGTCTATTCTTATTTTTGAGAAGGTAGACTCGGTTGTCTCAAAAGACTTCTTAAGACACCAATCAGAAGCCTCATGTCCATGATCGCTCACCAGTCACGTGAGAAGAAAAATGTGTACAGTCATAATTGACCCGGTTAAGACTCCTGGGGTTAAGACATGAGAGAGAAAAGGTCTTTGTTTTATTATCTGTGACGCTGAAGTTTTCTGAAGCAGTTAGGTAGCTTCTGATAGAAGGCAAAGAACGGCAGTGTAGTTGTTCCAGTTAAGAGACAACCAATTATAGAGCCGATTAGAGATGTTGCCACTTGCAGAAGACATATTAATCTGTTTTGAACTCTTCAGTTTCTCTTCATATGGGTGGGAATATTATAATCGTATCGTAAAATTTCTTGTTTTATCTTCCTAGCTACTCCCCCAATAACCGTATTTTTCAAGTAGTTTACTATTTTATCATTGTTTATTCCGTTTCCAAAGACAAGAAATATGTACTGGTTAAATTCATTAATATTGATTAATTAACTGTTTAAATCTTTTTCTTTTCTCATACTTCGGAAAACAGGCTTTTCAAATGTTTAAGATAGTGCTTTCGCCTTCTTTGTTAATACGGCAAACTGTACTTCTGTTACAATCAATCGTTCTGCCTATACATTCCTAGTAGCCAATATCCATAGTCGTTGCACCGCATGGTCAAAGCTACGAATAACAGCCTCAGTGTCCTTCTCCGACTGGAAATACTTGTAGACAATGCAAATAATCTATCGCTCTTGGGCAGTTAAGTGCCGTCCTGCAGAGCATTCCATTATAATGCTGAAAGTATCAACCTGTCGCTGTTGTTGTAGATCAAGCAAGACTGCAAGTGCCACGTGCTGGCGCGGACTCGTGCTCTAGGGTAGCCCTTAAGGTATTAACCTACTTATTTTTCCCTTTATTTTTTACCTGACAGACATAAACATTTCTTCAAGCATAATGAAGACGAAAGAGTGAGATTCCAAGGAGGTGGCGCCGTCTCTGACTGGCTCCATGTTGCTTTTTAAAATGGTAAAACTGTTATAGGATAAGCAAATTTATCATAACTGCTTCAGTTTTTTCATCCAAGGGTAACCCTTGCTTTCGTTTAAGTCTTGGAATGACATTGGCTTCTCTAATTGTCTGCATCCTTGACGGTCTCACTATAGCAAATGTGACCTCTTAAAACTATTACCGAGGTAAAATGGTTTACAATTTCGTCAGAAAAGCCTCTGAGTAAAAATTTAACAAATAAAAGGAAGGGCAAGAGAAAATATAGGAAACATTGTTGGTGGAGTTTGTCGTGAAATCCCCTATTTATATATATATATTATATATATATATATATATATATATATATATATATATATACGTACATATATATATAAATATAAATATATATATACAGTTTTTACCAGATACGTATGTAATTGCCATAACCAGAATGCCCCTTTAACTATTCGAATTCTTAACACTTTTCGATAAACTTGTTGCTACCAGAGCCATTAAATCCTTTGGGTCCAGCTAGATCTTTGTTGTGACAACGTATCCAAAAAGTGTGATGAATTCGAGAGGCCATTCTGGTTATTACAATTACGCACACACATACTCATATCTCATATACTGTGCATATATATATATATATATATATATATATATATATATATATATATATATATATATATATGTGTGTGTTTTATATGTGCACATTTGTTTTATTGATTATTGAAAGCTGTATTAGAATTTTGGATTTTATCTTTGAGCCACTTGTACTTGCAACCACCACAGCGACCCCAATATGTATATGAGCGCGGAGAGAGAGAGAGAGAGAGACGGACGGGAGTCTACCAGATAACACAAATGGTGTACTTTCTGGCTTCCTGATTGCACAAAATACCACTGGCGGGAGTACTTTTACATTATGGCGAAGATTACCGTATGATCTTGAGGGAAAGATTTGCATTAACATCCTCTTACACAATTTTGATGGTTTAAGTAATGTCCATCGTCAGATGACATCGTCTTGGATTGCATACATATACGTATAGGGAGAATGTATTTATGCTTAAATATGCATTTTCCGTATTGCACCGCAACGCACATGTTAAGTCCGAAATAAAATATATTCTTTTCTATTTTTAGAAATATTTTCGATTGTGTTGCATTTTCAAATACACCCAAACAATAAGCTCTCACACACACATTAGTCTGAGAGACGACTTTTTATTTGGTAATAACATTAAAAAAATTATTATTATTATTATTAATATAATTTCTGCTGTCGCTCCCTGAATTTGTCGCAAGAATTAACATGATTTGCTTGACTGCGTACTTTATCGTTGGTTAAGATTAGGATTCGTTTTATGACAATATGCCAGTGTAAACATTTCTTCAGACATAATGATTATTATTGTTGTAATGGTACGTTCTCAGCGCAGTTGATTAAAATATTATCCTAAATCTTCGTATTCAAAATTAACAGAGTAGAAGGACCTTGATCCGGCACTGTAGGTATTATTTAAGGTTCTTTGCAGCAGCGTCCCTGCGGCCTCTAGCCGCATCGGTTCTCACTTCTTATTCTGTACTTATACTCAAATTATCTTTCTTCTCATTTTAATGCAACTGAGAGGTTTTCCTCCTGTTACACCCTTCAAACCTTCGACTGTCAATTTCCCTTTCAGCGCTGAATAACCTCATAGGTCCCAGCGCTTGCTCTTTTGCCTAAATTCTATATTTATATGATATTCCTTGATGGACAACGGAAATTCCAGAGTGCTATTATGTTTCAGGGTTATCTCCCTTCCCCACAAGCTCCTCCCTTCAGCCTCCCCCTCCCAATAAACTGTAAACGCAGTTTATCAACGTATTTCTCTATCTGAGCTGAGTTTACAGGTGGCAGTAATAAATCGCCTATACCATGGTAGGATTTTTTTAAGGCATAATAGCCATAAAAAAAGTGTGGTGTCAGGATGTAGCATTGGCTTCGTCCTTTTTTACGCCATGAATATTACATTTCTAGATGTTTATATTATTTTATATTATAATTGTATCTGTTCCCGTCGTAGTTTCCCGTCGTAGTTTCACGGAAAGGTCAACCTTACACTTTGGCATTTATAAGGCTATTCACTTATATAACTACTGTTTGATTCAGGTATTTATTTGTCAGTCAATTATAAGGCTATTTACTTGTATAACTGCAGTTTGATTCAAGTATTTAGTTGTCAATAAATTCTACTAATGAAATTTGTCCCTCAGTTCTTTAGCATGCTCCATTTTTTCTACCAAAACTTGCTCACGTGAGAGGTAAGGAGTTTTGAATTATTCTTCATAATGTACAAACTTGATTAACTTCTGCTCATTGGGAGTGTAAAGGCTAATGGAAAGCGACAATACAAGATTTCCATATTCAAGTTTCATGAATAAATGAGCCTCTACATAAAATTTATCTATAACTCTATTGAATGTTTATCAAAAATTGCTTGTTACGCTGATTGCATCTGAGGACTGCTGTGCCATGGGAATTCATTTGTGCGGAAGGGGAAAACAAAGAAGAATAATTAATCCTTATTAAGCTGAAAGTGAAACCAGTGTTTTCGTAGACGGCGTTCTTGGGTCGAATTTACAGTTTGCAGCGTAGCCGGGTCTCGTGCCATTGTTACTGCTTCCATCATCATATCCTTATTATTATTACTCGCAAAGTGAGTGTTTTGCTTCTTTCCCGGAAAATTTCCCGTGAACTTTTTATTTACACGGTTGCGTCGAGCGCGTGTGTTTTATATAATTATTATATATTAATGTATGTATTATGTATGTATGTGTATGTATGTAATCTATATCCTTATTATTATTACTCGCAAAGTGAGTGTTTGCTTCTTCGATCGTGGACCTTTTTATGTTTCACACGGTTGCGCGAGCGCGTGTGTTTATAAATATATATATGTATGTATGTATATATGTATGTATGTATGTGTATGTATATATATATATATATATATATATATATATATATATATATATATACATACACGCGCGCGCTCAAGCGTATGAAACTTAAAAAGGGCCACGATCGAAATCCTTAAACTGACATTTATATTTCCCTGACACTTCAAGTCGACATGCACCCTCCATTGCCAGTCACCTCAGACACTCTGCCCTTTCACTTTGTCTCTGTAATGACCAAAACTTCCAGCTGTCTCTAAAACAAATCAGTTATAGTACACGTCTCGCCTGCAAACTATCCGGGCATTTTTTTTCCCCCAATAATGGTATGAGTACAGCATAAGGGGCCGCAAATATATCCCCGGCCGTTAGGTAACTTTAGGGTAGGCAAAACAGCGAGAGTATTTTTTTCCACAGCATCCCTCAGAACTGAACAATCACAGTTGCACAGACTTTGTCCTCACGAGAATAAACTGATCTGCGTTTACTGGGAAATTCTTTCTCGTGCTCTCCTGCCTTACGTTCCGAAGTCCACCCAGCTGCGATGGGTAATGACCTATGCTGCTGGTAAGAAAAAAGGCGTTGGGCCAGCAACTATTCCCTAAAACGTGTTACCAATTAGAATGCAGTGCCGTTTACTGGCCCTCACCCCAATTGGCATGGAAATAAAAAAAAATGGGTGTAAATCCTGACTGGATTAGACTTCATATCCAAATTCTTCTGAAAACGGTTGAGATGTAAAGTCGTAACGGGTCAAGAATTGTGCTAATTTTCCCTGAAGCAAATTTTGATATATAAATTTATATATACATATAATTGTGTGAGTGTGTGATAGCTGAGTGGTCAAGCACTAGGCTTACATTCGCAAAGCTCATGTTTTGTCCCATGTCTGTTGCTCATAAGTGAACCCAACAGTCAACGAGTACCACTGTCACCTATAGATATAGGGCTTGGCCACCAGTCCCACCCATTAATGCTTGCTTAGAATCGGAAACCTTTATCCCTCAGGGATTGCCATCTCCAGGCACGTGACACACAGGCGCGCGCAGACACACACACACACATTACAGAGAGAACACACGCATTACAGAGAGTCAGAGGAGATATTGACAAATTTTATGCAAAGTAAATTCAGTAGGTACACACTGCCTCCAGAAGGGTATGACTACATATTTTCATATTTTGATTACGAAGGCGAATCAGCGGTGACAGCGATTGTGTAAATGAGAAAGATGATGATATAGATACTGATAATTAGATAATTGCAATGTGTGGTTGGTCAGAAACCCAATAGTAATTCACTGTGAAGTGATGACGTAGGACTACTTTCATTTTTATGCTAATTTCATATATATTGAATAGTACACTATATATATACATAATATATAAATATATATGCATAATATATATACATATGTAAATAATACATACACAATATTTAAATATATATATACATATATATATATTATAATAGAAGTAGTAGAGTAGCTACTTGTTTTGAAAATGGCGTCAAATTTATGAATAATCTAATATCTGAAAAATGCTGAAAGTTTTTGAGGATTTCACTAAAAAAGAATGGATGGCTAAAAACATATCCAGTTGAATGCATTTGAAGAGAATCAGCGTATCTCGTGGGGGCCAGAATAGAGCCAGTCGTAAAGTTGAGATTAAGACAGGATGTCAGTATTCAAAGACCGTGAGGGTTTGGGAGGGTCGGCGATGTAACATGAACTACAGTAGAAAATAATGTCGCTGGGGGGGGGGGGGGGGGGGATTGCATGCTTGTTTGTATGTATGATCCTTTCAAACCTCATTATTTATATCAAGTCGAAGGATACAGTAATTATGTCTGCTAACAATTATATAGAGACCATTGTTTACACTTAAAGGAAATAGCGAAGCGTACGTCACTTAGTTATATAATAATAATAATAATAATAATATAATAATAATTATTATTCGTGGATTTCAAGCCTAGTGTAGAAGGGAATGGCAGTCGGCGCCTGCCATGTGTGTACTGCACGCGTAGTGTGCATCACCAAAATGATGGACAAACCTTGGGCGATCTCATCTTGTGGTGGACGCGGTCGGTAGTTCCTCGTTACAATTCATTAAAGTCCACTCTCACTTGTCACAGAGCCACCTCCTAGCTCTCTCTCTCTCTCTCTCTCTGTTGGATCTCAACATCTCGGACGTAAGGTTTTGTTAGTTTATTTGCATACAAATAAAACAACGCGTTGTTAGGCAGAGAAAACTCTTGAAACTATATATATATATATATATATATATATATATATATATATATATATATATATTATATATATACATATTTATTATATATATATATATATATTATATATATATACAATCGTTATATATATATACACTCTGTATATATATATATATATATATATATATATATATATATATATATAATACAACGCGTTGTTAGAGAAAAATCTTTACACTTTTTATATATATATATATATATATATATATATATAATATATATATATATATTTATTTAAATAGGCTGTCATCGGATGGTCAGTTTACGTCTACCAGACGATGAGGTTAGAGATATGGACAGTTTGTCACATTTTGTTATTAAATATCTCCGTTAGATACCACCCTGTTTAAATGCGGTTCTGTTATTAACTGTACTAATGCACAGAACAATCGTGCAAGTGAAAATATGTATATATATATATATATGTGTGTGTGTGTGTGTGTGTTATACGATCACAAGTAACACGTGAAGATTGTATATCAAAGAGCCAGCAGGAAAAAATGAAACTCAGCAGAACCTAGCGCTATTGTGTATTCTTGATACACCTCAACAGGTGTATCAAAAATTAAAAATAACTTCGAAATTTCGAAGGTAAACATATAAAAGCATAAAAACGGAAAAAGTAAAATATAGAACAGCCAAACAGCCTAGTCAAGAAGTAAATGGTCCACAGCCTAGAATTACATTTGAAGGATAAATACAACAAACGGAAATGAAACTACTAAGCAGTCAATTACATAGTTACAAAGCTGTAAACAATACATTTCTTAAGCCAGATATCGAATTTATATTGTCCGGTGCAAATGTTAAAAGCACTACTTAACTTATATTTTGTTATGCTATATTAATGTTTATTTAAATATCTCTACAAAATAAAGTTTCCTGTGAATTTTTCCAATTAATTGCATGATTAAAATCGTTCATATGTAGAATGAGGGCGCTCGATGTATTTCCTACACGTACACAATATTTATGTTGATTTAATCTTGATGCCAACAGTTCGCCACTTTTGTCAATATATTTTTTATCAATCTCTACATGGAATTTCATATATGCAACCTGGTTGCAAATGGGGAGAGTTCTTAGTTAAAATTGTTCTCACAGACTGAGTGTTACTAAAAAAAATACATTAACATTAAAATCTTAAAACATTTTTGAAAAAAAAAAACCTGTAGTGAAAAGGTAAAACAATCCATTTACAATAATCAAAAGCTTGGACGTACATGGTATGTGGCTGTATTATCCCATGTCCTTAAAAGGGTAGGCTAGGTTTAAATCATATTTCAACTTCTCCAACGTCTAGCCACCAAGTTTAGGCGTAAAATTAATCTTGTCACTGACCGGACATGATAACGATTTGACTTTAGTTACCAGCTTCTCTTTCCACCATTGGCGCTTTAATTTTTTAATCCGACTTTTCCGTGTATGAACATTTATATTGATATATTAGCAAAATGCTCAAATATAATAAGTTGATACACTATCGTCTTCAGGTGCTGTATGATACACTATCGTCTTCAGGTGCTGTATTGTTCAGAAAAGCGGTTCTGGTAGTAGATTAGCTCTGGTCTTGCGGTACGAATGGTCTTCGTAGATTCTCTCTCTCTCTCTCTCATACTTAAACGTCGCTGGAAGACGGTATCATACCATCATTTTCAATGCGTTTGCAGTGTATTGAAATAGGAATACATACAAGATTTGAATTTTGTATTCATCTGTAGAAGTATTTTCGTTGTTTTACTTATGATAAAAAATTGTTGATGGATGTTAGTAAAGGTCTTAAAGTGAAACATATTTGTTAGGGGAAAAATATTCGCGAACATTGACCTTATCTACTTCAGATACATTTTTTAGGTGGGTCCCAACATCGGTATATATATTTTTAAAGGTTTGTTGATGCCGTTTTTCAAGTCTAATACTCTTTTATGTTGCAACATTTCTCTCATTTCGTGAACATTCATTGGGGATGACTGGAAGCGAGGGAGCCAAATAATTCGAAAGCGGAGGGGGTCGAGCGTATGTTTGTGGATGCAATAAGAGGTGGAGAATACAGAAATACCAGGAGTTGATGGAGGTTGAGTGTGTTGTTGCAATAGATGAAGAGTGTGATTGCGTGTCTGACCGATGAAGGTAGGGTATGTCTAGATCAGGAAAAGGCTCTGACGTAAGGGAGAGAAGAATATTTCCCCTAATGAAAGACTAAAAGTAAGAGAGATCACTAAGTATTATAGGGGTTAGCATTATTCTGTACAGAAATGAAAGCTCATGGTAGGGTTTTACCAAAGGACTGACTGGAGTTAGAGCGGATTAGACATGCCTGAATTCGCGTGTAAAACTGAGAAGCCTGAGGGTGAAGAGGCAAGTATGCGGCATTCGTGTTAAAACAAAAATACTTACAGAAATAATGCAGATGCAGTAAGGAGCATGCGTGTGAAGTTTTAGGCGGGTGATTGGTTAGTTTATTGTAAAAGTGGGTCAGAGACACGTGTGATCTGATATGCCTCCTTGGCTGTTAAATATCTTTGTGGATGGAGTGGTGCGAGAAGTCAGAGAAAGGAACTTAGATGGAAGCTCCGAAAGTTGTGGGTCACGAATGGCGTGGAGATGTTTTGAGATGAGATGATAGGTGACTGATTAGGAACAATGAAGAGAAACTACAGAAACTAGTGATGAAGTCTGAAGTTGTTTCAACAGTAGAACATTAGAGTGCGTGCAGTTGAAGGGAAGTGGTTGATTTGTATGGCATTTTGACGGTAGGATGAGAAAAGAGAGGGGGTATCGAACACTGAAGCAGAAAAGGTAAAGGGGTTTGTGTAGCCGGATCAGAAACGATGTAGAGTATGTGAAACCCAAGATTGGGATAAATGCAGGGATGGATGGGTCAGTTATCACTTTTGGACAATGTGTGTGTGGTTCATGATGTGAACTATCAGCTTGTTCCTTTTGTAGCGCCACTCTTTGCTAATGATGAAGAGTGCTGAAAAAATGCATGTGCGTTTATTAATCATATCTAGTATACATCAGAACCCTGATTATGAAAATGTTTTCGTGGTAATGCCGATGAATATCTTTCAATGTAGTCTAGATAATTAGCTTAGTCGTGGCTGATTTGTATCAAAGTTCGATAGTATCCCATTGTTTTTCTGAACTAAGTGCAAATTTAAAAAAATGGAATCTTCTGTTGTTACTATTTTTCAAAGGGTATTAGACATCTATTAAGAAAAATTATATATATATATATACACACACACACACACACACACATATATATATATATATATATATATATTATATATATATATATATATATATATAATGTATATATATATATTCCTTTCGTGGTGAAACAAGCTTAATTGTAAACGTGACGAATTCTTTTTGGTCCTATACTGTATACATGAAAACAAGATACTCTCTTCTTGGATTTGGAATTTGTTACGAGCAAGACGTATTTGCATATGATCTGGCTTTCGCATGGCGAGAATTTAATCTCTGAACCTTGGGTTGAACGATCTGTATGCCGGACATGAATATATTTATAGCAGACAACGGTGTATCCTAATAACGGACTTTCATCGGCTATTCAACCGATTTTTATACCAGACAAATCTGTCCCCATCGTGGATCTTATTTGCAGGGTAAATGAAAGAAAAGGATTCTCCAACTTCGGAACTTGTTACTTTTAGAATGCGACGTCATGTTGATTCAGGGATTAGTAGTCACTGTGTATTTTTGCTGGAGTGCAGCTATTGCGTGCATTCCATAGGTTCCTTGAATTATGTACTTATTAGTTGTTTCTTGGGTTAAACGCATTATTTTCGGTCGTAATTTAAAGGGAACTACCACCTGATCAATTACTTCATTGCTGTTAGCTAAAATTGGTCCTGTGTAACACATCGTTCTTCACATTGAATTTTTCTTTTAACATAATCATTTCCTGATCCTTTGCATTTCTCAAAGGTATGTTTCAAACTTACATCATCGTTCTGAGCCCTAATTAGATCATCCTTTTGTAAAGATATTTCCAGAGGTGCATTACTTGATGAACTATTGACATTGCCGCTTTAGTCATAGTTTTCATCAGAACTTAAATCATAGCTATCATCAGAATCGGTACACATTCCAGGTCTAGTTACAATTGCTACTTCTGCTTCAGGTATAGGAGTTTTCGTCACAAGAGGATTCACAGGGCAACTTTCTCTTGCTAAATCATTTCTTAATAGGTCAACCCTCTTGACAGGCAATCTATCTGTCACAGCAACCTTGCATAGACCCGTAGCATTATTTGTGTCTAAATAAACTGTCTCCAAAGGGCAAGGAATGTAAGCAACGGGAAGTCCCCCAATCATGATAAACTCATCCTCGGTAACACGATGATCAGGTAGAGGGGACTCGCGAACAACTGATACTCCTGCACCAGTATCCTAATGGAGCACTGGGTTCACGTACAGCTGAATAATTACAGATTAATTACCAAAGCTTTTAGTAGTAGTTACTCATTCATCCAACTGAAGTACAGAACCGTTCCCTGAACTAACAAATTAACTGATTTTTTAGAGCTAAATATACTTTATGCTTAAATGGTTCTTTCTGTATTTCCTTGTACCTTCTCATTCTTCTGAATGAGCACTATTCTTTGGAAGCTTGAATTTAAAGTTGGTTCATTTTCTGAATAATAATAATAATAATAATAATAATAATAATAATAATAATAATAATAATAATAATAATAATATGATAGAATGTTAAGTATAGTAACCATCAGCTGGTCGTTGCTTCTGGTGGGATTTTACCATACCTCGTTAAATATAGGACATCCTTCAAAGAAAATTTCCATTTTTAAGGAAATCCTGTTTTTAAACAAAATAATGGACGATTCACAATCGTTAGAATGTTGCAGGACGATCGACTGTTCATTGTTTTGACAACTGAAGGGATGATACTGCACTTGATCGTTTCAGTCATGAAGCTACTGCAGGGGTTCCTGATAGAAGACTGAAATGCATAGAAATCATCTCTCTCTCTCTCTCTCTCTCTCTGCTCTCTCATCTCTCTCTATGGTCGCAAATCATCTTTCTCTCTCTCTCTCTCTCTCTCAGCTATGATTTTCTGTTTGCGTGCTATTTCGGTGATTGTTCTGTGATTCATTGTTTCATTTTGTAAGTTTAATAAAACAGATAAATTAATAGCGGATAAAACAAGAGGAGTAAATGACCCAGCCGATATACATTTATTATTCAAGTGCAAATAACATCTGGTTGGGAGATCCATAAATACGTAGTTAACTTTCAGGTCAGAATTTTGAAAACTCTACGGATCATTAACGAACACTTTCATTTAAAAGCTCGTGTCCAAGTCTCATTTAGGAGAATACGCAGGAATATTTATTCATCCACTTGCATCTTCCTAAAAGGAGTTTTATTTATTTAAAGGCGTCTTTTTTATCTAGTATATTCGTTAATACCAGCATCAATATATTAATTTCATCACTGTATTTTCATACTTTTAGCTTTAGAAGGGCGGTACCATTAGTTTTTAGAAGTCCCAGTTATGAACATTATAGATATTTATATTTTCATGGTCGAGCAAGTCAAACTGTCAGTCACTGTGATCGGCGCACACCTTTAATATTGTTTTTAGAACTTTACAAAAAATAAATGCTCTACTATATATATATATTCGATATATATTCGATATACGGATGTAAACATCTCAACTCACCGGCAGATGAAGAGCAGATTATTGAAATGTTCGCCCTAACGACCGCTTTGACGTCGTAGTGTGACTTCCCTCAGACTAGACATCACTACCACTTGACCGTTCGTGATTGCCCGACGCGGGAAGCTTGTACGCGTACCAAACGCTGCCCGACGCTCAGGAATACCAACATTGAATAGACATTAAAAGTTTTATTTAAATTCCTGTATACTACTCATGCAGATAAATATATAGTGTGGTCTAAAGGATTAAAAGCAAAAAATGTTGACATCCCCTGTACTGGGAAACCGGTTTGTCCGACTGATGTCACAAATTGGACTTTATTTATGTTGTGAGGGCTTGGCGTCTGCCACCCCTGGAATATCGTCGCTTGATGAGCCCAATTAAATTGTATAACCGAGCTGACATAGATTTTTGTTTTTGTATGACCATATTCGACCATTCACAAGCACCTGCATATATATATATATTTTATATATATATATACACTATATATATATATATATCTATATATATATATTTTGATTATATATATATTACATATATATATATATATATATGATACGTATATATATAGATATATATATATATATATATATATATATATATCACACAATTATATAATATATAATATATATTATATAATATATATATATATATATATATATAGGTACATATGCATACACACACACACACACACATATATATGTGTATATATTATGGTGTGGTTGGTTTGGTCATGGCCTGGCACCTCGGTGGCCGCGAGTTCAATTCTCGGGCATTCCAATGAGGGATCAGAAACGTGTATTTCTGGAGATAGAAGTTCACTTTGAACGTGGTTCGAAAGTCAAGTAAAGCCGTTGGTCCCGTTGCTGGATAGCCACTGGTTCCATGCGACGTAATATCACCATATAAGCAAACATATATATATATATATATATATATATATATATATATATATATATATATATATATATATATATATCCCTACACAGGATTTAGCTATAGGAAGAAAATATCTGTTAGCACCACATTCATACTGTAACATTTGAACTCCTGAACAAAAAAGTGCGTAAAAGTCGTCTCTTACACGTAAGAAAGAATCTGGTTATTTTAATGAGATATGATTTCAGTATACACGTATTTAATTTAAGATTTTAGTCATTTGTATTTTACAAAGTATATATTTGTAATTATAAAAATTCGATATATTTTTATTGGTTTTATCTATCATCATTCTTCATTTTTTACGTTCATCAGTGAACACCATTACCTTTCATTTATTCATTATCATGCTAATTTATATATCTTCAAGACCTAAATTTCATAATCAATCAATCAGTCAGTCATAGCAGCAAATCCCTCCCTCCCTACACATAAATTGGGTGATTTCCCTATCTTGAGGGCGCGGCATATAATAGAGCAAACCCGCACTTGTATTCTCTCGGATTTGTTTGTTAAACGGCCGAAAGTAATCCCATTCAATTTATAAACGTCAACTCCATAACACTGACGTTTATGTTCAACAAAGCTTTCACAGTTCATAGTCATCTATGTCAGAACACTTGCATGTTTTGGCTCCAGTTTAGGAAAGTAGGTTCATTATGCTTACGAAGGCTGTAATGAGGCTGTTGGGAAACCTCGGTGTTAAATATGTCAGCCCAGTGAATTTTCACCTCCGCGTATTTTGTCACAAGACAAGACGATAAAAAAAAAGCATAAGAAAATTGGAAGGTCGCGCTGGAGTTTTTAAGGTAGAAAGTCGGCCAAAAATTAAATACTGCATATTGTTTGACAAGGAGAAATGCCTCTTCTTTTTTTCGCGGAAACGAAAACAGTATTGTCTTAAATTTTAACCTTCGGATATATAAGTTATATCCTGATGTTACTGTTAATGATATAATGTCTCCCGTTGATAATATACCGCGACAAATTTAGGAACAGACTGGCCATTGTTTTGAGTCAATGGGCTGATGCCATACATATCATTATGTGGTATCATATTCGTCTTTATTACAATATAAATCAAGAAACTGGAAGTTTCGAGCAAAAAAGGATTCCTTGTTGAAAATATTTTTTGTATAAATCATCGTCATTACTGATTTCGATTAAAATTATAGTAATAAACTTAGGAACAATTCTTTTTTTTAACTAACGGTGACAATATGCATATCAGTTAAAGAGGCGGCCACTTATGGGATGGTTAAGCTTCTCGAAGATCGTTCTCTTAAGATACCATAGCTAAAGGGCCAACTCTTGATCAATCCATTTAGACGCCTTTCGATAAAATAGCGTTCTTTATGAAATATTAAATTTCTTCCTAGAAAAGCAAATTCCATGCTTGGGAAAATATTTAATAGTCAATTTGGATACTATGGGACGTAGTTGAAGCCAAGAATCGTTCCACATATATTTTTGAACATAGCAATGAACAGGTAATAAGAAAATGTAAATGACGTCAAAAAGTCGCTTGTGTGAAAGTGAATAACAGTTGTAAAAATAAAAAGGACATGTCATTGACATATTACAAGTATAGTAGTTTTCGCATATTACAGAGTACTGACACATATCTTTATTTTATATGTAATCACAGAGCTGCATTCAAGGTCATGTCTCAACCTTAACTACATTCAACAAGTCCATTATGAGTGGGGTCCAGGTGTCATGTTCTGACCTTTGTTTCCCTGTTTTACTAACAAATGAAGGAAGGTGATAGACAATCCTCTTATTATCCGTACACGAGGAAATGGCAACACTGCCCCAAAGAAAATGCCAAAGTTACCAGATGACCATTCTTTTTTCCTGAAAATTGTGAATGGGATTTTCAAAAAATGGAAGAAGTGCTAATCACCGAGTTTCAACCGTTTGTGGCTCAGTAACACAAACAATATGAAAAAGTCCTATCAGAAGGGGAAAGTAGAAGATACGAAGTGGGTTTAAGAACGTATTTGAGTATTACCAAAGGAAAATCGCTTCTCTTGATAAGGATCGGGTTTAAAGGACGAGAAACAAGTGGCAACGCCGTATTGACCCTAGAAAACTGCCGGAGTCAACTTAAAGAATCATTATAGGAACTTTTACAAGGAATAAGCGACTCGAGACTACCATGTCTGCTAAAGACAACTTATGTAAATGACGCTTAGAGATGGTGTTTGTTGTGATCACTTTCACTGTTGCTTTCGAACTGATAATAGGCGTGAGAGCACGAACAGTTTGTATATTTATTTCCAAAGTGTGCTGATATAGTTTTGCTAAGGCCGATTAAACGACAGTTTCGAAAAATGAAATGGGGGGAAATAAAATGTCTGTATGCCTGCTATTTTCGATTTCGCCCTTAACCGAGGTCTTTTCATCTTTATCGGGTCTTCACATTCTGTGTGGAGTATAAAATGCAATTACTCTCGTCATTCATTTCTTATTCTTCTCCGGAATTTCAGACTTACAGATTTCTACAGCATCTTACCTAGAGCTGGAAAATTCGTAACCCTTTGGGCTATGATGGAAAAAAAACACTCGTGTCTCTGCACTTATTATTATTATTATTATTATTATTATTATTATTATTATTATTATTATTATTATTATTATTAAATAACGAAAACAGATTTACTGCCGAAGCCTTTTAAGAATCTCTGGAGTTTTTCTCCTCTCGATTCTGACGGAGATGTGAAAGATAGTCATGACGAGCATGGAGTTGTGAGACTCGTTTCAGCGATCGGAAAGCGTTCTCCTAATTATTTAAAAATGGATGGTTTGTGGGAAGTTATACTTTTAATGACTTCATTATTCTTAATGCTCTGCGAACGTTGCTCCTAGCAATACCGGGAAAGAGCATCAGATTTGACACATAGCAATGCTTGAGTTTGTGATGGTTGAACTGCTGTATATATTTATCTGCCAGTTGTTCTCTGGTTATTATCATTAATATTATTGGTATTGTTGTTCTTACCCATAGGAAAACTCATTTCTTTTCTTATTCTTCTCATTAAACTTATTTATTTTGACAGAGACGCTCAAGGCAAGGCAGAATATTTGTTGAATGCTTTTGTTTATTTTTTTTTTCATTTTCATCTTCTAATCTCCGGAAAGCAAACAATGCACAGAGACCCAATGATCTTACAGACGTCTTTATTTCAGTTTACCCCCTTTGTGTCCCGTCAGTTATCTACTCATTGTCTGATCATTTACGCATCAAGGTTTCCCATGTCTCCCACATTTTATATCGAGCTGGACACAAGAAAAAAAAATCGCACAAGCGACGTTGATCTCGAACAATAACACAAAACAAAGCTTGCCGTGTCGCCACAAGGAGAACACATGTGATGAAGGTAGTTACAAGCAAGTTAGGAAGAAAATACGCGAAACACAGCGGCCTTGAGATCTCTCTGTAAAAGAGGCTTGCAGACAGCGGGGGAGGCCACACTCCACCTTGCAGGCCGTGAATGAATGGAGAGTTGTGCGAGAGATACGTAGAAGTGTATAGGGCAGAAACGCCGTAATTATGTTATTATTACGTATGACTCAAACCCTTTTGTTTTCATCGCTTGTGCCGTCTTTGTCGCTTTGACGGTATATTTATAGTAAGTAATTAACAAGCAAAAGTTAAGATTTTTTTTCACTTGCCGAAGAGAGAGAGAGAGAGAGAGAGAATTCTGGAGTTCAGCGTAGAAACTATTATGATATCAGCACTTCATGTGTCACCTTACGAGTGCTTCTGGTTGTATAACTGTTTGATAGGCGATTCATTTCTTCAGTCCACGAGTATTGTGACTTATGATACATAAATTTTGACCATACTTGATTTTCGCGAGGCTATCTAATTTTTGTGGAATAAGTTAGATGGCCACTAAAGCGAATAACGATCTTCCATTAGAAGGGGGGGGGGAGCCCTAACGTGAAATTAATCAGAGATATTAGATAGGAGTGCGGTTTATGGAAGCCAAATTTGAGACAATAAGCCTCTAAACGTGAATATCCTAAATATGTAGGTCGTGGCAGAGGAGCAATGCGCTTTGAAGTAGCATTGCTGTCTTATTTTTCACCTAATAGTGTCAAGATCAGCTGTATGTTTAAGAAAAATGAAATTGAACATTTTCAGTTGATAGGATATTGAATAACATTCTAATCTGGATTACTTAAAATGTGGTTTATATAAGCTTTATAAGGCCTGATATAACACGGTTTCTGATATAGCCAAAGTTATTTTATTCTTTAAATTTTCTTGTGATAATTTCCAGTTTTATTCCTAACCTAGAATGTCATTGGTAATTCCTGCCTTTCCAGCGTTGTATTTTACCGGATTAAATTTACCCTCAGGATGATATAGTTACCGAAAACACTTACCTTGGTCTTGCGGTAATCGGTCAGCAAGTATGAAACATTTTCACGCTGTCAACGCCAATTGTGTTTGTTAAGCACAAACTTTTAAGCTGCGTAGTTAGCTTGCGTTCTTCACTACAAGTAAACGGTGTCCGAAAGAAATATTTTGTCCTTTTCACTTGAATAAAATGGGCATAACTAAAATAAAATAGCAGACCATCGCTCACGTTCCAGCGAGCGTCAAAATCCCGCATCCGTGCTGGAAAGGCCAGTACGCGGAGGGACTTATTTGTCACGGGCGGCAAGTGACTGACTGAGCGAGCGAGCCAGGGAAACCGAGAAACGGAGGAGGGAGCCGACCAAGGAGACGGGCAGCGGATGTACTGTACATTCGACGACTGCTGGAATCACCTGGCCTTCTCCTATATACCTTCACGATGCAGCGCCTCCTCCACCCTTCACTTCCTCTCCCCTACACCTCCTCCCCTGTTGTAGGGAGCTAAGTTTGAGATAAAGCCATCATTTGGGTGGTGGGATATGGAACAAGATCGTCATGGTTTTTTCCTTTTTCTTCTTCACATTACTGACCTGGATTAGAGCTGTATTAATTTCTCGATTTTAGAAGCCATTGCGATTTTACTGTAATATCCCTGTTCGCTTCACTGTCTTGCATAAATTCATAATCGTTCCCCTACTGTTAACAAAAAGGATAAATCTAAAATTAATTAGTGTTCACTTAATAATACCCCACTAAAATCAGATGAAAATAGTGGAGCATTTTATTGCAAAACAACACATTCACCAACATTTTTTCGAGGTGTGATTTATTGCATGTATCAAAAAAACCTCTACAAATTGACGAGATTCCAAAAAATGAAGCATAGTTATAAAGCAACCATCATTATAATTTTTTCGTTAAAATGGTATTAAGAATTATCAATTTATTGTGCAAAAAACTTACAAAGTACAGCGCAACAGGCAACCCAGACGCTGTATACGTATGGGGGAAAGCCCTCTATATTGAATAGCATTGACTGTGGTATAAAAGAAATATAATCGTTTTCTGTAAAACAAAAATTACCCCTAGGTAGCCAGATTTTATGGTAGAATTATTTTTTCTTCATTTTATGAAATCTAGCTTCAAGTACCCCAAAAGAGTAAAAGCATTGCAAATTAAATTGCATCCTGTTTTAATTCACAATATGATCACCTAATACAATGATAATTGAAGGTCACAAGTTCTTGTAATGGCTATATTTCATGACCAATATCAACTTGCCTCTGGAGAAGTCGGTGGTAGAGTGTCCAAATTTCTCCGGACGAGTTGTACGTATTGGTGTTCGTGATGACTCTGGGTTTGTAGATGATTTGCTCACGAGGAAGGAAGATACACTGCTGCCCGTTTCTTCTCAATTTGCCAGGAGGCCAGTTCATGACACCCTTCCGTTCACATGACCTCATGAACCTACAACTCATCTCCTCTGGAAGCTTAGATCTTTTGGAGGCTCCTCGTGTTCAGTGTGATGAATAGGATCTTGTTTCCTATGATGCACCTCCCATGATTTATCACAATACATTTCTTAATGAATATTCCTATTTGTTTCATAACTCACTTCTCCCCCAGTCAAGATGTTTATTCAGTGAAATCCGTTTAAGCAGCGATTGTTTGTTTTGTAGGCCTCGCTGCAGGACAGCGTTTTGCTCAGCGACCAGTGAATGCGGTCAAGGCTGTTCTCTTGCCATGGGGCTGAAACGAAGCAGGAATTAAATCTGCTTCTGAGACAGAATCGATTAACATGAGGAATGTCATTAGGGAAGGAGCCCTTTTTAAGAAATATAGGTGCCTCAAATAATTATTAGGGAATGATGTTTCAAGAAATGATCACCTGAACGGTAATCGCTTTCGCCTTATGAGTGACGAAGTTGGTGAAGCTCACTGCCTGTAATAAGGTGGTCTCCAACCCTTTCTCGACGTCTCTTAGGAGTATGTATTTTTCAATTGGAAAATATGTCATAATTTACTGTGCATTTATTTTACTTAAACCTCGAATCAGCGCGTAGATGTCCTTTACTAGGTCGACGGTCTGGTCCTCACAAACGAAGATTAACCCTCTTAGTCTTTGCTTTAGCTTCTTTCGATTAGAGAAAGAATTTATGTGATGATCCTGCTTAGCCGCCCCCCCCCCCCACAACACATACTCAATCCCTTCAATGCCTTTCTAGAATTTCTATCATAATCGCTTGATTAATGAGAACACCTGGGTTCAAATCCCTGCCGAGGGAGAAGCGAAATGACAACATTATCTTGAAATTCGGTGTGCTTGTGTTGAGCCAATTAGTAGATTCTCTCTCTCTCTCTCTCTCTCTCTCTCTCTCTCTCTCTCTCTCTCTCTCTTTATATATATATATATAATATATATTATGTGTGTGTGTGTGTATGTATGTATGTGTATATATGTATATACTGAAACAGACTTTGAAAACGAATAATGGATGGATATCAGCCTGCTTACAATATTTTTATTATTCACCCATTGCCAGTTGTATCTACAAAGACATCGTATACAAACATACGTGTGTGTACACACACGCATATATATATATATATATATATATATATATATATATATATATATATATATATATATGACTGGTAAAAATGTTCTGTTACAACAGAATTCCATCTACTAAAAGGAGCCCATAAAAACACCAAAATATAGAGAGAAAAGTACCATATTTCAGAGACTGATGTCTCCCTCTTCAGGTAGATGAATGAGAAAAGTTACAGGAAAGGTGATATTTATACCAAGAGGTCCATCCACAGGTAAGCCAATTTAGGTCACTCCTCGCTGATAATCTTCCTTTAATCTTCTTAAGCGTTGGTTGAATGAAAACCTTGTCGATGACATCTGAATCCATGCTCCCTTTGAGATGTTCATTACCTGCCTCTGTTTAATCAAGGCCGATGTCTTTGTAGATATATTGGCAAGGGTGAATAATAAAAACATTGTAAACAGCCCGGATATCCTTCTATCATTCGTTATTAAAGCTGTTCAGTATTCCTATTCGCGTATAGGCATACTTGACGGGCAAACCTACATTCACATTGGTTCTAAATGACAAGGAAAGATTGGAAATACCGAGGCCGATTAAATGGTTCAAGGTAAAGAGAAGTATTGCTATAGGGAGAAAACAACGGTACCGAGCCGAACATTCTTGGTACTGCTGAATGCTGACCTCAGCAAATGGGTGCAGAAGGATGTTGTTGTTGTTGTTGTATATTAAGCTTGCGTTGTGCATGTGCGGTATTCTGCTTGGCGAGCAGCTGATGTGAACGAAGCTGTTTTCTGAAATTATGATTATTTATGCAAAAACCCCTGCGCTTTTATTGTTTGTGAGCTGGGCGTTTTTAGGTGTGTTCGACTATGAATGCTGAAACCCATAATACAATAAATAGTCGTAATCATTTCATCTTTTTAAATACGGATGTGATACATGATATGTAAGAAAATGGTTGCCACAAAAACCGTTGAACTAACCTTCAAGACAAGCTGTAGTGCGACTTACATTAGAGAGAGGAATAGAAAGAATGATTTCTGAAATCATAAAAGTAAAAGTAACGTTCTTAATAACATTAACGTTTTAGAACCCTAAGGACACTTTTTCATAATCCCATTAAATTCCCAAATCATTTTCTTTTTAATCGCTCAATACCAGTTTTTCGTATTTCCCTTTAGGTGTCGTAGCGACCATCGAAACCATCATCTTGGCATCCGAATAAGAATTGTGTTACGAACCATTTTGCTTTCATCGACCCGATCACTTTTCTTGTGGGTCATTTCTGTTTCTCTGCTTCTTTACCCACTCATGATAGTCCTCCTTATGAGGTTTATCTTAAAGGTCTGTGTTTTTGTCTTACGAATAATTTTTTTTTTTTTTTTTTTTTTTTTTTTTTTTTTTTTTTTAACGCCGATGCGTTCAGTTTTTGTTCCTATTCGTTTTCATAATACCATTTTTTTTACAAGAAGGCAATGCGTTGGTTCTTTTTTTTTTATTATTATTACAGAAGCAAATCTTTTTACCTACCAAAGGCATAAAAAGAAGCAAATCTTTTTACCTACCCAAGCCATAAAAAGAGTGTGAATTTTTTTTTAAATGGTGTTGCATTCGGCCGGAGGAGTATCGGCGTCTTTCATTGCGTTCTTATAATGATATGAGGTACCTGTAGCCAGCACCTATACTATATGTCAACACCATTGACTATAACGCTGCGTCATTACTGTGTTGCAGAAAACATTTTTTTTCGTTATATTGTGATATAATACTGCGAATTTCTATAACGTATCATCTGTGCTTTCGAAGGAAGCAAAATTTAATACATGCAATTGCAGAGAAATACATTATCAAACTACATAATTATTTTGATGCTGTGATTCGGGGTTCCTTCAATCGTGCCTGCAGGCGGCTGTGCATTGAGAAATTTTCCAGTTAAACCCAGTCACCGGGGTACTATATCAATCATATTTTGTCGTCGTATTTCTCAGTGTGAAGGATATCTTCAGAGGTGGTCGTACATTTTTTTTTAAATAGTATTCATATCGGCCATTCTATGTTCAGCTGTGCAGGCGTAGCTAGTTTTAAATAAACTTTTTTGGGTTTACAGAAATTGATAGTTTACCCTTCTTTTTCCATGAACAAATTTTTCCCATTCTTCCGTTCCATTGAGCGTTTATTATTGCTGTAATGACCAAATTTGTATGATTAAATTATAGTTCTTGGCGTAAAATCCATAATACTCATCGAATGGCTAAACAGACGAGAAACTCCCTGACCAAGGGTCTTTGCTTACCGATTTTTTAAATTAAATAAATGATCCTTAAAGATTCTAAATATATAAATCTAACTGCAAATAGCTTGATTATTAAAACAGCCACATTTTTATTATTTTTATTTTTGTAGAATCTTTCCTTGAATACGAAGAATTTTATTTCAATATAAAATAGGAGGGGTAATAAAATTTAAAAACCCTAATTTGTGTAACTTGGGTTTTGTTACATCATTCCGTGTGGTTTTATTTACAAACTACCTCGAAAACGGGAGAACTGGCTGTAATGAAACTATGGCTACATTCTGTAGTTGACCCTCCACAGAATTAAACTTTCGTGAATCTTGATGAATATTAGAGTCCTGTCTCCGTGAAAACCGCCTCTGTTTCTTTACAGTAGGGTGATTTTCAAGCAGTTCGGTGCTTCATATAAGTGTAGTAATAAATAAATGCATAATTGCCTAGTTGAGTTTAACTTGAGTGGAAGATCAAAGTTACAGTCGAAGTGTCATAGTTTATAGCGTTAGTCTAGTATAAACAGAGATAATTATCGATGGCGAACGTCCATGTTATTGTAATGATAATGATATATTGAAATTATGTTGATGATACTTCTTTATTCAATTGAAAGTTAATTGTGGATTGTCGAATAACTATAGTCATTGATGTCTGAATGAATGAATACGCATCCATTATTGTTTATATATGCCCAAGAAGAAGAAGAAGAAGAAGAAGGAGAGAGAGAGAGAGAGAGAGAGAGAGAGAGAGAGAGAGAGAGAGAGAGAGAGAGAGAGAGAGAAGCAACCTAGTGTTAGGGTTCGACTAGAAAAATAAATTAGTGAAAACACAGGAGTACGATATTTCTCGCATTTGATATTAACTACGGTCTGTATATGGGTTTTGTATCGTGTTTTTAATCTCTCTCTCTCTCTCTCTCTCTCTCTCTCTCTTTCGTCCGAGTTTCCCCATTGAATAAAAAAAGATAAAATAAAAAGAACCGTAAAACAGGGCATTGTTAACCGATAATGAAAGTGACTGGCTTTTCTGTTGACGAAACACTCCTCTTCTGAAGTCATGTGATCCGGATGTTAGGGAAAATGTGACTGTTTTGCTCTTTACGTTACACTGCGTTTTCCGGAAGACATAAAAGGAATTCACTTTTCTAAATCTTCTGGCTCGTGGGTGACAATGGCAATGCTCTGGTAAGATATTTAGTCATGGCAATGAGGATCCTTTCCCTTTGTTTGCGTCCAGTACTAAATTTACGCAAAACGTACACACACACGCGCACCCTCAGCATGAATCTGAACGCTGAATGACTGTCTTCATTTTAGTCTCAGTCACAGATATCTGTAACAAAATTTAGGGCGTCGGAATTGGGAAAATTTATTGCCTATCCAAGGCGAAGTTTACGTGGAGTTGGTAGATTCCACGCACGCACGCAAAGATACGTATATGTAACCTGTTTTAAGTCATTTTACTCCCTTTACCAGAGCACTATTATCCGGCGTGGATGTCTGCTTCTGCTAGAGATTTATTTCTTTTTAGATAAAGGTTCGTGGTGACAGGTTTTTGTTTCCTAATAGTAGCAGTATGACCATCGACGGATGGTCTCTTGTTTGTCACCTTTCATAATGTGTAATTTAACAGAGATCTCTCACACTCACAATTAATCCCCGATCCCTTTTATCTGCCGAGAGAAACCAGATTCGTTGAGCAGCAGCACCAGTATGTAGTAAATGTGTGTCGCTGTCGAACTTCTCAGTTCTAGAGGTCCTTTATTCCTCACACCGTTGGACTGTGGAACGGAACAGCTTCCCAGAGGAAGTCGTGCAGTTACAACTTGAGAAGTTCAAGCGAAGATCATTGGCAATACATTACTACCCCGAACCAATTCTTGTATTTTAATATTTTTATTCCATTTTTAAAATTGAGTTAACTTCAGAAGTTCAAGCGAAGGTGCGATACATTACTACCATAATACTCTTCTCTTTGCACTTTAATTCGTTTTGGTTATATGTTAACTTATTAATTTTTTTTTCCTTTTTTAAATAAGTGGGGTCTCTTTTTTTTCTGTGTTCCATTTTACCTCGTCTTACTGCTTCCTAATGAACACCATGTTATTTGGGAGCTTGAATTTCAAGTCAATGGCCCCTATTGGCTTGTTCCATATGAATAGGTTTCACCTTCTGAATAATATATATATATATATATATATATATATATATATATATACACTTGTTTACGTACTGTTGCATAAAGTGTAGAATATATATTCAACCTGTCAATCGTAAAACACACCTTTCGTTTACCATATTTAGGTCAGGAGGAGGTCAAGAAGTCAATTACGGTCCGTAGCTGAATGGTTTGCAAGTTTCTCGGAATACGAGAAGCTGGTTACTTTGTTAAAGACGCCCTGGGACATAAATGGCAGACTTCCACATTTCTAGCTCTGGTTGTGACAGAGAAAATTCCTCTCTCTCTCTCTCTCTCTCTCTCTCTCTCTCTCTCTCCTCTAATTCCTTTCTCTCCTCTCTCTCTCTCGTCTCCTCTCTCTTACACACACACAATGATCATGTGATACCGAAGAAAGCATGAAATTCCTGAAATGGAAATCTGTATACAGGTAAAACATGCGCAGTACATCATACTGTATGTCTATACGAAGTTACTATATTCAAGAACCTTTTATTTTCTGTTAACACAAATTGACCATGTACGCATAATATTTAATAATGCTGTATGTCTGAGCATTACTTTGAACGAAAATTTGAAATAGATATTTCCTATTAAAATCATTTTATTTTGCGTTTGTAACCTATTTTGACCATCGTAATGAAATAAAAAAAAAAGTAAGTGATGCAGTTATCAGGAATACGGGAATGCCTTGAGGGGCGAAGTGAACGATAATGGAAAGAGCGAAACTGGGCTTCATTTCATTTTCCTCTCTCTGGGTGGTTGATTTGAGTGTAGTATCAGTTTGCTAATGTGTATGTATATTTGTGCGTGCATGTTTATTTACAACAGTAGTGGCGTCAACATAACCACATTCAAAGGTCTGAGTAATGGGGCCCCAGGTTAACCATCATAAAAAAAACAGCGACCCCTACTAGCGATTAAGCCGAGAAGCAGATTATTATTATAGATATATTAGTATTATTATTATCGAAGATATTCCAGTCACCAGTTTTTAAGATATTGATGTTCAGAAATTCTTATCTGAGCGTGAATGTCATATCTTGAGGAACGGACATATCCGGTGCATAATAGCGAGGGATTCCGTTGGCAAAGTAGATGAGTTTGTCACCTCCCTTCAAGTCTTTATTGTTTATCATGAATGCCTTTGCATTGTGAGAGTTCAGGTACATGTTAACTGTGGCAACACATTGTCTTAGGGAGGCAGCTTGCGCAACTATATAAACTTGACTCAAATTAGGAAAATTGTTCAAATGAGAACATTTTACTTGTGTTCCTGCGACCCTGTATCTTGGATTCAAGTATAACAACAGTTAACTTTGTATACATGACTACATCTCTGCTTACTCAGCAAGCTATGCGTAATATGGTCAACAGTCAAGAGTATTGAAAATGGCATCTCAAAAAATTATTTTTAGTGACTGTAATGAGTGTCCGTAAACCATTTTTGTACAACAGATTAAAGATTCGTACCGTGAATTATGCGGCCTTGCTCACGTAGGCATGCAAGGAGGCAAGGACGATGCTGGGGAAGCAGCCATAGTGGCAGCTGCTGCGTCCGGCTCGAATATATCGTCATTCCCGTCATTTATCATTTAGCATTTTTGAAATCTATCACCTTCAAGAAAGAATAAATCCGTTAGTAACTGCTTCATAGTACCTCGAAGTCCACCGTTGAATTGAAGCTGGTTCCTTCATTAATAAAGAGTAGGAATTTTAAGTCATTTTATCATGTCTAAGAATTAGTCAGTCATCTGACCATCGTCTCTCCTCTCTCTCTCTCTTCTCTCTCTCTCTCTCTCTCTCTCTCTCTCTCTTTCTACTGCTACTACTAATATTACTACTATAATGTAAATGGAAACAACAAAGAGTAGAATAATTCTCCTCCAGCCCTACCCCAATTCTAGCCCCGAGATGCAGATGGCCAGATGATACCGAAGGCATTTGCGTATCAGATTTAATGGTCATCCGAAGAAGATGAGCAGATAAAGCATCCTCCCTTGCCCAAAGTCGCTTCTGGATCTAACTGGTCATAAGTTTTGAGATAAATAACTTCGATTTTGGGGTCTAAAGAAAGCGATCTACCTTCTATAGGTGACTCGTCTATCTATAAATTATAATGGATAGCACTTGCTCGCCGCATTCCGCTTGGTATTTTCATTGTCCGTCGTATCATACGCTTTAAAAATGTATTAAAATACAACATGCGTTATCGTATAGGTAATTAAGTAGATCCATACATTATGCACTTGATAATTGAACCTGCGCTATCATATTAATGAATGTATATAAATATATATATATATATATATATATATATATATATATATATAAACATGGGGAAAACCTCCATGTATTTCATAAGGTAAGCGTGGACACGAAACGGAAGGCAGACCCCATAACTCCATTATACACACAGGCTCTCTCTCTCTCTCTCCCGGCAATCACCCCATCTCTCTCTCTCTCTCTCTCGGCAATCACCCCATCTCTCTCTCTCTCCTCTCTCTCTCTCCATTCTAACAGGTAATGAAAATGAGAGAGTTGCATCATAACATAACGTTTATTTACAATAATAACTAAGTCGATTAACTAAGTAATCCAGTCTTACAGACTAACTTAAAACAACTCATTGTCAAGTCACCCAAAAGGTCACACCTTTCCCTGGGAACTCTGTCCCACCGAAATCCAGAACCGTCTGCCAAAGATACAGAACACATTCCGGTAAGTACACACACAAGTTCAAAGACAAAGTTAATAAGATGGAACATCTTACAAGATATCAAACAAGCCACCCCTTTGGCTAAAGTAAAGGTAACACTTACCCATTCCCAACCGGAATATCACTCACTGATAAATAAAAACACTTTGGCATCTGCCATCATGGCTTCGCCTTCCTCCCCGAATGTCTGTGCAAGTCTTCCCATAAACTTGGCATTATGAATAGAAGAGGCGCACACGCACATACGAACACACAGTTCGCTAGCACCTCGTTGTTCTAGCTGCATCTAGTTTCACAAAGGCACTTTGGGAAGAGTTCATAAACTGTCGTACATTGACTTCCTGAACTAAGCATTTTTATCTCACGCCATCCCCTAGCAACTCATTGATCAGCTATTCTCAGGTCGTTACTCTGCCCTGTCCTCCACATTCCACAGGTTACAGAGAATGCACGAACAATATATTATTAATCAAAACCCTATGTCTTACAGATTGCTCGGCCTCGCACCTATATGCTAGCTCCCGCCTAGCAAAATTGCTTATATAATATAAAACATTGGCCGGCTTAAAATAAAATAAGAAAAACTGCACGTCTCTGGCATTATAAAATAAAGTCTTATCACGCTTTAATCTCCCAATAACACAAAACGCATTTTCTCTCATATTTTCTGCATTAGGATTCTTGAATATCCCTCTTCGCTTGTCTGCAAGTATCTGCACAGACAGCAACAGGCTATAGCAGGCTGTAGCAACTGTAGGAAGACGGAATGCCTCCCTCATCGTAGAAGACTCTCACGGCTTCTTGTAGATCCCCAAAAAACACGCTGTAGAATTCTCTCGAACACCCATCATGGAAATACTTGTAATCACCATGGGCAACATGGCAGCAACCTCACGGCTGGTGGACGTCTTGCTGGAGTCGGGGACGACTTTTGGGCGTTAGTATGTCAGTCAAGTCTTTGGTCAATCTAAGAAAATTAACCCAAACATACTACTTCTATCAAACAACGATCTCAAAAAGGTCAGAAATACTAACTGAACGTCTCCCAATTAACTCCCTTAAATATGACTACTAAAATGATAAGTCATTATCACAACTCTCTAAGAAAAAGAAACATCAAGTTCCTCCAACTCAATTCTCCAAACTCGCACATCAGCACACACACAATCAGAAATCACAGCAACTCCACGGAATTCTGCACTCACATTTCGAACTCGAATGTGCTCACAAGAGAAAAAAAGAAAAAATTCGTAATAAGCCCAAGAAAGAAAAGAATCACGTAACACCCAAACCCAAAAAATTCTCTCTAGTTCTGACATTTAAACAACCCACAAAATCAGCAAAAATCTCCTACTTTTAACAGCAAAAACCTCTTTACTGCTCAATAATTAATCACAATGAGACTTAATGTCAAACTCCCATTTACGTAAGTAACAACCCTCGAAAAATTACACCTCCCGGTAAAAACCCAAAATCTCCCGTCCCAAAAAAGAAATGCTACTTAAGCTCAATCCCCAAATCAATCTCTCATAGGAAAAGGAAGAAAAATAATAAAAAAAAAGAATAATCACAAGCAGATTTCCCCATCACAAAAATACATAATACATGTATAATATGCATAACTCCCGCGTTTTCCCCAAGAAATGCTCCATGTAAAGGTTATGGAATTTGCCAGAAAGCAACTCTCATACATGCGCTTTCGTGAAATGCTATAGCCACATTTCCAGATATTGCAAAAATTCTGATCTGTCACCATCAGAGGAAAAGAATCAGCACACGGCTCATCACATCGCTTGTCAGCAGAAAAATCACCTGCGGACGCATGCTCAAACAACAGCACAAAAATTGTCTAGTCAGACACATAAGTTTGGAAACTCATGATTCTCAAGAAAAAAGGTCTAACTGACACATTTCACAGAATTAACTCCAGGATATGACTAATGTGTTCAAAAATTTGTCTCGAAGACTTATTCTCTCAACATGACTTTTCCCCAAATTATATTTCTCCAAGAATAACACACTTGTGAACATGAAAAATGCACACACATCTCCAAATAACTCGTAATGCAGTAATGCCATTCGCCTCTAAATAGTCACGAAACCAAAAAAAGAGAACCACAGAAATCTTCTCTTGTCTCGAAAAAAAACTCCATAACCACAAAAAAAAAAAAAAGGTCACCCGCCCAAGATTAATTCCAACTCCATTATGAGACATCATATCAATAATAACACCACTCCGGTTATAGAAATATTTCCTCCATTTGGTTAATAACCAACCCCCTATATTATTCTCTTATTTCTCCAATAGCCACATGTCAGTAGAAAAAAAAAAACACCACTCCAAGAATAGAGAATAGTCACCTCTATTTCGGCAAATACAAAATATTTACCTCTATTTCCACAATAACTCCATGTGGAACAAAACAAGGCTCCAAAAAATATATCTCCAAAAAATGTGCACTCAAGGCATCTAACTCACACACTCCCAAATATTGCCCCATAATCTCCAAATATGTGTCTCCATTTGCAACAAAGATGGCTGCAAAATAATTGAACTAAACATAGCTCATACCACATTGTTGGCAAATATCAAAAATGGCCAAAAATATATCTCCCATATATTATATCTCAAATATAACTCCAAAATAATATATACCTCCAATTATCTCTCCAAATATAATATATCTCAATTATAACTCAATTATATCTCAATTATAACTCCAATTCTCCAGAGAATAACTCAATGTTATAGTAAAAAACTATAAAAACTCACTCCATTTAGCATAACTGCTAAAAAAAGGCAAAAACTCGGCAAATAAAACTGTCTAGAAAATTCTAGAAAAAATCACCAATGTGCCACAAGTCATTATAACAGAATTCCCAAACTCACAGTGTCTAAGCAAAGACTTCCCCATATGCACTACGACATAGCCATTAGAAAACTTAACCAAGTTTCCTATCTCTCACAAAGTTGTCACAAATACAACTAATGTATTGTGCAAGAAAACTCACAATTTCTGGAACACAAATATCCAGAGAAAAAAATGTAGTGCCATTACGTATGCATTCAAAACATGCAAGAAATTCTCCCCTATATTACTCTATAGCATCAAATAGCTAAAACACGAACACGTTCTCTTAAATGACTCTAAGTCATGAACTGAGACAATATTCACACTAACTGGAGAGAAAAAAAAATAAATTCAAATTCACCCTTGGTAAAAAAAACTTGTGTCAGCGATGGCTAATTTTCAAAAAAAGGAGAAAAGAAAAATCAACGGCACCATTAACTATCTCCCCGATAACTCAACCTAAGGATGTCAAGCCAATTATCTGCTGAACTCATAAAAAAAAAAAAAAAAAAAAGGAAAAAAAACTAAAACAATGTGTTGTTAGTTCTTCCCATAATCACAAAAGATTTCACCTCCCTTGACAGCATTAAAACACCCACGTATTAGTACATAAAAAATCAGTATCAGAAATATCATTATCACAAAATCACCAAAAAAAATTGCTATCATCAAAATCATCAGTATCAGTCCACCAAAAAACATCACCAATTTAATGCCTTTATCCATTCTCCAAAAATTCAGCACAAAATTCAGCAAAATTCCACACAATTCACCAAGATTCAGCCAGATTCATCAAGATTCAGCAAAACTCATCCCCGTGAATCACTGAAATATTCTCCAAAGTTACAAAAACTGAACAAATAATTAACACAAGACTTCTCCCATTAATTCATCGTAATAATTCTCCTTGAATAATTATCTGTAATAATTATTGAATAATCTCCCATGAAATATCTCAAATCTCTCGTAAAACAATTCTCCGTAATGATAATTTATACTTAACAAAAGCAAACCTCCGTGACACATCTCAAGTATAACAATTATTAATAATAATAATAATAACTCTCCAAAGCAATAATTCTCTTGCAAAGATTTCAAGTAAGGGTGAAATTCAAATAGCATACCACAGTAATGCTGAATCTTATGACATACAATTTTCTCCAGCATGCAACACCATGACATAACACCATTGCCACACAACACAGATACACCAATCATCGGCATTTCAAAGTAATTTCTCCAACACAATAAAAAAAAAATAATCTGTGTATCCCCCTTATATTTGTGTCTTTCAAGGCACAAAGAAACATATAACACATCCCGTGCATGTTAACTACTTTTCCCCTCATTTTCGGAAAAGAAAAATCTCTTTATTTCCTTTTCTCTTCATCCAAGGGAGAGATTCTTTTCTTAAAAAAAAGACTCTACGGCATTCACTTCATCAACTTATCAATCAGCTGACATCTTAGCATTCAATGTCAAGGCCAAATCCATCCCCAACACAAAGAAAAAACAGGAAAAGGGGGAATTCACCCACACTGAGAAAAAAAAAAAAAATTTCTCCCCCCCTGAGAACAACCCCTCAGTCAAGCAGCAGAACAGCCCGAGGCATACCAGTAGTATCCCCCCATCTCCCCTTGAATAGTGTCTGAGGACCCCTACCCAAGGTATACACAAGTGCCCATCCCCTGCACTATCTCACGAGTGAGGCTAGTGGTACCCATGCAACTACCCTCCCAAGGGATGCCCGTACACCCTCGCAATGCAAGGCGCCTCTCTGCAGAAATATGCTGAGCCCTTAAAATTGTGGCCGCTCTGTGTCTCTAAGCCAAATCTGCTTATATAAGCACAGTTCCCATGCATAGAAAAATACACTCCTATGTTTTAAACAAAGACGAATGCATACGTCTATTATAAACACGTGCAAATAAAGAAAACACGTCACTATGGGGAAAGAAAAAATTGTTTTGACCTCTTGAACCAATCCCATAACCCTGAAATATTTAAACAAAAACCCACTCCTTTCAAAACAATAGTTTAACACTCACCACTCCATAATGGGAAAAAAGAACTCGAAATTCTTCGTAAAAACGCGTAAATCTCGTCGGCACAATACAAAACGCCGACCGGTTGTGAGATGACCCCTAGCGACACTCACTTACAAACTAGACTGAGTTGCTTGTCTCACGACTCCCGCCCTGAAGAATCTCGGTACGGGCAAATTTGATGACCCTAATAGAAAAATCTTCCTCCATCCCCCCATCTCACGGACGGACATTTTCTCTACCCCTTTTATCTTCTAACTGGCCAACCATCTCTACATTGGCGTTCCTAGGCATAGAAAAGCAAGAAAACTTTCATATCCCCTCTTTAACCGCTGACACCACTATAACATGGGGAAAACCTCCATGTATTTCATAAGGTAAGCGTGGACACGAAACGGAAGGCAGACCCCATAACTCCATTATACACACAGGCTCTCTCTCTCTCTCTCCCCGGCAATCACCCCATCTCTCTCTCTCTCTCTCTCGGCAATCACCCCATCTCTCTCTCTCTCCTCCTCTCTCTCTCCATTCTAACAGGTAATGAAAATGAGAGAGTTGCATCATAACATAACGTTTATTTACAATAATAACTAAGTCGATTAACTAAGTAATCCAGTCTTACAGACTAACTTAAAACAACTCATTGTCAAGTCACCCAAAAGGTCACACCTTTCCCTGGGAACTCTGTCCCACCGAAATCCAGAACCGTCTGCCAAAGATACAGAACACATTCCGGTAAGTACACACACAAGTTCAAAGACAAAGTTAATAAGATGGAACATCTTACAAGATATCAAACAAGCCACCCCTTTGGCTAAAGTAAAGGTAACACTTACCCATTCCCAACCGGAATATCACTCACTGATAAATAAAAACACTTTGGCATCTGCCATCATGGCTTCGCCTTCCTCCCCGAATGTCTGTGCAAGTCTTCCCATAAACTTGGCATTATGAATAGAAGAGGCGCACACGCACATACGAACACACAGTTCGCTAGCACCTCGTTGTTCTAGCTGCATCTAGTTTCACAAAGGCACTTTGGGAAGAGTTCATAAACTGTCGTACATTGACTTCCTGAACTAAGCATTTTTATCTCACGCCATCCCCTAGCAACTCATTGATCAGCTATTCTCAGGTCGTTACTCTGCCCTGTCCTCCACATTCCACAGGTTACAGAGAATGCACGAACAATATATTATTAATCAAAACCCTATGTCTTACATATATATATATATATATATATATATATATATATATATATATATATATATATATATATATTATATATATGCTGTAATGACAGCAAAGTTATATACAGAATTCGAAAGACCTGTGTACAGATTTCATTACCGAGAAAGCACCGGTAAGACTTTTAAAAGACTTCTCGGTAATAAAATCCGTAATTATTGACCTTCCGAATTCTTGAACTGAATCCTTTATGGGGAAGGTGGAACGTTCCAGGATTAATAGCGTACTGTATCACTCCTGTAACGTCCAAGGAAATACCTGATTTAGTAGAAAATGTGCCTTTGCCTTTTGTCTTTGCCCAGGGGACACTACAGACTTATCTGTCAAAATCGCACCTTTCTTAAAAGGGCCTGATAAAAATCGGTCTCGGAAGGAGGGTCAAACTGTGCTCTCCTCGTGCTTATTAATATTTCTTTAAAAAAAAAAAAAATGACAAGACGAGTCGTACAGACGTGGGTCCCTCCTTGTTCGTCTAAGGAAATTTAAATAACATACAGCGATAAAAAGGAGTGTCCATCACATTTTGATCAGTGATGATAATTAAAATTTAATCCACGAAATTTGTCCTGAAAGGCCTACATGACATCTTGCTTTTCACAAAACCCTTGACGTTTCCCACCCTCCAAGTTGAAACCTTCCATTATATTCGCAAGACCACCGGCAAATGGATTCTGTTGGATAATAATTGGGTGGCGACATGGAACCTTTATTTGCCCCGTTTTTCGCCATCATGAATCGTGTATCAAGTATCACTTTGCAATCCCAGTAGTGTGTCCGCCATATCACTCACTGTTTATGAATAGAAGAAGCATTTCTCTATACCTTTGCCTCTCTCCCTTCACACATGTAATTTATATTAGTGTTCCTCGTGGTGCTAGCCCACTGATAATTGAATATCCATAATAAAGGTCAGAGTTCTTTCTTGGAAGTAGACTTTGAACTGCCAGATGGCATCGTCTTTGAGAGCTCTCACCAGTTTTGCAAAGTCTCCGGCTAGAAATTCCGTAAACGGCGATTTTGTGAGCCTGTGCACGTGTTAAATTCCTTTCCCACTGTAACATTTAACAGTGAGAGATGTTTGAGAGATATTACATCATAAAACAGACAGGGGAACGTGACAATTACGACCATTATCCCTCATAAACATGAAAACCCCGAGCTCTCTGAGACATAAAAAGTATAGGCTTCATAGTAAGGTCTACAGAATATTTACTAGACCTTGCTTCATTTTTCAAAAGCAAAGGTTCTGGTATCCACCATCGTCAGATTCGACGTAGGGCGGAGTTAACGAGGATTAAAAACAGCGAAGGACTGACTCACTCAATCACAGGACGGCGTCAGTCTTCAATGTCAGACTCAACCGCATAGTCATTGTCACACCTCCATAATGCCATATAGACACTTTTGTCAGTTACCAACTGTCCATTATGTACTGCCCAGGAGCAAGAGTCCGTTTCAGCACAAACAGTACAAGGCTGGCTTAATCCAAATGCCAACTGGCCTACGTTGAAACTCCTTACTTCAGAACATGGTTCGCATTAAATTTAGATTTTTAGTTTTGTTTACTTTTTTTTACTAGTCTTCTTAACTGTCTCATTTGTGGTCCGACGATGCGTGTGAATGCTACTGATCTTCTGCCTGGTTTTTACCTGTGGTGTTCGCTCATTCACCTCTCTCTTTCTCTCATACTACATATATATGTGTATATATATATATATATATATATATATATATATATATATATATATATATATATATATATATATGTGTGTGTGTGTGTGTGTGTGTGTGTGTGTATGTGTTTTTATAATATATGTGTGTTATATAGTTGTATACATTTTCAACTCACTGGTGTATTTTTTGTTGGGTAGAGGCTTTTCTTCTGACAGCACTGATCCACTGTTTTTTTTTTCATTCTCTGGCCATGGTAATTAAGGATTTCATGTTTAACTATACATGTACTTGCGTACATGCCGTTGCAATTGGGCATGTAGAATTTTTACGGCATCGCTGTTCAATTACTTTTCTTGTAACAAATTATGTTTTAACTTCTGACGCACAAACGTTTGGGATTTTTCTTGATAAACTACTGTAGGACGGTTCTCCAATACAAGGGCGAATTATTGGGAGCCCGAGGTCAGTGCTGTCTGCTCGAAAACAGACGACCAGTTAGATACAGAAGCGAATCTGGGCAAGGCTGAGTGCATTATCAGCTCAGTATCTTCCTCTGAAGATACGAAAGTATTTTCGGCTCAGGTGCCTCTCGAGGGCAGTTTGGGAGGAAGGGGAGTTCCTTGTTTTTGGTATCATTTCCATAGTAGTAGTAGTACAGAGAGAGAGAGAGGAAATTGGATGGATGGCAGGACCTAAAAATTGAACGAGGGGGTGGGTGGCGCAAGGTAGGGAGAACTAACGTGAAGGTCGTATGAAAGGATTTTGAGAGAAGGCGGGGGTAGCTGAGAGATGATTCGAACGAGCGATTTCCTCTGCTGACGTTTCACGAAATTCCCTACGTGACCCAGTCTCTGTATACAGAGAATTAAAGTCAACGTCAAAATTGCTAAATTTTATGGGACTCAAAACTCAATCCAACATTAAATATTTAACTTAATTTACAAAATTTCTTAAAGAAATTTTGTCAGATTCTTTAAATTTTTTAGCTTATTCTGTCACTGAATTTTTAGAATTGCAATTTATGGAAAAAAAAAGATACAAGGAAAAGGAAGACCCTTTATTGAGTTTGTGTTTCTATTTTCTGTCTGATATATCGGCATTTTATTATAATTATAGCTCCTGCATTCATTTTCAGTGTCCTTGTTTATATGAATTTTATTCATTCTTTCGTTTTACATTAAGCCGACATTGTGTTGGCATGGGCCCTTGCTCTTGCTCTAGGGGAGGCTGTAAATCCTCAGTCCGTTGATCTCCAGTTTACACATCTCTCTCGCTAATCCATTGTTTTATTTGTTTTTCTAGGGATTTTCAGCAATCCTGCCCTCGCGGTCTTTAAGCTGCGCTACGCGGTTTAATCTCCTGATCAGATCTAATCGGCCAGACTCAGTTTGAATAAAATTGTTGTTGATCTAATTTAGGCTACTGAATGTTTCGTTTCCCAGCTATTGTGGGTAATGTATCTCCAAGTGCTCTCCCATTACTCTGTGTTTTTGTGCCATTACTTTTGTATATTAATTAGCCCTCTTCGAAGTCCCACGAATTTATCTCTTACTATGTACAGCTATAAAATAATAAATTATTTTTACTATGTACGCTATAAAATAATAAATTACTATGTACAGCTATAAAATAATACATTATTTCGTTCTTGTATATTTACTGCTCACATGTGTTCCTTTCCCCCGCACATCCAGACTTCAGGCAGAAGATACTGAAGGTGACAGTTCAGTAAAACATCTTTTATAAATTCCCTTGAATGGGAATCTTATGATGAAGAATAAAGTAACTTTATGTGAATTGTATATGTAAAGATTAGGCAATATATTTTGTATATCGATCTTCGAATTCTATGTCTATGTTTTAATGTTCCATTGTTTTTAATGAATAGTTTTCTTCTATTTTTGAAAATAGACTCCCTGCGGAATTTTGGAGCAATATTTACCATATGTACATAAGATATTTTCACAAAGAATGAAGAATAATTATTTTGAAACCAAGTAAGAGAAAGAGAGAGAGAGAGAGAGAGAGAGAGAGAGATTTAAGACTAACAAAAGATAAAAGATTTAATTGACATTCAGGAAGCTAAGACGAGAGGTTGGATTATCCAGAACAGCTCCAGATTGACCCGGCTTTTTTTTCCAATGTAATGGTAAAGTTGTTGCCAAATCTCTCTAAATAACATTTATAGGTGATGCAACCTACGTTGTGACCAACTTTCGGATAGCATAATTAACTCTCAAATGAAATTACTTATCCACCCAGTTGTTTTGACATGTGACATCGAGGCATTTTACCGGGTTGATTACAGCAGGGTCTCAAGACCTTGGGTCACAATAAGCTTGGATGTAAAATATTGGTAAGGAAAATATAGGAGATACGCAAGCGACATTTTTCCTCTTTTAAACACAACGAACATCAGTATAGATACATCGCTTGAGAAACAAAATGTCGCTTGTGTATCTCATATCTTTTCCTTAACACTGTTTTATTTCCTTCAGTGGTCATACATAATTTTGCAAGTATGGGAGATGAAAGATCAACTTGTAGCTACTTTAAATGTGTGTGCAGGTCTTGCCATCATAACTAGAATATGAGTCCTCCACATATAACGTGCTTCACCGGCAAATTTTACCGCACTGGAAAGGAAATGTGCCACCCCCCCCCCCCCCCCCAATAGATATGGAGGGGTCCTCTCTATATCTTTGGCACACCCCATCTGCTTCCTTCATCCTTATTAACTCCACCTATATTTAGAGGGGTGCATGAAAGATGACGATAGCGTGTGAAATGAGTGCCATTTTTACGCAATTTTTTTTAATAATTTATTTCGTTTGCGAATCAGTATAAGGTATCCAAAAATTAATCTTGTTGTGAATCCTCGTCAGTCTAATACATGTGTGGCCTTATGTCGTCAACAGCTGTCTATCCAGTTGTATGTACTATGTATCCTCAGTCGTTTTCATACCACTTCATCACGTCATCGTATAATTGACCAATCACCAGTGAGCATTTTATGCCCTACATCGCAGAAACACACAACAGGCATACTAATTTAGTTTACAGATATAATCATAACTTATCTGTATTTTCCCATAAATTTTGAATTTGTCGCTTTTTTAAGATCGGCAATTACTCGTACACTATAGGACTATAAATTAAATCCTTGATTTTAACGGATGCTCAATACTGTTTGCCACTCAAAAAAAATATAGTGAAACAAGAAATAAATCCAGTTAAACATAGATTTCGATATGATAATAATAATAATAATAATAATAATAATAATAATAATAATAATAATAAATACCACCCAGTCGAATTGGAGGACCGTGATAGACCAAAATAAATAATAATAATAATGACTTGCAGTGAGTTTGCATTCAAGTCACATTAAAACAAGCGCATCGTAAAGTTGTTATAAATAACTGTCGAGTTCTTCCTCCCTCAGTAAATCCACTGTGTACAAGTCTCTAGCATCGTAAGAAAAGTGATTCCTCGACGCTTTGGTAATGTTACCCAAGAACCTTTTCCCGAGGACGTGGCGAGATTCCATTTCATTTGGTTCTGCTTCGTCGTTTCAGACGAACGTTTCTCAACAGTATTCACTTTTTCTCATGTATGAATTTATTTATTTATTTGATTTTATTCACTGGTAGACTAGGGAACGATACCTTGAACTTCAGACATATTTCAGTATAAAGGGCATTTATAAAATGTGGGCAAATGTAAGGGAAGTCTTTTATGGGCACTTGTGCTTACATCACACCTAGTTGAATCATTTTTAATCCTTTTATGAAATAAGATTATTTTGATCAACAGTGAAATTTTTAGCCCTCATTGTTTTCCAATAACCAAACAGCGAGGCGACCATCACACTTCCGTGGGTGTTTCAGCGCACGGCACGTTCTTCTGGGGAGGAAAGAACAAAATAATCTCCCAGAGATTTGCGAGGGCACATGCTGCCGCCAAGGACGGGTACCCACCATAAAGAGAGGTCAAGACAATGGATCGATTTTTTTTCTTTTTTTTTTCTTTTTTTTTACATAGAGACAGCATTTCGAAGTAAACGACGGAACAGTTTTGTTTACTTTCAAGTTGTGCATATTGAGGAGGTTGTACTTAAGCCGTTTTCTTGTTCTTGGTCGAATTAAAGAAATCTTTGCTCCCTTGCAAACTGGCCCACAAATTCTGGGAAGTTCTTCCTTCACTTCAGTAAACCACAGGACTTACTAATGGGTCCTGGTAAACCATGAGTAATCAGTTCACCTGCGTGAAATAACAAAAATTGTCCACTGCCGTGAAAAACCCTCTCTCTCTCTCTCTCTCTCTCTCTCTCTCTGTTTGTGGTGTGTGTGTGTGTGTGTGCGTGTGCGCGTGTTTAGGTTTTTAGGAGTTATGTTACAAGGTGCCACACTGTTACGCCATGCTGTCGTTTTGTTGAATATAACGAAACATTTTGATGTTTATTCTGAACATTAACAAATAGCAGCTACGTGGCGGTTTAGAGTATCAACCTGCTTGTTACCTTCATTTTTATAATAATTCCTCTTGTTAGGACCAAGTCTTGGTGCGGGATAGGGTAGCAAGCAGCATGTCCGATTAGACTTGGCAAGAAACTGAAATGTGTGAATATGAGCAGCATAACTAAACTTTTCTTCTCTTTCCTCCCTAAACTCAGAAACTGTTACGGCAGCATTGTAGCGGAACACGAGTTCCTGCATACGTGATGTTTTATGAATGTATGGTTCTCTGCTACAGTGCCGGAGGGGCCTAATTTTCCTTTGTACAAGTTGTGTTCCTAAGTTATTGTATCACACGGGAATTTTCACTACGCTTGTGTTAATATCTTTTATTGGATGGATATACTACAAGACTAACCGCAAAAGTAATAGTTCAACAGTGTTTTCCTTTTAAAATTTTCGGCTTAATCTCGAGGTCGTCATGAACACTTTCCCCGTAAAAATATAGAAGATTTTAGAGATGCCACAGACGTTCAGCTCCTTTCTGGCAGAGATGCATCGTATGTGCTTTATCATTTCCTTATCTTACCACGTCCATGGATCCCCACGCGTAACTATTCGTGACCAGACAATAGTCCTTTATTTATGAATGAATAGATTTGGTACTTCTTTTACTCTGTGATTTGAAATTAGGTTGAGAAATTGTTGTCTTGAAGTTTTAGTCTTTTGCAAGTTTATAGACTTTCTAAGATGAATCACTCACCATCAGGTGGCTCTTTATTTCTATATATATATATATATATATATATATATATATATATATATATATATATATATATATATATATATATATATATATATATATATATATATATATATATATATATATATATATATATATATATATATATATATGACACAAAACTCTGTTTTGTTTCCGTAGAGTTTAGCAGTGCTCCTGAGACAAGTCCAGGCCAGGAGTTTAACCCCGTCACTCGTAGCCAGTGTACCTAGATTGCGAGACACCACAGTAACCCTTAATTAACCAGACCTTTTGAAAATTTACTAAGATTAAATTTTGACAGACAATTGCTTTGGTTATCTAAGAGTATTATTTCTATAGTTACAAAATAATCTAATTATTTGATAAGTTTAAATTTAACATTGCCGTATCATATGGTTCAAGGAATAGTGGTCTGCATTTGGTATTTAGGCGTCTGTGGGCGTTCGCTCTTTACCCTCTGACATGACATGCAGCATTAAAACTGTAACTTTCGTTGTAGAATCGCCATATCTTTACATAGAATAAATTGTACGTCCATCGATTTTCTTGACCTGCTGGGATCAAAATGTCTTGACATTTGCGCGATTCTTCCCGTTTGATGGACATCCGTGCAGTGATCTTAATAAATTCTAAAGATGGAGTAGCGAATTAGGCCGAAGTAGCGGAACTGTGAATAATGGAAATGCGAAAATGTACTGCCAGCTTTGTCTTGTCTGGAAAGATAGATGGGAATGTGAACATTTCAAACAATGGAAGCTGGAAATACTTTTTTGACATCGTTATCTATGTATTTATTTATTTCTTAATTTAATTATTAGTAACTCCCACTCCCACTCCCACGCTTCACTAGTGTATGGTTGAAAGTGTTACATCCGAATTTTCATAAATCTTGAATCAAGTCGGTACTGAAGTTCGAATACAGTAGGGCTTATAGTTTTATGGTTTGGCTTATTATAAACTGGTACGAAGGGAAGGCCAACATAGAAAGGCGAGAAAGGGGGAAAAATTGAGAAATTGTTTCGTTTGCCATTTTCAGTGTTGTCTGACTGAGCAATGCAGCTGCCAGGTGTGAGTAGCGCCGCTGATGTAGTGCATTAATTGCGTCTATTTGTTCAGCTTCATCAGAGGAGAACAGTTTATCGAAAACAGAAACAGCAACAAGAACATAAGAACGCCAACTTTTGAATTTGAAGTAGAGAATGTAAAGTTCAAACAGTATCGTATATCGAAGTTTTGTCTATTTATTTGTTTATGTATTTATGACCGTACTTAAATGAAAGGCGCCTGCAACAAGGGATCGAGTAGACAGGGACTCGGACGGCAGTGAAATGAGAGGACGGCAGTGAAATGAGAGGAGGAGGAGGAGGAGGAGGAGGAGGAGGACGGGAAAATAAACAAAAAGCAAATTAAAGTCAAAGTGGATCAACCGATGCCGTGGTTTCTTAGGTGTGTAGATATAGGGGTCGCTGTATCTTACAATGCGAATATTAAAATGAAATATTTCGGATTTAAATGACGAGACAACAACGAACCAGTTATATGATTATTTCTAAAGTAGAGAGGCCAAACGGTGTTCGCCCTGATTCCTGTTTAATCCTTTCCACTTTATTCTTTATGGACTTTTGACTAAGGAATTTTTTGGTGTTTTGGTGTTTCCTCGCTAAGATCTGCGCTGACAGATAATGGTGATTTAACGTTTTGCCGTAATATACCGTTTTTCATTAGATGACTTTTACTTAAAATTTTAGCGGACTTGGTTTCAAGTTTCAAGGTAAACGGTTATAGAATTTATGCATTGATAAAAATTGAAGGATAGCTTATTCATCACTTATCACAGCATCGTCAATATATATATATATAATATATATATATATATATATATATATATATATATAGATGAGAGAGAGAGGTTAAGAAACTGTGATAGCAAAAAATTGGTCATTAGATGTGGAGATTACACTACTTCTGATAGTGTTGACGATAATGACAGAATAATAATGACAGTAACAAAGTATCACTCTATTGCGTCCTCTACATCAACACTTCAACGTTTATTGTTTCAAACGCAGCATTTCCAATCAATGTCTCGCACTCTTTTGCTCCACAGCCTTGAAGAAAATGAGATCAGCCGTCTTTGATACCCAGGGTATGTAGCCTGTCACATTAAGTTTATATTTTTAGTTGCACCAAAAAGACGCATTTGTCAAGAATTTTAGCACATGAGAAGAAGGGCGAACTTCGCCTGCCAGTGACAATTATAGCAGAGATGGAAAGAAGAAAGCGCATCCTTGGCAAAACAATGCTGGCTGTTGTGTCTGTCCGCTCGCATTTGGCTCCTCAAGTTTTTTGTTTCCCGCTTCAGCTCTTTAACGTCTTCTGTGATATACACAGCTCCATCACTAGCGCGCGCGCGCGCACACACACACACACACCTGCCTTTTATACTGTGGCCCCAGATGCCAATGCTATAAATATTATTCACTATTATATCCATAATAATAATACTCGAATCTGGGAAGCATAATACAGTGGTCATTTTAACCAGTCACAATGAAAGAGGGAATGGAAAGATTTATGAAATCTCACACTCTCGTCGTAGTGACCGGTTCGCTTTGTTTGCTCATTGTCAGATGGACTGCTAATCACCTCTCTTTTGTCATCATCTTCATCCCTGATTGTTTCCGATCTTTCTTCCGAGTCGTCATTTTAGGGGCGGCTCTGCATATTTCACTTTGGGAAAACGTTTCCGATGTTGTCGTCACAGATAAACATACTTTCCGCTACTCGTTTTCAGGTCTTTGTTTTGTTCGTTATGTCGCTGCCGTAGTTTTAAATATTAACTCTGTATATATATATATATATATATATATATATATATATATATATATATATATATATATATATATATATATAATATAATTTAAGAATTAGAGAGACATAACGTTTCTTATTGTACTATAGAATGTGTTATAGTAGTACTTTTAGAAAATGAGAGGCATTACAGAAAGGTTAACAAAGCTTGGTGGGTATATAAAAAAGGGAGGGTGTGTGGCTCTAGTGTTTTTAGTGAAACAGTTATGTCAATGGTTTGTACCTAAATGGATGGTCGTGAAACTCATATGTATAGATCTAGATATTGCTTAATGTTGAATAAATAAAGAAACCATGTGGTGTGCGTTGAGAATACATTACAGCATAGAAGTTATTGAGAGCAATTAGAATTTATTATGGAAGGGAGGCATGTGTTAGAATACGCAATAGGACAGTGGCAGGTTTAAGTATGGAGTAATGTGAAAAATAATAGAAAGACATTAGGTGTAGGGTGCCAAGTTATGGGATAAGAAAGTGGCTGCTGAGTGTTTGCAGATAGTGCAATGCTGATTAGGGACTGTGGAGGAAAAAAAAACTACATTAACTAGTGTAAGAGTTTAGAAGCATTTGCAAGATTGGAAGGTTGAGAGTAAGTGGATAAGGTGTATCGGTGAATATAGATATGTATGGTTAAAGAATGGAAAGCAGTTGATTTGTATAGGTATTTGGGAGAGAGTGCAACATATAATGAAAGGATGAGAGAAGAAGTAATTCAAAGACTCAGTGAAGCACGGAATGTAGCAGGGTTTGTGCAAAAGACTGGGAAGAAATTCTGAGAACCAAAGTTGGAATGTATGAAAGGATCGCCGAGCTAATGCTCCTATGTGAAAGTGAAGTGTAGAAGTTCAAACCAAACGAAAGAAGAAAGAAACCAGCTAATCTGCAACCACTTCCTTATCAGTAAGAATTAAAATTGAGAAAATGATGACAGAAGAGAGAGAAACAGATTAGTGCAGAAAAAAGGCTAAGACAATGAATGCTTTGAGATGGTTGAGTCATGTTGGAATCAGCGAGGACGGCAGCTTCGTGAAAAGAGTACTTCATATTGGAGTGCTGGGAGGGGGAGGAAAGAGGCATAAAAAATGAACACGTAAGAAGTATTGAAAGAGAATGAATATCGGCAAGAGCATGAGGGTATGCAAGGTAGAGGTGAATGGTAGTGTTTTGGGGATTTTGACGTGCTGCTGATGAGCATTTTATGGTGAGCTGCAAGGACTGAGTGTCAAGGTTTAACGCACAGAGGGTTCTTCCATAAATCGGCAGTGACTGTTGTCCTGTGTCTCTCTGGAACAATCCCTGTTTAGGGGGAATATATATATATATATAAGATATATATATATATATATATAGATATATATATATATATATATATACATTATGCACAAAAGTTTACATATACATATGTGTATATATATTATATGATGTGGTATAATATGATATTTGTAGCTTCCATTACATCTGTCAGGATGCCAAAATAATGACAACTATTAAGTTATTGTACTGCAGATAGTAACCCTTATATTATTAACCCTTATATTATATATTGTGTTCCCACTTACCAAATTTAATATTGACTATGTTTAAAGGTATTATTTGGGCTGCAAGCAGCCGTGTGGTTTTTGCTCTGATGATGATGATGATGATGATGATGATGATGATGAGGATTATTATTATTATTATTATTATTATTATTATTATTATTATTATTATTATTATTATTATTTATACCAACCGATTTTGTTGTAGATCTAGAAGGATTGTTGGGTGAAATTGTACGAAAATTTCCACTATAATGCCTGTATACCTGGAATATATATTTTGAAAATAGTGAGCACCTAATGTCTGAGTCTGGGTTATTCCATTTCCATCCCCTTCATTTTGCAGGAAGCTCCTTTCTTGTTTTGTTAGAAGACATACGCTGCGAAATGGTTCTATTTCCGTGTGATTGCATCATACAATGTCGATGCTGAATAAAGCAGTCGATTGAAGAGTGAAAATTTGAAGAGAAATTTACTGTTGAAATACATATTTAATTCTCCACACCGTTTTCAAGAGCCTGCTCATATCTTATTGCCATTGGCGGTTGAGCATACCTCGAGAACTCTTCATGTAGATGTTCATATACTTTATTTTAACGGAAAGGTTGTGTCAGTCTCACTCATAATGTTGTTTTGAGAATATTGCACTATTCTATGATACTTTAGATGATTCTGCAATATTGCCAACAGGCTTGTTGAACTAATTCTTATCTGCTAAGTATTTGACACTGTCAAGATGCCAAGCGAGACTACTGCCATTTTGGTGACACATTTCCCAAACCGCTCGAAATCTCGGCGATGTTGTTGGGGGACATACAATACAAAGGCTGTCCGTGAAGTTTATCTGACACTGGGTTAAGTGAGGTCTGAAGAATACCTCGGGGGAAGGACGAAATGTAAATGAGTCTAAGATTATAGTAATAAGTACCCTTAGATCCGTATCTAATGAGATTTAATATGCTTTGCATGTACAGTTTTCACCTCTGCATGCTTTGTTTGAACGACGGAAAGACGGATGTAAGATGGTCCAGTTTGGAATTCCCCTTAATTTCCTTCCTCTCGTCTAGAGCTTTTTAACTTTAAGAGTAAGAGGTATAACCACCATGGTCAAAATTAAAGATATTGTAAGAAAAGAAAGATACCTGTGCAGGTAAGGAGTGACGCTTTGACCAACTTTCCTAGAAATTTAAGCGCACTTGCTGTTATGATAATGGGTCTGTCAACAATCTTCAGTATTGTTGTAAGCTTCGCTGAGAATAAACTAATCATCCATTTCTCAAAAGAGTTTCTTGTTGGCTGTATGAAAGGAGGTTTCACAAAGTATCAAAATGGAAACATCCTCGCCCAGATTTTTCGCTTGAAGATAAGTTTAGCATTGGTGCTATAGGCTTTGCATGACTGTTAAGAATGGTTCAGCTTCGGGCAACTGCAGGAAGTCACAGAGTGAGTAGGACGACAAAGGTTTGTAATGAAAAAGCTTTAATAACACCAGCTGGAAGGAAATAGCACGTAGTCGTCGTCACCAAACACATGGGAGAGAGGAACTCGGGAACAATACTAACATCAAGGTCAACGGATAAAGCATTAAAAAGAAAGTTTAGTTAACAGTGTAGTATATGCGTATGTGTTTTTATTTAATGAGCACTGCCTACAATTCTCCAAAATTTGCATATGCGTGCGTATGAGAGAGAGAGAGAGAGAGAGAGAGAGAGAGAGAGGAGAGAGAGAGAGATGAAACGATTATTCCCATAAAGATTTATTGTGCCACAAAATGCACCTTAAAAGACTTCCCTATATATCCTTTATTCATTGCTGGCGCCGCCAAGTGTCACCTTTGGACCGATCCTAATCAAGATGCTCTTACTTTTTTTATTATTTTGTATCCGATAATAATAATAATAATAATAATAATAATAATAATAATAATAATAATAATAATAATAGTAATAGTGATGGGTATAGCAGCAATACTAAGATTGCCAGGAGGTAATGTTAAGGAACACAATAAAAAATATTAACAGTTATAGCATATGTAGTGGCAAATCTATGATCAAATGTGATATCGCTTTGAAACCCTAAATGTCGGACTATTTTCCTACTCGGTTTAATGTTGGTCATTTCTCACGTTGAAATTAACGACACGCGAAATGTGCTTCCTTCGTTTGTAAAGACTTGGAAAAAGAAAATTCATTAAATCTTGAACAGCCGCTAAAGACTTGAATCATTGGCGCGTTTGATTCACCAAGTATACAGGGAAAGTTTCCTAATACTTGGGACTTTTCGTATAGCGTAAATAATGGGTTTCTTCGCCTTCTTTGGTACGCTATTATTATCCTCCTCTTCACTGCAGCTCCTTCTTATCGCAGCCTTGAATAAGGCACCTGCTGTGAATATTTACAAACTGCTTAGCTTTGTCTTCTGAACCGTCGCTGATGGCCGTCAAATGTGTCTTTCAAAGAAACGGCGGATGTTTGTTCCTTCTCGTCAGTAGCAGCTGAGCGTCGCCAATTAGAACAATTGTGAGACTTGTGGTTGTCGTGACTGTGCAGGATTAAAGTCATTTCCATATTTTCTTAAATGAGGTGGAGAGCAAACGCACGATCTTCTAAATCAAAGGTAATTTTGTCTCTCTCTCTCTCTCTCTCTCTCTCTCTCTCTCTCTCTCTCTCTCTCTCTCTCTCTCTCATGTATGTATATATTGGGGTTAAAGGAATGTGTTCATAGATATTCTTTAGGTCTTTACTTGCATGTAAATTCAAATTTTTGTAGCATCGAATTGATTGGTGATGCTCACGTTTGCACCAACACTAAAAAATTGAAATAAATGAATAACACGTTTATACGTGCCCTTATCCACACCAGGCCAGGCCGTCTCAGCCCTGGGCCCTTTAGAAATACTCCTCCGAAACAAGACGGCAGTGACAAGAAAGAAGGGCGTAAAAGCATTCGAGCTTGATTTGCTCAGTCAGAGGATCCTACGATGTTACCGTTGACAGTGGTGATGGTATGAAACAATTATAAACTTTTACCGTAACAATGCAGGTAACACCATCACTAATAATACTACTAATAATAGGATAATGTGCTCTTTTAACTTTGAAAATGGATGTTATGTACAATTATGCGTCGAAAGCTTTAAATATTTTTACTCTCCCTCCGTCTCTCTCTCTCTCTCTCTCCCTGAGTGTGATCGTAAGAAATCTACACAGACCTTTGATTGAACAAAAATCCTAAATTTTTCGTCGTATTTTTGAGAGAGTACTCCACCTGAGAAATGAGACAGACCCATTTGGAGCTAAGCCATGTAATGGGTTCTTAACGTGATGCAAGTTCTCGGAACTCCGGAAACTTTTGAAGGCTACAGACTACAGCAAACCTAAAGACTTCTGCCACGTTTAAAAGTAAACATTTTCTTCAACGTCACTGAATATTCAGAGCACTGCAGCAGGGAACTATGAATGAATACTCATCAGCAATTAATATTCTTACATTTTAAGACCAATAGGGAAATCCTTTACCTTATACTATACTGTAGGAAATTTTAGAGGCAACGCCGCAAATAATCTACGTTCTCTCAGAGTGCCAGGAAGTCCTGGGTCCAGTATAGGTAAGGCATATGTTGGGGATGCTCTCCAAGAGGGAGCCACAGGGCACTCGCGACTGGGAAGCATCCCCAGAGGAGTTACAAGGAATTATACGGATTAGGATGTCTCAGAGACTTGTTATCCATCAGAGGAGACATCGTGTGCTTACTTATCTGTAGGAGCAAGTTTTACTGTGCATTCGCGGTGTCTTAATAATTTTGTCTAGCTTTCTTTTAAACTCTTACACACTGTTGCTGTTTACAACTTCTGGTGGCAGTTTATTCCATGTGTCACATAATATCTTGTATGTAAAGAAGTTCCCACAGTGGGATGTGTTGTATCTCTTCAGTTCTAGTTTCCATCCATTATTTCTTGTGTAGCTTTCGTTTAACGTAAATAGGTTGCTGTCTACTTTTGTTATGTCTGATGAAGGACAGTGTTTATGCAAAGAGGTTCGAAACATTGTTGATATGAATGACGCTGCTAATGGTGTGGTTAAGGGTGCTCATAACGATTCAGTAGTTAAAGCAAGAATATGACAGTGGCCATTGCTGTATTTAATCTCTGGAGTCACTTCTTGTAATGTGAAAGGTCCTAATGTTTCTTTTTTACTCTCCCTCTCCCGTTATTCAGTCATTGCATTTGTGATAACTGCAGGTATCGTGTTAGTTATCATTTTGATGAAATATTCAACATAACGAGGCAACTTTAGCGGATGTCAGCAGGTGTGACTCTGTGCACATTTGTGTTTGTGTGGTACGTGAAATATTATGGTTGTATAGTAGCTCACTGTTAAGAAACATTTCTTATTGTAGCTTTCTCTCTCTCTCTCTCTCTCTCTCTCTCTCTCTCTCTCTCGCTCCCATCTCTTCTCTCTCTCTCTCTCTTGCTCTCTCCTCTCTCTCTCTCTCTCTCTCTCTCTCTCTCTCTCTCTCTCTCTCTCTCTCTCCTAACTACTAGTATATATTTATTTATACACGAGGACAGTTAGTACTTCCAGAGTGGCACTTTCTTGCATATTATTTATTTTTCCGTACAGGGAAAAATAAATAATTCTCTTGATTGTTAAAACGCAATTTTCGAACCTTACTAAGTTGGTGAGATTAATAGACCCAACAGAGCAGACGAGGGAGATTCTGTTCTTATGTGTAAACACATCTTTGTATGACTCATAAGTACTGTAGATCGTTGGGGAAAATGAGCCGAATGATGGAATAAGTTCCTTAGTTTCTTTGCTTGATATCGGGACAGGTTACTCCTTAGTAAATCCAAATCTTTTGAAAATATTATGTCACCTTATTTTGACTTGTACAGATCACAGAAACCCTTAATATATCATGGTAACAGGATGCGTATGCGAGCATTCCATTATACTTATCGTTAATTACTTTGCATTTACTCAAATGAACACGCCCACCAACACCAGTGACTTACACTTACACCCTTTTTTTTACCAGTTGTGGTTGCTAAAGGGCAAACCAATCTCTTTGATCATGTGCCTGGGCGCGTGCGGCTGCTTTCTAATTAGATACTTTTTAAATGATTACAGTCTGGTTGTGGCATTTCATTGCATACATGCTCCATATATATATATATATATATATATATATATATATATATATATATATACATATATATATATATGTATATATATATATATATATATATATATATATATATACTATTATATATATATATATATATGTGTGTGTGTGTGTGTGTGTGTATGTTTGTCTGTGTGTGTTATGTACTACATGCATAGGTGCTAATAAGGAATAAGACGAGTGTCTATACTTTAACTTTTTCATCATATTTGCTTGATGGATATTCCGTGAAAATTATCTCCAAACCTACATGAGTAATTAGTATTTATATACTGGTATTTTCCTCCTCCTTTAGACTATTTTTTAGGCAATATCACGAAGATTATGAGGCATTTTAGACTTCTTTGAAGCCTGTGCAAGATACTAAACCGTGAGTCCTATGATTTTAAATTAGAGAATTGTGCTTTGATTGTATGCAGTCACTCTGTAGCCACTGCCACAAGTCTGAGAGGTTCATTATCGTGCCTTGGCAACATACCAGTCATTATTGCTCTTGTAGGCTGCCATGACTTGATTGTGGAACCTTCAGACTCTGACCAAATCTTCGTTTTAGTCTTCTATTCACCCTATGATTTCTCTTGCTACTTTGTGAGTTATCTTGATCAGATTTTTTTCTGCGCTGTCTATTTTTCGTTTCCCTTTAATTTTCATTTTGTCGGTAATCTGTTCTCAGGTTTTCGTTTGTAACACCTCGGATGTTGTGCGAAAACATTTATTCATATTCCGAGCGCTTCATCAGTGCTTTGCTCGCATCGATGTTTGCCAGTGTTTTAAGATATGATCGATTTCAATTGAAGAAGATTATGTCACCACCAAAGGAGAGTTCATTAACGCAGACCCACGCCAACTCATCTTTCGCTTCCATCCCACGCCCTCACATTTTTGTTAAGCTGTTGTAGTTTCTCTTTAACCAGTTTGCCTAGAGAAAATATGACTTAATCACGGCTGCATTCAAACTTTAAATTCTGAATTGTGGAAAAATTCTACAGCATGTATCACTTCGTACACCTACACAAAAGGCTTGTCAGGCATTCTACATCATTCATACCTATCTTTTACGCAGTCTCACTTCCTGGATGTAAAGATACTTCCCTCCCAGTACCTCCTCTACACCGTCTTCCATCTCTTTCTGGGTGTCCTTAGCCTTCCTAACATTTCCTAGTTCTAGGTACCCTGTTCTAACTATCCTGTCAGTCATTGTTCTTTTCAAATTACCAAGCCATTTCAAAGCACTGCGCTGTCTTGTCCGTTACGGTAACCTTCCCACCACACTCCGTATTCCTGCAGTTCCTCTTAAGCCACATAAACTTCGTAAACAATTCACCTAAACAACCTCGACCCTCTCTCTTTCATTTGTCTTGTATGTATTTATAAGCCCTGGTGATCTGCAGAAAATTATCGGTCCCAATCACGTTTTGCTTTCAATTACAGAATCAAAAGTGAACCCAGTCTGGAAAACATCGACGGCATCAGCCACTTCATACACCTGTGCATGAAGGCTCATGAGCCGTACATGAAGTATCCCCTCCCGGTTGACTGCTCCACTCATGACTGTCTTGCGCTTCCTGGATACAATAATGAGACCTTTGTGTTTTAGTACTTTTCGTCTGCCATTCAGCCAGCATTTCCGGAGTCTCTGCCTTCTCTTTCCTCCCGATGCTATTGATTTATACACCCGGTTTATTAACCTGTCATCCTCCATTCTTTTCCCATGATGAAGCTACCTTTAACAATGGTATTTCTTTCCACTTATGCAAACTTTCTACCACAACATTTTATCTTCTCTAATCTTTTCTTACTGTTTTTTTTTACTATGCAAGCAATAATGACTTCAGTAGATTCCATATTTTTTCATTCATGTCCTAATAGTCATACTTACTGAAGGAGTGTTAGTTCAAAAAATACATATACGAATCATCGATTTCCATTCTTCCAACATCCGCGCATTGCTCAGTCGTCCTGGGTTCTATTTACCATCATAACTGAACTCTTTCTAATATTCGCCTCTAACATTGTCTTCTTTCGCTAATATGTGAATTTTCCCTTTATTATCACTGTTTATCATATCACATGCAAACACCAGTAATCCACACTCCGGTTATAACCCATTTTCTTATCACTCGAACGTAATACATCTTCGTAAAAAAAAAAAAAAAAAAAAAAAAAAGCTATGGTGACATAACTCACCTTCGTAAGAGTCCAGGTTTGAAGACCAAACCCTTGACTTTTTCTACAATGCATACTCGATCTTTGCTTTCATCACAGAATTATATCGTTTTTAACACTTCTCAATACAGTCGTACACCATGTATCTTTTATTAATTCCATACCTCTTCGACAGCTGTTTTTAATAAGTACTTCCTTAAACTCGCATTGGTCTTAGCCAGTCAGTTATCTGCCTTAGCTTCTCGGCCAGACATTACCAGGTTATGCACACACAATTCTTACCTCCTAAACCTTTTCTACTTTACAAATGAACAATTTATATTCCTCTTACGCTTTTCATTGCCATTATCCAGATATACGTATTCCCCATCATTGGAGAAGTTTTCGTTATAGCTGTTGTTTTGTTATGAAAGGGAGAGAAATTGTAATAGAAAAACGTGATAGTAAAGCTGAATACATAAAGACAAAATGGCCCAATCACCTAGAGACACAAAAGCAAAGCAAAGCAGAAGCGAAAGCAGAGACCGTAACCGGAGAAACGCGCGAGCCGCTCTGCTAATTGGTGTGGTTGGTTAGGCCGAAATTCTCCCGAGATAGGGAAACTTCCAGCCATGTGGTTACACTAATGGCCGGCAGTTGCAGAAATAGTAATGTGGCATTATTTATGGTTTGAGAGGATACTTCGCTCATCATTATATCTGCCTGAGTAACTTACGTAAGAAGACGTGCTCTTGAGACTAATTTCATAATAAGGCAGTTTGATAGTTACTAGATCTGTTAATCTTATATAATCCGTAATGATTTTAATTTAAATCAAGAAAAGGGGGGTCTTTTGCCACAACATTTTATTTTTCATTGCTATATTACGGTGACCAAGCCATAACCGTACATGTTCGTATACAGATTACTTTGTAAATAAAATGATATAGTGAAAGGGGTTTAGTATGCGAGGGGTACCCCCACCCCCAATGCCATGATTTTAACCTTGATAAAGTTTTGTTCGAACCGGTAGGGATAAGTGAAGGGCGCTGAGTATATATGGTGCAGAGAGTTATTTGGCTGCTAATGTATAAAGTATTTACGATGAAAGCAAAGCATATATTGGAATACAGAGACCTAGAAGTTAACTGATTTGGCGTAAAATTTGGGAAGGGTCAGGAGAATGAGGGTGCAAAGTTTTGGCTCAAGTGAAGCGATTGTGAAGGGAATTTAAACTAACCAACCAGTGTTTGCAGATGACAGTGTTGACTGACGAGTGTGGTAGGATGAGACAAGAGGCAAATCACATAGTACTCGTATGGACAGGAAAGGAGGTGGGTGGAGCGTTTGTAGATTTGAAAGAGGAGAGGTGCGCCAGTCGAAACAGTTGAAATGTATGGGGGAATTTTTAGCTTATGTAAATGTTGAAACTGTTGCAAAGTTTTTCCTGCAAGGTATATGGTAAGTAGGATTGAAAAGGTGAGAAGGAGGGGGTTATACAGTGAAATGAGCAAAAGATTCGTATGAAATCAAGAGTGATCTCGATGTGTTTTCTTTGGTAATGTGGAGAGATTGCATTACGAGAGCTTATTTGAAAATAGTGCGTCATTCGAAAATTTTGACACGAAAAAGGAGAGGAAGTCTCCGAAGTGTTAAATAGATGGTGTTAAAGGTTCTTGATATTCAGAAAGCTTGAGGCTTTTATATATATATATATATATATATATATATATATATATATATATATATATATATATATATATATAGAGAGATAGATAGAGATGAGATAGATAGAGAGAGAGAGAGAGAGAGAGAGAGAGGCACATGAAAAGACAAATGTTGTTCAAGTCTTTTGTATATTCTGGTTCATTCTGCGTACAACAAGTAAAGAATTGAGTGCTTCCATTACTGTTGTCTTCTCTGATATATTCATCATGCTCTCTTGGAAAGCTGTAAATGAGTTGTTTTTACGTAATTGTGTTTTGCTTTTGCGGATGGTCATTCTGTGAAATGCTGCAATTTTACGTCTCACACCGTAATTTCTCTTTTCCAACGCCTTGCGTAGATGTAAGTTTGCTTGCGGTTATCGCTCGGTTGTGTACTTATGCAAATCACACGTTACATATGATCACGTAGTCCCTGGAAGGTGGTTAATGTTGGTTTTTAGCCACATGACGCTGGTTTGAAAGGAGGTGCTTAAGAATTTCGTCATGAATGCTTCTTCACTGTAAGGGCGCATGTCTCCATATTTTCAGTTACTTCTTATGTTAAAGGATTGTCTTATGTAAAAGGTAATATTTCAGGGTTTTTCTTGTGATGATATAAATGGCAAATATCAAATTAGGGTCACTTCATCCTAAATATGACCATAAGGATGATATTTCTTATGCACATGTTTTTATTTTTCTACACTAATCTATATATATATATATCTTATATATTATATAATATATAATATATATACATATATATATATATATATTTTACCCACATACCAATATATGTAACTGGGGGGATTCTCCCCCCCCCATTATTCTAAGGTAAGCGTGACACGAAACGGGAGGCAAACCACACACAACACAACATTACACACACGCCTCTCTCTCTCTCTCTCTCTCGGCAATCCCTCTCTCTCTCTCTCTCTCCAAGGAATCTCTCTCTCTCTCTCCCACCTCTTTCTCTCCATTCTAACAGGTAATGAAAATGAGAGAGTTGCGTCATAACATTAACGTTTATTAACAACTAATAAATAAATCAATCAATCAAGTAATCCAGTCTTACAGACTAACTCAAAAACCCCATAAATGTAACATGTCTGGTCACCAAAAAAGTCTACACCCCTCTGGGAATTCTTTGTCCCCCGGCATTCCAGATCCGTCTGTTTCAAAGATACAGAACACATCCCGGTAAGTACACACACAAGATTGACTGACAGAGGTTTAAATATTGGATATCATCACAAAAATGTCAAACAGATAACAAGCCACTCTTTGGCTAAAGCACTTCAACACTTACCCAAACAACCGGACACTTAAACACTGTTAATAAAAAACTCCCGGCGAATGCCACGGCATCTTGCCTGTGACTTGAAGCCCTCTCAAAATCCCCCCATAGGCTTGGGTATGACACTTTTAACAGAAAGAGGCGCACACGCACATACGAACACACAGTTCGATAGCGCCTCACGGTTCTAGCTGCATCCAGTTTCACAAAGGCACTTTGAGAAGAGTTCATAAACTGTCGTGCATTGACTTGTTGAACTAAGCATTTTTATCTCACGCCATCCCCAGAAACTCATTGTCAGCTACTCTCAGGTCGCCGCTCCTGCACTGTTCTCCACATTCCATAGGTCACTGAGAACACATGGACAATATATTATTAATCAAAAACCCTAGGCCTTACAGATAGCTCGGCCACGCTAATATGCTAGCCCCCGCCTAGCAAAATTGCTTATAATCCAAAACACTGGCCGGCTTAAAATAAAATATACGAAATAACTGCACGTCTCTGGCATTATAAAATAAAGTCTGTTACTCTTATATCTCCAAATAACACTAGACCCATTTTCTCTCATATTTTCTGCATTAGGATTCTTGTATATCCCTCTTCGCTTGTCTGCAAGTAGCTGCTCCTGTAGCAGACTGTAGGAAGACGGAATGCCTCCCTCATTGTAGAAGACTTCTCACGGCTTCTGCAGATCCCCAAAAAACACGCTGTAGAATTCTCTTGATCACCATCATGGAAATTCTTGTAACCACCCTGGGCAACATGGCAGCAACCTCACGGCTGGTGGACGTCTTGCTGGTGTCAGGAGACGACTTTTTTTGGTGTTAGTATGTCAGTCAAGTCACTGGTCAATCCAAGAAAATTAACCCAAACATACTACTTCTATCAAACAATGATCTCAAAAAGTCAGAAACACTAACTGAACGTCTCCCAATCAACTCCCTTTAATATGACTACTAAATCATAAGTCATCATCACAACTCCCAAAGAAAAAAAAAACATCAAGTTCAACTCAATTCTCCAAACTCACACATCAGCACACACACAACTCAGAAATCACAGCAACTCCACGGAATTCTATACTCACATTTCAAACTCGAATGTGCTCACAAGAGAAAAAAAAGAAGAAAAAAATCGTAATGAACCCAAGGGAAAAAAAGGAATCACGTAACACACCCAGACCCAAAAAATGTTCTCTCAAGCTCTGATATCTGAACAACCCACAAAATCAGTAAAAATCTCCAACTTTTAACAGCAAAAACCCCTTTACTGCTCAATAATTAATCACAATGAGACTTAATGTCAAACTCCCATTTACGTAAGCAGCAACCCCCGAAAAATTACATCTCCCGGTAAAATCAAATCTCCCGTCCAAAAAAGAAATGCTACTTAAAACTCAATCCCCAAATTATATCTCTCATGGAAAAGGAAGAAAAATAATAAAAAAAAAAGGATAATTACAAGAAGATTTCCCCAATCACAAAATACATAATATATGTATAATATGCATAACTCCCGCGTTTTTCCCCAAGAAATGCTCCATGTAAAGTTATGGAATTTGCCAGAAAGCAAACTCTCACACATGCGCTTTCGTGAAATGCTATTGTCAACATTTCCAGATATTGCAAAAATTCTGATCTATCATCGCCAGAAGAAAAGTCAGCACACGGCTTATCACATCGCTTGTCAGCAGAAAAATCGCCTGCGGACGCATGCTCTAACATCAGCATAAGAATTGTCTAGTCAGACACATAAGTTTGGAAACTCATGATTCTCTAGAAAAAAAGGTCTAACTGACACATTTCACAGAATTAACTCCAGGATATGACTAATGTGTTCAAAAATTTGTCTCGAAGACTTATTCTCTCAACATGACTTTACCCAAATTATATTTCTCCAAAAATAATACACCTGTGAACATAAAAAATGCACACATCTCCAAATGACTCGTAATGCAGTAATGACACTCGCCTCTAAATAGTCACGAAACCAAAAAAGAGAACCACAGAAGTCTTCTCTTGTCTCGAAAAAAAAACTCCCATAACCACAAAAAAAAGGGTCACCCGCTCAAGATTAATTCCAGCTCCATATATTTCACCATATTAATAATAACACCACTCCGGTTATAAAAATATTTCCTCCATTTGGTTAATAACCAACCCCATATATTATTCTCTTATTTCTCCAATAGCCACATGTCAGTAAAAAAAAAAACACCACTCCAAGAATAGAGAATAATCACCTCTATTTCGGCAAATACAAAATATTTACCTCTATTTCCCCAATAACTCCATGTGGAACAAAACAAGGCCCCAAAAAATATATCTCCAAAAAATGTGCACTCAAGGCATCTAACTCACATACTCACAAATATTGCCCCATAATCTCCAAAAAAATGTGTCTCCATTTGCAACAAAGATGGCTGCAAAATAATTGAACTAAATATAGCTCATCACATTGGCAAATATCAAAAATGGCCAAAAATATATCTCCCATATATTATATCTCAAATATAACTCCAAAATAATATATACCTCCAATTATCTCTCCAAAATAATATATCTCAATTATAACTCCAATTCTCCAGAGAATAACTCAATGTTATAGTTAAAAACTATAAAAGCTCTCTCCGTTTAGCATAATTACTAAAAAAGGGCAAAAACTCGGCAAATAAAACTGTCTAGAAAATTCTACAAAAAATCACCAATATGCCACAACTCATTATAACAGAATTCCCAACTCACAGTGTCTTAGCGAAGACTTCTCCATATGCACTACAACATAGGCCACTAGAAAACTTAGCCAAGTTTCCTATCTCTCACAAAGTTGTCACAAATACAACGAAGGTATTGTACAAGAAAACTCACAATTTCTGGAACACAAATATCCAGAGAAAAAATGTAGTGCCATTACGTATGCATTCAAAACATGCAAGAATTCTCCCATATATTTCTCTATAGCATCAAATAGCTAAAACACGAACACGTTCCCGAACAATAACTCTAAGTCATGAACTGAGATAATATTCACACTGACTGGAGAGAAAAAATTAAACTAAATTTCCCCATGGTAAAAAAAACTTGTGTCAGCTATGGCTAACTTCCAAAAAAGGAGAAAAGAAAAATCAACAGCCTTGTTCACTATCTCCCATAACTCACTACCCTCTTGATTTGAGACTGCCTTGACGGAGTTACGCATTCCAACCTATGTTGAAACTGCGTAGCGGGCAAGAGGGCTTTCGAACTGGGAGAATTATCTCCTAGTTTGAATCTAAATGTCTCAATTTTCTCTTACTTGATCATTTCCAATCTCTCACTTTCTTTTGCTCAGTTGCTCCCCCTAGCTGTCCTCCTTCTCTTCACTAAAACCCTCGTGTAGGTTAGGTAGGAGCTGGGTCTCTGAACTTGGGCTTTACCTTGATCCAAATGGCAGGGACTATAGCGGTTTGGTCCGCCGCTCGATTATGTTTGGACCTGAGGATATTGATGTGATTCCACATCAATATTTGTATTGGGGTGGCGGGACTACATGTGGGGACTTGCCTACGGAATCCGGGGAGGTATAGTCTCCACGGTAGGACTCTCGGCAATTTATCCGGATTGCCCTCTAAAATACATGAGTGGGGATGATTGCATACTAGCTATGCCCTCGGTCCTATCAAGCCGGGTTTTTGCTTACACTTGGCCCAATCATGTTATGTTAGAGCCATCCCTTCGGGGTAGGGTAGGGAGTGGACATATGGGAGTTGGTCTCTGCTGTGTGTCTTTGGTGAGGGGGAAGTCCTTGAGAGGAGACCCAGTTTTTACCATGGCTTGCAGTTGGTTTCTCTGTAATTTCAAAAAAAAAAAAAAACGAAAAATGGGGAATATGACTCTGGAACTCAGTCCCCCGGAAAATGTGACCCCATGACACTAGATAACCATCTGACCCTGGAAACGAACAAGGACACCCTTTTGGACACTTCAATCCAAAATATAGCTACTATGGAGCCTTTTACTAGGCCAAAAAGATTTATCAAAAGAAAATTCCAGCCTAGCCCTTGCGCTAGCTTTATTTGAATCACTATTTGGAAAAGACAGTTGGACAAGATTTTTGACAATAGAAAGTGAAAACAAAATTTCAAATTTAAAATTGGAAAATTATTTACTGACCAGATACCCAACAGAAAACATGAAATTTCGTCAAACGTAAACAAATACATGGATAGTGGGAAAAACCACTACTAAAGCCCAATCAGAAAAACTACTTACAAATTACGAACATAGATAACATAAATATAAAAGTCACCAAGCATAATAAACAATTAATAGTATTGTGGTACAATAATCCTGCAAATAATGATGATGACTAATAGATAAAAAGGAATATGTTGATGGACTCTCTTAAGAAAAAGATATAAAAACATTGAAGACTGTGACATCTATGATATCCCAAGTAGGAAAAATTCAAAAATCAATATACAGATAGCTAAATTGAAATTTGAAGGAAACGAACTCCCTTTAACAATTAAAGTATTAGGGCAGACGAGAGAGATAAGACCATATATCCCTAAACCATACAGTGCAAATCCTTAATAAATATGGCCATTCAAATAAAAATTGTAGAGAAGCTCCAAGATGTGCATGTTGTGGATCATACAACCACACAACAAAATGGGACTGTGAAAACCCAAATTGCATAAATTGTGGTCAGAATCACCACTCAAGATCAAAGGAATGCGCATATTACTTATTACAACACTGAACTAAAAATAAAATCTTACAAGAAAGGAGTGGAATGTCAATAAGAGAAGCGAAGATAGAACTAAAAGTAAGAGGTTTACAAGACCCAGCAAGGAAAAACACATATAAAAGAGGTTGGTAAATAAAGAAGCGCAAAACCAAATTCCTACAATATTGAACAGTATAAATCAAACTGAAATACTCATAATATAAAGGCCCAAATTCAAGCTCGGAAGCTACAGAACATATAAGCAACACAAATTTATATAAATATATTACCAGCACCAGAAATGCAAGAAGACATGATGAATGTGGAGGACAAGCAAAATACAAGAGCTAAGTAAAAAGACAAAAAAGACTACTTGAAACAACCCCACCCAAATCCAAGAAAACAAATTAAACAATCAGTAAGACCCAAAATCTATGGTGGAAAAAAATGAATACCGAGAAGACAAAGTCAACGAAAATTGCTTGCAAACTAAAAAGGAAAAAAAGAGAACCCACAAATAAAAGAGAAAGATAAAACATCAGATAAAATTGAAGAAAGTATTGAAATAGAACCCAAGATCAAAAAGCCATTTAAATGCACCTCTAATAAAAGAACACCTGAGACTCTTCAGCCAATAAAGAAAACAATAGCAGAAATACATCACCCACCAAAAGAAGAACAAAGTACAGCAAAATTATACAACTTCAATAAAATTCAAAGTTCAGGAAAACAAATAAAGATATTTTAAACAAAACCCAAAACCTTTTTAAAATGTCTATTTACAATGGAATATTAGAGGATACGTATCAAATAATGAAAACTTAAAATCATTAATTAGAGAATGTAATGCAAAATATCATTTGCTTACAGGAAACTAAAATAGGTAACAATGTTCTCAATGCTGGCATAAATTATAATGTGTGGAAATCAACACAAATTTTAAATGACAACAGCCAAGGAGGAACTGCAATCATAACGCATTCTTCAATCAAATGCCAACCTGTTAGGATTAACTCCGTAATACAGGCATGTGCAGTTCAAGTGATTCCTGGAAAAAAAAAAAAACAATATGCTCAATATACATGGAACCATCTTTAGAAAGTCGCTTAATAGATCATCTAGGAAATAATAGACCATTACAAGTGGAAGATTTAGAAAATCTAATAGAACAATTACCAAAACCTTACCTATTAGTAGGTGACTTCAACGCCAAACATCCTATGTGGGAGTACATCATCTGACAGGAGAGGAAACACTACCTAGATTTTATAGATAACAAAAATTTGATTATTTTAAATGATGGTTCTCCAACAAGATTTGATGTTTATCATAATACCTCATCTGCAATAGACATCACTTATGTACCCCAGAAATTGCAGCCAAGATTTCAGTTGGAAAGTAAATAATAATTTATTTGGGAGTGACCACTGGCCAATACAAATTGAGCTAAAAAATAATAATATATAAAACATATATACCGAGAGGAAAATGGAGGAAGCAAATTGGAATTTATATAAAGAGAAAACGGTGATTAACAAAAAACTATCTGACTTTACAAACCACATAGATGCTTATGAACATCTAGTAAAAAATAATGATGATAAAGCAAATGAAACTATTCCAGTTACCTCAGGCAATCCAACTAGACCACTGGTACCCTGGTGGAATGAAGAATGTAAAGCAGCAAGAAAGATAACAAGAACATGCTTTAGAAGATATCTGAGACATAAATGTGAAGCCAATAGAATTGCATATTTGAGAGCTAAAGCAAAGCAGAAAAGAATATTCAAGATAGCCAAAAGAAATTCATGGAAAAAATATATTAATAATATAAATTCTAAAACTCAAGACAAAGAAATCTGGAGAAAATAAATAAAAACTGCAGGGTAGATATCAGCCAGAAACCATTACCTACATTAAAAGATAGAAAAACAGCTATATTTCAAACAAACCCCAAACTAGTAGCAAATGAATTGGGTAAATGCTTCGCCAAAACATCTAGTATCTCGAACCTATACAAAAAAATTCCAATTAAAAATCAAAAATTATGTCCCAATACCAATAAAAATCTAATAATCAGGAAATCTATAATCTTCCTTTCACCATGGAAGAACTGGAAAATGTCCTGAAACTTGCAAGTCACAGCTCCAGGGGAAGACAACATTAGATATGAAATGATAAAAAATCTTTCCAGATGAAAGCAAAACCTTCTTATTAGAAATTTAAATGAATTATGGCACTCTCACAGCATACCTAAAACCTGGAAAGAATCTTTGTCATACCAGGCTTAAAACAGGAAAAGACCCAGAGTCACCAAGCAGCTATAGGCCAATAGCCCTTACTAGCTGTCTAAGTAAGATATTTGAAAAAAATGGTGAATAAAACAGATTAATATGGGTATTAGAAAATAAACAGCTATTGTCAAAACAGACAGTTTGGATCAGGAAAAAATACAAAGTACCATAGATCCCCTCTTAATGATTACAAGAGAGATACAAAATGCAATGGTTGGTAAAAAACAAACAATAGGAGTATTTTTTGATTTAGAGAAAGGCATATAACCACCTGGAAGGGGAGGGATTTTAAAAAAATTGATAGAATGGGGAATAGGAGGCAATTTATATGAATATATTAGGGAATTCCTATCTGAAAGATATATAAAAGTCAAAGTGGGGGCAGAAATCTCTGAATCATTTATCCAGGAGAAGGAATCCCCCAAGGCAGTGTACTAAGCGTGGCATTGTTTGCAATAGCAAATAAATGAGATAATTGAAATGATCCCGCCAGGGAGTCCAAGGATCCCTTTTTGTAGATGACTTCGTCATATATAGTAGGTGGTGAAAGCGCTTGATAAGAAGCAACAGATTGCAAGCAGCCAAAATAAATGGTAAAAAAAATGGGCCGGCTAACAAGGGTTTTAAATTTTCTCCGCAAAAAAACAAAAGCTGTCAGATTTACAAGATCAAGAAAACAGGAATTAATTCCTACTTTATTTATAAATAATGATATAATTGAATATGATGATCAGATAAAATTCCTTGGTGTAATACTTGATAAAAAAACTTACTATAAAGAACATATAGAACAATGGCGATAAAAGTAAGAAAATCCTTAAATATAATAAAAGTAATTGCGCATAATGACTGGGGTGCTGATAGAACCTCTCTGATAAAAGTATATAAGGCTCTTTGTCTAAGTAAACTTGATTATGCAAGTCAAGTATATGGTAGTGCTTCTAAAACCTTATTAAACAAAACTGGATGCATACATAACATGGGATATTGACTATGCACTGGAGCCTACAGAACTTCCCCGTGGAAAGTGTGTATGTAGAAGCAGGAATAGAACCCCTGAAAGTACGAAGAGAAGAAATGGGATTAAAATACATAGCTAAAATAAATAACCTTAATGATAATCCAAACACCAAATATATGAAGAACATAACAAATAATTATGACAATAAACAAGAGCCTCTAAACCATTGGAGAATAGATTAAAACCTGATATAGAACATCTAAAATTAGGAACAAGTAGCATATCAAAAATAACAACTTCTAAAATACCTCCGTGGAGACATGCTAAAATAGAAATCTGTGAGAAATCATTTAATAAGAAGGTAACAGATGCACATTGAAGAGTGAATTTCTGTCACACCAGGAAAAACATAAACGGGATATTAGTATTTATACAGATGGTTCCAAGTCGAAGGAGGGTGTAGGCTATGCTGTAGTAACAAAAAAATATAAAAATAAGGGCAAAAAAAATTCCAAAAATATGCTCGATATTCACTGCAGAGATTAATGCTATATTAGAGGCTATAAAAATATACCTTTATGGTGGGAAAGGCAAACGATACCTTTGTAATATACACGGATTCTTACAGTGCTTTAGAAGCGCTAAGGACAATACACAGTTTCTCATCCCGTAATTGAAGAAATAAGAGAGTGGATAGATATAATAGTAAAACGGAAATCTATAAATATACTGTTGGGTCCCCTTCCCATGTGGGCATAAAGGGTAATGAAGAGGTGGATAAGAAGCCAAAAAGGCAGTAAAAAAGGGAGTCTATCAAACAAAAAAATACAAATACCTTACAATGACATGAAAACAACAATTAATGAATACTGTCAATCAAAATGGGAAAAAGAATGGCTAGATTGAATCATAAATTAAAGCATATAAATCATCTGTAAAACCTTGGAATAGACAACAATGTCAAAGAAGGGAAGATATCATATTAACGAAGATTAAGAATAGGACATACATACTTGACACACAAATACTTGATGTTGCAAGGCGAGGAAAGACAGGCCCCTCCTTACTGTGACCATTGTCGTACTCTGGTCACAGTCCGTCATCTGCTAACTGAATGCAAAAATTCGAAAGAAACGAAGATCCAAAAACATATATAATATCCCACTTGAAGAATACTATTGGGAGAAAATGCCCCACTCAAAATATAGTAAATTATCTCAAAGAAATAAACCTGCTTTATATGATATAACACGTCTTATAATTTCATAGTTATACAGAGTAAGCGCTGAATGGCCTTTGCTGCCCCAGTGCTTGGTGTTACACCTAAACTTTATAAAACCACCAACCAACCAACCATAACTCACTAGATGTCAAGCAATTATCTGCTGAACACATAAAAAAAGAAAAAAAAAAAACTAAAATAGTGTGTTGTTAGTTCCTCCCAAAATCAAAAAAAAAGATTTCACCTCCCTTGATAGCATTACGGCACCCACGTATTAGTATATAAAAAATCAGTATCAGAAGTATCACTATCACAAAATCACCAAAAAAAATTGCTATCATCAAAATCATCAGTATCAGTACAAAAAATATCACCAATGTTAATGCTTGTCCATTCTCCAAAAGTTCAGCAAGATTCAACACAATTCACCAAGATTCAGTCAGATTCATCAAGATTCAGCAAAACTCATCCCCGTGAATCACTGAAATATTCTCCAAAATTACAAAACTCAACAAATAACTAAGACAAGACTTCTCCATTAACTCATTGTAATAATTCTCCTTGAATAATTATCTGTAATAATTATTGAATAATCTCCCATGAAATATCTCAAAACTCTCTCGCAAAACAATTCTCCCGTAATGATAATTATACTTAAGCAAACCTCCCGTGACACATCTCAAGTATACCCCCTAGATGCTGACCCCTTGGCGTGGTAGGGGGCTTAGGGACCAGCAGCTGGGCTCTGATGCTGGTGGGGTTGTTTTCTCAGTGGTCCTTGGGGCCTAGCTGCTGATCCAACTAAATTAGTCAGAACTTTTCCTTCTTCTGCAATTTTTCATTCTTACTACATCCTTCTCCTTCATGTAATATTTTTTATTGCATTTTCGGATTAATTATGTGGAATTTTCCACTTTGTTAAATTTTACTGCTTAGGTGAGTCTGAGAAGGGATCGTGTTTGGAAGGGGTTTGCATTCGAAGCTAATTGTGGGAGTTTGGGTGGTTGAGTCGCCACCTGATATGGTTTGGACCCAAGAGGTAGTGATGGGACCCTCCCATTGCTACCTTGAGGGCGGAACCATCTCCAAACATCAGCCCATCGGAATCCAGGGGGGGCTGGTGTTTGGGATGGGACTCTGGCTTTTGTCCGGAAGCCCACCAATACGTTTGGAGTGGGGAGTCGGTCCCCATTAGTGGGGGGTAGAACTCCCAGCAGGCGGATAGGCTTATACCTGGGCCACTGCAAGCGTATTGGTTGCTATCCCGTAAGGGTAGGGTATGGGGTGGACCATTGGGAGTCGACTCTCACTTGTGCCATTGGTGGAGAATTGAATACCTGACTGACCCACGATACTTTCTTGATATAACCAAGCAGTCTACAAATATATTTGAATCTATGGATATCGACAATGTTTGCCCTCCCCTGGATCTGACGACTTAACGGCACTGGCGACAACTTCAGGCATGGACACGGATATGAGCTCGGCTATCACAAAGAACCATGCACCGAGACACCAGGGTGCTATTAAAACTGGTGGATTTGATATGAACAATAGAGTGCTTTATTGCACTATGCAAGCCTTTCGTTAGACTACGAGTGCTTGCATAGTGTCGCAAAACAGTTTGGTAAGTGGAGAGGATTAAGATGCTTCTAGAAAAAGACAAGCCAGTCTTTTCTGCATACATTAGATTTTCCTCTCCCCCAATAGCTAGCAAGGCCAAACAAACGAATTTAAACATGGCCCAATTCTAAATGACTCCCGTGTTTTAAGCACTAAGGTGTTTTCGGTGAGGGAATTTGAATGATGAGCCATTCGATTTTGTTCCTAAGAATGAAGAATGTGGACCAGCAACATATACCAGACGCTTCCTCCCCCTATATGGCATGTTGCCAGTTTATAAAGAGGGAAGGAAAAATTTCATTAAAGCTGCAGAATGTATTGAGAACAAAGTGGGTTCTATTCTATTGGTAATCTGAAACGATATGGAAAGAACTTACTCATCAAAGCAGGCAATGAGACGCAAGCTATTTTATTATCAAAGTTTAAACCCCCAGAAAGTGGAAATATTGAGGCTATAACATCGCACAGATTCTTTAACACGCTGAAAGGGGTAGTTTATTCAAGAGACTTGCATGTTTTTAATGAGGAGGAGATTCTCCTAAGGTGCCCTCCTTGTGTATCTCATGTAAAAAAATTGGGAGGAGATGCAGCTATGCTTTTAACTTTCTCCTCCAATTACTTGCCTGATACCATCAATGTTGGCCATGAGAGGATGCAAGTCAAAAAAATATAAAAGAAACCCTAAACAATGTCGCAAATGTTTCGAATATGGCCACATTCAAGACTCATGGTGGCAACAATAAGAGATGTTCTGTGTGCTCTGCTGAGCATGAACAATTTGGACAAGTGCGAAGCAGCCCCGTTATTGTTTCCAGTGCAAGGGTGATCATTCTCCAAACAGTAGGACTTGCCTCAGATACAAGTTGAGCAAGAGTGTTTGGCAGTGGCTGATAATGAACATCTCGGCATCAGTGCAGCAAAGCGTGTGGTAATGGGGGCTAACAAGATGCCAACTCTACCTATGCTTCTGTAATAAAGTTGATGAAGAGTTCTAGCAATGAGAGGCCACCAGTAATAGAATCTAATAGTAAGCATCGGAAACCTGTTTCTCCTTGCACAGGAAATAATAATCGGAAACTTATGTCAGCAAGTGCTCTGAAGCCCAATACCAAAAATTGTTCTTCCAAAAGCATGGACAATTTATCCTCTCACGTTGATACAAATGTAACGGTTGCAAATTCAGCCCCTAAGCAAAGTTTGCAAAATTCCACAAATAATATCATCACCAAGAAGCAACCAAAGGAGTGGTCCAAACTAGAGAGATCTAGCTCGGATCCATCAATTACACAGTTTACTAAGAAACATGATAAAACTAAAGCTGCGCCCACCAGGAAGCGTTATAAGAAACACATCCCCGAATAATGAAAGTTTTATCATAAAAACTTCAAATGGGTACAGTGTTCTGGAAGAGATCTCGCCAAGGAAGATAGTTCCGAAAGCAGATCCAGTTCAAAGACATGCGAGTTCTCATCAGTCTTGCCGCCCAAGACTAATAGCAGTAGTGATGCACCTAATCATAGTAAAAACAATCCTGAGCATCAGCCTCGAATTCAGAAAGCTGTTTGTCGGCAAAGAACCCTCCTTCTGATAAAGATGAAAAGGGATCAAGAAAACAATCTCTTATTAAGGAGAATTTTCCTCTCCAACCTAGGATCAGTACTTCCCCTCCAAAGAGTGGGAAGTAGTAACATTACCACCTTAACATTCACGTTCGATGTCCTTCAGTGGAACTGTAAGGGTCTCAGAGCCCCGACAGAAGACTTAAAGTTTTAATGCATGAATTCAATCAGGGATTGTATGCCTGCAGGAGACTATGTTAGGTAACTCTCCTTATAATCCTGGACTGATTATGCTATTTTTAACTCTTTTTTTTTTTCCCCCCGAATTGGTGATCGTGCCCATGGAGGTGCTGCAATTATTGTTAATAAATCTCTGCAGCACTCCACAATACAATTAAATACAACTCTACAAGCTGTTGCTGTCTCAGTCATATTAGACAAAAGGATAACGGTTTGTTCATTATACCTCCCACCAGATCTTTCTTTTAACATTGGAGATATTCAGTCCTTGATTAACCAACTTCCCACTCCTTTTCTCTTATTAGGAGATTTTAATGCCCACAACCCCCTTTGGGGAAGTGTGTGTTTAGACAGCAAAGGGAAAATAATCGAGGACCTTATTGACACGAATGATGTCGCCCTATATAATAATGGGTCAATGACCTTCCACAGCATTCATAATAATCATCTCTCTGCACTGGACCTTAGCATTTCCTCAACAAATATCCACCTTGACTTTAACTGGTCTGTTAATGAAGATTTGAATGGAAGTGATCATTACCCGATCCATCTGAAATATGTTGTAAATGCTCCATCTGAAACATTACCTAAGTGGAAGGTAGAAGATGCTGACTGGGACAAGTTCAGTAAAGGAGTCAATCTAGATAGGAAGTTTGAGTCATTTCATTCTCACCTGGATGCCTATGACTACTTTATGAATCCTCTCGAAGAGTGCTGAGGGCTCGATTCCCAAGACAAAAGGTAAACCTCGTAGACCTGCAGTTCCCTGGTGGAATAAGACATGTGGTATTCTGAGGAAAGTCACTAGGAAGTGCTACCGACGATACAAAACTAGTGGCTCCCCTCAGTCTAAATTAATCTATAATCGTGCGTTAGCCAAGCAGCGGCGCTTTTACAAGAAAGCCAAAAGAGAAGTTGGCTTTACTATATCAATGGAATAAATTCCAAAACTCCATTGAGAGTGGTGTGGCGCAAAATCAGGAAACTAAGTGGAAAATTTGTTGCGTCACCATTACCCTCATTAAAGGTCAATAACACTTTGATCACAGAGCCCACTGAAGTTGCCAATGAGCTGGGAAAACACTTTTCTCAAGTTTCTAGCCCTGACAATTATTCTCTAGAATTTCAAAGAATTCGGAATGCCGAAATGACTCTGAAATTTGAATCTGGTCAATCACAAATTTTCCTTAAGAGAACTTCGGGAGGCACTCTCTTCAACTGAATCAACAGCTCCAGGGGGTGATACAGTTTTATATGAAATGCTTAAACACCTCCCAGATGATGCCAAAAAGTATCTACTCAAGATTATAAACCAAATATGGGAAACTGGAATTTTACCCAAGGACTGGAAAATATCCATAATTGTTCCCATAAAAAAGCCTAATAAAGACGCTTCCCAAGCCACCAGCTATAGGACCAATAGCTCTTACCAGCTGTGTGTGTAAGCTGATAAAAGGAAAAAATGATAAACACCAGATTAGTTTGGCTCTTGGAAGCAAAAGGACTAATATCTCCATTTCAATTTGGTTTCAGGAAAAATCGTTCCACCCTTGATCCCTTGCTGAGGCTGACCAATCAAATCCAGCAAGGATTTGCCAAACGATGTCAGACTATTGGCGTATTTTTCGACCTTGAGAAAGCATATGACACTACTTGGAGAATTGGCATCATAAAACAATTGCACAAGATGGGCATATGTGGAAGAATGATTAAATTTGTATATTCCTTTTAACAGAGAGATTCTTTAAGGTTAGAGTGGGCAACACTCTCTCCCAACCTTTTGTGCAGAGGAGGGTGTTCACAAGGAAGCGTTTTAAGCGTAACACTTTTTTCAGTGGCAATAAACAGTATAGTCCAACAAATATCATCACCTGTTAAATGCTCACTTTTTGTTGATGACCTTGCAATATACTGCACCAGGATTATGATGCCTTGTCAGTATGTAAACATCTGCAAGGTCTGTTAATGCCATTACAAAGTGGGCTGATGAGAATGGCTTTAAATTCTCCTCCTCTAAAACAGTTTCTGCAAGATTTACTAGGTGCCAGCGTGTGGAAGAGGTTCCCACCTCAGTTTAAAAGGATCTATCATTCCTTATGAAAATGAAGTGAAATTTTTGGGTAATGACCATTGACCAGAAATTGACATGGGCCAGCCACTAAACTCCTTAAAGATTAAAGTTAAACAATCTCTGAATATTTTAAAGGTTGTTTCTGGATTTAGTTGGGGAGCTGATAAAAAATCCCTGCTGAGACTATATGACTCGTTGTGTTAGGTCCAAGCTAGACTATGGCTGTCAGATTTATTCCTCAGCTTGTCAAAACCAGGCTGAAGGAACTAGATGTTGTACACAATATGGGGCAGAGAATATGCTCAGGGGCTTTTGGAACTTCGCCTGTTGAAAGCATATATGTTGATACTAACCAACTTCCCCTTGATCTGAGAAGGCAAGAACTAGGATTAAGGTACATGGCTAGAATTAAAAGTGCTCCCAAAAATCCCTCTTTCCAGGTGCTGAGGGAAGCAGACTACGGGTCTTTTCTGGTATAAGAGCCTCTAGACCATTCCAAGTTAGACTAAATGAAGATGTTAGGGGTAATAATCTTAAATCCCAGAAAGTCATGGAAGTAAAACATCCTGTGTATCCTCCATGGCTTATTCCAGAAGCATCCGTGTGCAAAAAAGCTTTTAAACAAAAAGACTGTCCTGAGGAGATCTTGGAAGAGCGATTAGGGGAAAATTCTTGGAGCACGAAACTGTCCATACTAATGTGACAAAAAATATATACGGATGGATCAAAGTCAGGTAGTGGTGTTGGCTGTGCAGTTATCCTTGATGATACAGCATATACAGCTAAACTACCTGACTGCATCCATATTCACAGCAGAATTAACAGCCATAGTCTCTGCCTTGGATATAGTTGTTCAAAGTAGCGACACTAATTTTGTCATTTACTCGGATTCGAAAAGCACTTTAGAAGCTATTAAAAAATTCAATAGCTTCATCCGTTAGTTCAAAAGTTCAGGAATCGCTCCTCCATTTGTATTATTTGCGTAAATCTGTCTCTTTCTGTTGGGTCCCTTCACATGTGGGGATTTGCGGAAACGAGATGGCAGATAGGGAAGCGAAAGCTGCTAGTGTCTCCTCAGAAACAGCCTTTAGTAAAGTGCCTCATACAGATCTAAAAGGTCCTTTTAGGTCTTATATTTTAAGCAAATGGCAAGAAAGATGGACTTCTCATCTTGCCAATAATAGAAAGTACAGAAATATTAGAAATAATATATTGCCGTGGCCTTCGTCTTTCCAGTCTGATAGGCGAACAGAAATAGTTTTAAGCAGACTGAGGATTGGGCACACTTATTTGACCCATCAGTTTATTTTAGAAGGGGGCAGCCTCCCAGAGTGTGCTTGCGGTGGCGAGATGCTAACAGTGGAGCACATTCTGGTTGCTTGCCCCAGATATTTTAACCAGAGAGAGAGATATCTTAAGGGTAAATCCCTTTGTGATATTTTGGGAGATGAAGCAGATATTTCTGCTCTCATCTCCTTTTTAAAGTCTATAAATATTTTTAATAACATTTAATTATTTTTTAGCTATCACATCATAGATATATATATATTTATTATTAAGCATTTTCTTCATTTATTTCTCATTAATTCATTCATTTCTCATATGGTAATTTATATATGAACCATTTTCTTCATACACTTATTAACTCATTCATAATGTAATTTATTTAATCTCCATTACGGCGCTGAAAAAATGGCTTTCTTTGGCCCCCAGTGCCTGGGCTTTTGCCCTAAACTCATACATCCATCCATCCATCTCAAGTATAATAATTATTATTAATAATAATAATAACTCTCCATAGCAATAATTCTCTTGCAAAAATTTCAAGTAAAGGTGAAATTCAAATAGCATACAACAGTATTGCTGAATCTTATGATATACAATTTCTCCAGCATACACCATGACATAACACCATTGCCACACAACACAGATACAACACCAATCATTGGCATTTCAAAGTAATTTCTGCAACACAATAAAAAAATAATCTGTTTATCCCCCTTATATTTGTGTCTTTCAAGGCACAAGGAAACATATAACACATCCCGTGCATGTTAACTACTTTTCCCCGCATTCACGGAAAAGAAAAATCTCTTTTTATTTCCTTTTCTCTTCATCCAAGGGAGAAAAAAAATTTCTTTTCTAAAAAAAAGACTCTACGGGCGTTTCACTTCATCAACTAATCAATCAGCTGATATCTTAGCATCCAATGTCAAGGCCAAATCCATCCCCAACACAAAGAAAAAAAAAAAAGGAGTTCACCCCCATTGAGAAAAAAAAGGTTTCTCCCCCCCTGAGAACAACCCCTCAGTCAAGCGGCAGAACAGCCCGAGGCATACCAGTAGTATCCCCATCTCCCCTTGAACAGTGTCTGAGGACCCCTTCCCAAGATATACACTAGTACCCTCCCCTGCACTATCTCTTGAGGGAGGCCAGTGGTACCCTCCATGCAACTATCCCCCCGAGGGATGCCAGTACCCTCGCAATGCAACGCGCTTCTCTGCAGAAATGTGCTGAGCCCGTAAAATTGTGGCCGCTGTGTCTCTAAACCAGATATGCTTATCTAAGCACAGTTCACATGCATAGAAAAATACACCTCTATGTTTTAAACAAAGACGAATGCATACGTCTATTATAAACACGTGCAAATAAAGAAAACACGTCACTATGGGGCAAAGACAAGAAAAATTGCTGACCTCTTGAACCAATCCCATAACCCTGAAATATTTAAACAAAAACTCTCTCCTTCAAAACAATAGTTTAACACTCACCACTACATAATGGGAAAAAAAAGAACTCGAAATTCTCGTAAAACACGTAAATCTCGTCGGCACAATACAAACGCGATCGGCAAAAAGGCACCTGGCAACACTCACTTACAAACGAGACTGAGTTACTTGTCTCACGGCTCACGCTCTGAAGAATCTCGGTACGAGCAAATTTGATGACCCTAATAGAAATTTCTTTCCTCATCCCCCCATCCCACGGATGGATATTTTCTCTACCCCTTTTCACTTAGCAACTGAGATCTAACAATTTAACAATTTTCCACAATCCCACAAAGCTTTGTCGTTCGAAAACTATTGCTAAGCCATAACCCCTTTTATTTTCTAACTGGCCACCCATCTCTACATTGGCGTTCCTAGGCATAGAAAAGAAAAAAAAAACTTTTATACCCCCTCTTAACCGCTTGCCACCACTGTAACTGGGGGGATTCTCCCCCCCATTATTCATAAGGTAAGCGTGACATGAAACGGGAGGCAAACCACACACAACATTACACACACAGCCTCTCTCTCTCTCTCTCTTGGCAATCCCTCTCTCTCTCTCTCTCTCTCTCCACCTCTTTCTCTCCATTCTAACAGGTAATGAAAATGAGAGAGTTGCGTCATAACATTAACGTTTATTAACAACTAATAAATAAATCAATCAATCAAGTAATCTAGTCTTACAGACTAACTCAAAAACCCCGTAAATGTAACATGTCTGGTCACCAAAAAAGTCTACACCCCTCTGGGAATTCTTTGTCCCCCGGCATTCCAGATCCGTCTGTTTCAAAGATACAGAACACATCCCGGTAAGTACACACACAAGATTGACTGACAGAGGTTTAAATATTGGATATCATCACAAAAATGTCAAACAGATAACAAGCCACTCTTTGGCTAAAGCACTTCAACACTTACCCAAACAACCGGACACTTAAACACTGTTAATAAAAAACTCCCGGCGAATGCCACGGCATCTTGCCTGTGACTTGAAGCCCTCTCAAAATCCCCCCATAGGCTTGGGTATGACACTTTTAACAGAAAGAGGTGCACACGCACATACGAACACACAGTTCGATAGCGCCTCACGGTTCTAGCTGCATCCAGTTTCACAAAGGCACTTTGAGAAGAGTTCATAAACTGTCGTGCATTGACTTGTTGAACTAAGCATTTTTATCTCACGCCATCCCCAGAAACTCATTGTCAGCTACTCTCAGATCGCCGCTCCTGCACTGTTCTCCACATTCCATAGGTCACTGAGAACACATGGACAATATATTATTAATCAAAAACCCTAGGCCTTACATATATATTATATACATACATATATATACTATATACATATATGTAATTATATATAATATATATATAATATATATATATATATATGTGTGTGTGTGTGTGTGTGTGTGTGTGTGTGTGTGTGGTGTGTGTGTGTGCGCGTTCAGTTGTATTCCACATAGGAAAATGAAAAAAGGTGTCTCAGAAAATGCCCAACAGTTTCGCCCTGGCAAGCGAGGTTATTGGATTATATCTGCAATCAACTACGACGTCAGATCACAGTGCATAAGACGAGGCTTGATAATAAATTAAGATTTCTCATATCGAAGTCGGATTGGAAAACATATGGGAAAAATACCAACTACCTTAATCTGTCGTTCAAAGTTTTAAGTGAAAATGAAAAGGTTGTATTAGAACTGGGACTGAAATTCAATAATTCAACGAGAAAAATTGATATAGTGGAAATCAGCAAACAGTTTATTATCAAAGAGAAATGCTATACTGATAAACCGGATATATTGAATGCACTAAATTTTACCAGAGGTGTTGTGTATGCTGCATACTCAGTACATTGTACTTTTAACTTCTTTCCGAAACGTCTGAATAAGGCTTTGGACTCACTCAGACAAGACAAAGATATCCACATAACCAGGGCAGATAAAGCTAATGTTGTTGTTATTTTGGATCGAGGAGAGTATGTTGATAAAATAAATATTCTGTTAAATGACCAAGATACCTATGAACATTTGATTTTTAATTCTTGTGAGCGAGTATATGCGCAGTTTCATAAAAGATTGAGAACGATATTTGGGAACAATCAAGATATGGTTAGTACGTTTACTACTGTAAATGCTAGACTTCCCTATTTGTATGGTACAGTTAAAACCCATAAGGAAGGACAGCCATTACGTCCTATAATTAGTACTATTGGTTCAGTGTCTTACAAACTTTCTAAATTCTTAGTAACATTATTGCAACCACTTTTAGGTACAATATGTAATTCGCATGTTGAAAATAATTTAGATTTTGTAAACAGAATAATCAGGAAAACGCCAAAAGATGATGAAATAATGGTAAGCTTTGATGTTAAAAGTCTGTTCACCTGTGTACCTGTAAACGACGTCTTAGAATTTTTAAATAGCGAACTAAATAAGCATGTCATGTCTTTGCCTAATCATGTAATTTTAGAACTAATCAGACTGTGCGTGGTTGACACTTGTTTTATTTTTTATGGCAAATTTTACCGACAAAAATTTGGAATGCAGATGGGTAATTGCTTATCGCCAGTATTATCAAATATTTACATGGAATTTTATGAGTGTAGAATATCTAATTCAATTATGGCAGATATTGTTTTCTGGGTTAGATATGTTGACGATGTATTTGCGGTACTGAAAACTTCTATTGACATTCAGAAGATTTTAAGAAACCTCAATAATTTAGTTCCCTCCATAACTTTTACGGTTGACGAAGAAGACAATGGTGTTATCTCATTTTTGGATGTGACAGTTGTGAGGTCAGTTGTAAGTTCTAACTACAAGTTTAAAATACACAGAAAACCTACTAATAACAATCTTATTATTAGCAATTACTCCTCACACAAATTAGAAGTAAAACTCTCAGCATTAAGATCAATGTTTCTTAGAGCTCTTAATATCTGCAGTCCGGACTTTATCAATGAGGAACTAGAATTTATATACAAAGTTGGTATTGAAAATAATTTTAAATTGGAAGATATTGATTACAATCTAAAGTTAGCACGAAAAACATTTTATTCATATGAGGAGAAAAACAGAAAACTGGATTTTATGTTTCCCATACCACCCCGCATTAGAATCTATAGTCTACCCCCTAAGGTTACTTGGTTTAAGTACAACATTTTCATATCCTAGCACCATTGGAAAAACTTAAATTCATAATAGTCTGGAAAACAATGAAGGAGTCATTTATAAGATCCCATGCAAGTGCGGTAGTTTTTATATAGGACAATCTGGGAAGACACTCGAAAAACGCATTTTAAATCATAAATATGATATACGAACAGATAATATGAGCAATGCTTTATGTGTTCATAGTAATATGTGTAATGTACCGAATGACTGGCTCGGGTCAAAGATTTTGTTTAAGAGCACAGGTTTTATTGGAAGAAATTTGATAAAGACAGCTTGCATTGTTCACAGCAAAGGAAAAAATTTTAATCTATCGCCTGGTCTGTATAAGTTAGATCCTTTTATCTTACATATCATGAAACGTCAGTCCAAATTGGATAATGTTATCCATTAACTATCATATAGTATACGCTTGTTAATATATGTACTGTATGTTATACTGTTTCAAATGGACGTATTACCTCGTTAGATATTTTGGTATTTTTCATTTGTTTAACTGCTATTCTTGTATTATTGTTATTTTACTGCTGAATAGGTTGTAGCTCAAACTGCTAGTTTTTGATAACTGTATGTTTAAAATTTTAGGCCTTTCTTGGCTGCATGCACTGTAAACTTTATCTCTTTCCTTAATAAACGCTCCAAGAAGAGTTCCATTGGAGGACGAAACTGTTGAGCATTTTCTGAGACATACCTTTTTTCATTTTCCTATGTGAATACAACTGAATTGCTATATCTTCGTGCCTAAGAAGATTACCAGTACTATATATATGTGTGTGTGTGTGTACGCAACAGTAAATCTCTTCCTGAAAAAGTGTAATTGTCTCCAGAGGACAAGGAGATGTGGAGATTGTCACATTCACACTTAACTGATGAATCGTTGAGGAACCCCCCTCCCCCCAACCCCCGTACAAGACCTTCCACAGTATTGGGTAATTGATACACCTACAGAGAAGACACTTCAGTAATATGTCAAAACCTGGCACTGTGACATTTACCTGTTTATCTCTTACATGAATTCCCCTCTTCCATATAGTAAGACTTTTCCATAGCAAATTAGCAATACCCTTTCCACGTCATCCAAACAGGGCTTTCTAGCACTTCTCCTCCTTCCCACATGACAGAACATCCAAAATTAATGCACTATTCTTTGATGTACCTCAGCCTTTATCTAGTTCGATATATTTTCATATTTTATATATTTTCTTTCATTTACCAGCTTCCTTTCTTCATTTCCGAAAAATAGCATATCAACAGTTTCCTAAAGAAAACTGTTTGATATATGTTATTCTAACCGTGGCTTCCAAAGATATTCCTAGTTTCTTCCAGATCCTTTGCTCGCACCCTGCCACCTTCCTTGCTTTACCTTTCCTGTGAAATCTCGTCACTCATTCTATTGTTACGCATAACATTCACTCCCAGATACTTAAGTCACCTGCTTCTATTGTCCATCTTGGTTTCCATATACCATCATAACTTTGTTTTAGTTCACATTTGCTTTCAACGTTCTCATCTTGAAAACACTTTGAATCTCTGTCACTAATTTCTGCAGCTTCTCTTCACCGTCAGCGGTCATTACTGTATCATCTGCAAGCATCAGCCCATCAGCCATTCCACACTCAGTTTATAACCCGCTTACTTATCCCAAAAAATTGCTCCTACAGCTACCGGGTTTTCTCTGCCTTCTTGGAAACTTCATCTACATAAGTGTTATAAAACTATGGGCACGTGACATCCTTTCGTATCTGGGGAGCAAGGCCAATACAGTAGACGCATTCCAACGTATCCCATTTACATATTTAACACACACTTCAGTCCCATCATAAGCCCAGATAACTTCAATTCCATCGTGAGCCCAGATACCTTTTGAGAAAAGTAAACCTGCCAGAGTCTTCCATCGTCGAGAAAGTAAAGGTTGAGAAGAGAAGAGTCACATTATTGGGTGAGTTTGACTTGAGGTTTTCCTCTTGGTCAGACCTCGAGTAGTGATTCTGGCTTAGAAATTCTGAGGCTATTTTCTTGTTCTTTAGTGAATGGCTGTAACCACGCCCCCATTTCCCTTCCGTTCCTCTTTTTTTTTCTATAACCCTTTCCCCGCAGTCTTCAACCGTATCACTCATATCAAACAGCAAATGACAATCGTGATCTTTCACTTATTGATTATTTTTGACAGCTGTTCGACTATAGGCATTATTAACTTATCACAGACGCCGGATTCCGAAAAAAGAAATAGTAGTTTTTGAGTTGGGAATATTGATTATATCGTCGGATTGGTATGGCATGAACGATAGTAGTTGTAATTTAGCGGAAACGTTTACAGAAGATTTACTTTGATTTTTTTCCCTTTTTTGTGGGGGATGTTTGTACTTTTTTTTTTTTTTTACAACTTCGTGTGCCTCAAGTTTGTTGCAAGCTGTAATTGATTTATTTCACCTATGGTTTTGAACGGCTTATTTGTAACTTTGGAATTTTTTATTATTTCAGGATCTTTTAAGGATTTAGACGCATAAACCTAGTCTCCTTTAAAAGGTAAGAACATTTTTTAAACCTTCATATTAGGTTGCCTTATATTAACGTTGCATGAACTCCAGATGGCGAAAACATTTAAAAATATACAAGAAGAATGTTGTGACGTCTCTCATCAGGTATTATTTCTCCAATTATTCAGCAGTTTCCAATCCAGTAGGGTGAAGGCACGAGAGTGACTGGTTTTGTTGGTCACTTCAGTTTGAAGAGTATTGAACTATACCGTCTCTAATGCAGTAATTCGGATACACGCAGTGCCCAATTTTTGCACCCCCATCTAGTCCAGGAAAGTTAGTTGTTATTTGGAAGGTGTTCCCCTTTTAGGGCAGTGGTATGGAAAACACTTTCCGATTTAGCGGAATGTAAATAGAAAAAATGCTGTATAAGTTGAATGCCGTTGAAACAGCAGTATTATTATTTTTATCAATATTTTTTTTCTTCGATCATTCAAAGAACAAAAAGTTTCATTATAGTTGACTGTAGTTTCCAGGAGTCGAGAAAGGAAAAACTCTCATATCGTTTTTGTATAATATGTTCTGCTTAAAATACTCTATAAGGGTTGGGTACAAGAGTATACTTAATGATTGATGATGCATCGTCGAAAAATGAAAAGGTTCTGCATATCTTAGAGTCAGAGGTAGCTGAGGTGGTGTTGGCCACTGAAACTAAATCTTCTGAGCAGAAAGTGCTACTTTAAATTTGTATTTTATAGAATTTTGCTCAACAACAATACATCAAAGACTAGGTATATGAATACAAGAATTCAACGGTTCGGAAATCACATACACAATGAAAATTGTGTAATGTTTTTTTATAAAAGTCTCTTCTATATATATATATATATATATATATATAATATATATATATATATATATATATATATATATATATATATATATATATATATATATATATATCCTACAAGGCAACAACCTTAAAGTAAGCGTAGGCATTGTGTGTTTTTGCCCCTCTCTCTCTCTCTCTCTCTCTCTCTCTCTCTCTCTTCTCCTTCTCTCTCTCGTCATCTCTCTCCTCTCTCTCTCTCTTCTCTCTATGTCTCTCTCTCTTCTCTCATGAGGGGGGCGCATTGTGACTCACGCTGGCTTCTCTAAAGGTTCTGTGCATCGTTCTTCCTCTCAAGCCGCTATGCCTGATCACTTTTGTCTCCTAATGATTGAAGTTCCTTAACTTAGTCAGACTTCATTTCTCCATCACATTTAGGAAATGCGATTCGATAAGCGATTCAAACTGTGGTGATATTTTAACATTTTGAGTATTTGATAAATAACTTCGAAGCTCCTTTATCACTTGCGCACCACTCTCTCGCTCTTCAGATAGCTTGAAAGTCTGGAAAATGTCGGATACGTTCATTATTGCTCTGGTATAGTAGCAACTACACCTGTAGCTCACGAATCAGCATATTTGCACAATCGTGTTTCGAGTCCTTGCATGGGGGTGGGGGGGGCCTGTTTTAGGAGCGTGATCTCTACCCCTGGATGGTGATGGGACATTCCACCGAGGTCGATAAAAAAGTTAAGTATATCTTAGTTTTACCAGACCACTGAGCTGATTAACAGCTCTCCTAGGGCTGGCCCGAAGGATTAGATATTTTTACGTGGCTAGGAACCAATTGGTCGCCTAGCAACGGGACCTATAGCTTATTGTGGGATCCGAACCACACTATATCGAGAAATGAATTTCCATCACCAGGGATAAATTCCTCTGATTCCGCGTTGGCAGAGCCGGGATTCGAACTCCGGACCACCGGATTGGCAGCCGAGCGCGAAAACCACTCGTCCAGCGAGCGAGGAGCTTACCGGGGTCGATAAATTCCCTTGGGATGAAAATGGGGTTGATTACTCTTTCTGGGTAAAATATTGAGAGTAATTTAAGAAATTAGAATATTTGAAATTCTAGAATTAAATAAAACATCTGTTACACATACCAGATTAGTATATAATAAGCCTTTAACGACGTACTCTTAGAATTGGTAGACAACGGACTGGCGTAACAATTGTTTTCACATGGATGCATTAGCTTTCAGCTTCCTTGTCTGTAATATTATGTCCTGATATGTGAATGCCAGTTTGCTTCGGTAGAACAAACCATAATTATTGGTTATGTCATTTTTTTTCTATGCCTGTAGGTGTTCGTTGAGAGATTAAAGATCCCAGGGAGGTGTCAGTGGTGGTTTGAAAAGCCTTTGTGGCCCTTGATGTAGACCTTGGTAGTTTAGGATGGGGTTCTTAATCGACTGATTTCCATAACTGTGTTGAGTTCTCATGCTGGAGAGGTTTGAAAATGGAATACGAACTTTTTTTTTTTTTTTTTCCTGTTACTTTTTTTTTTTTTTTTTTTTTTTTACCTTGGGCAAGGTCTACTGAATGGAAAGCTCATTTTTGTTTAAACGAAAAAAGGGACAGCATAACTAAGAGAAGACAGAAATCATTAAAGTTATAAAAACAACCAAACAAAAGATAAATAGAGAATTAGGAATGGAAAAGAAATATGTAGATAGAGCAGATAACTGCAGGATAGCGTGCTGCTTTAAACCCACTAATATTAAAATCTAAAGGACGACCGAGAGCATGTTCCCGTAGCGTTAAAAGCGATAGCCTGCAACCCACTTATCTTGAGTCTTTTACATAGTATTTAGGAATAACGTTTGAAGGAAATTCCGTATTCGTCCATACATATCTTACATTAATGGGCATGATGTCTGTCCGTCCGTCTGCCATTTAATCACGGCCAAACGGCTGGTCCGATGGGCATGAAACTTGGCATGGTTATGGTGGCGGGATTGGGGTGAGAAAGGATTCCCTGAAACGAGGCTGTATAAGCCCGTAGACTTACTTTACGCATTTTCATACATAATTTCTGTATACATATGTTTGCTAGTATTCATAATTTAGGGTTTATTAAGATAAGGTGAGCCATTTAGGGGCGTGATTTTTCTTCGGCACAGAATAAAAGTGGATTAGTTTATTTACGTGCATTTCAGTCTACTTTTAGTGAGTGAAATGCAATAATTTTATTCTCACTATTTTAGCAGAAAAAAATATTAGTCATATCGCCAGGAGCAAGTTTGAGTTAACCCAACATCCAAGACTAAACCAGCAAGGCTTCCCACTCATTTTGTGTTTGTCCACTTAGAATATACTTATTAGTACTAGAGCACTCTGGTGTCAGTAGAATATACTTATTAGTGCTAGAGCACTATGGGTGCTCTAGTGTCAGTAGAATATACTTATTAGTGCTAGAGCACTATGGTGTCAGTAACTGTCGTTATAATGAAGAACAGAATATCATAAGCAAATGAGCATTTTTAAAGCTAGGTACTAATTTGAACAAACAGTAGCCTGTGCTATATAGGATCAGTCTTTTCCTTAAGTCACCATTTGAAAAGAGGCCGCCTCTAAAGCAGTAATTCACGGTGGCCATGCAGAGTCCACAACTTATGGTTGGAGGAACATACAGCGAATTTTGAATAGAACATTTTCATTCATTATTTTCCGCGTTCTGCCGAGTTGTATGCAGAGCACTCACTCGAACCGAAGGCTCAGACGCGTATTGCTTCTTAGATGAACCAGAGGTGACGAAGACTGGCGCGGTTATTCTGTCGGCTAAAGGAAGAAACCTCCAGAATTCTGCCTAAATATAGTTGTCACGTTTCTTCTTTAGGGAAGGTTGATCTTTCGTTCTTGATGACGTCAGTATTTTCTACCATCTGCTCCATCATAAATGTAAGGAGGCTAAGTTGGAAAAGTTACATGAAAACTTTGATATTGTATATATTTTTTTCCTCTCATTGAATATGCAAACACGTGCGCGCACGCAAACACAGACACATACATACGTACATACGCGCACATACATACGTATACATAATATATATATTATATATATATATATATATATATATATATATATATATATATATATATATATATATATATATATATATATGTGTGTGTGTGTGTGTGTGTTGTGTGTGTGTGTGTGTATGCGGGATGGGGACGTACTTTATGCTTAAAATTTTTTAATTATTTAATCCCTTTAAATTGTGGTAAAGACAAATCTTTTGCAAGATGTTTCATTTTCTGTAAGTCTTTTGCATTCACTTGAACTGCGTTAATGTTTTTACATATATGTTAGTTAATTATCGTAAAAAGGTATTAAAAATGATTGGAATATAAAACGTTTTATAATGTTATGTTTTATATTGTAATATAGAAAACTTGTATTCTGCGAGTAACAGAGAAAAACTAAATTCGGTAGAAATGACAGTATGGGAGAAGGGCAGCTCGTGAGATGATTACAGTTATTTCCCTTATTCCGGAACCGTCTAGTTACTTGTCGTTTGTGGAGCCTAATTTATTGGCCATTCCGATGGTGTCTGTCGTTCCTTTCGTCATTGGACTGCTAATTGTAACAGTTCCCTTTACACAAGCATAAAGTCAGGTACAGGTACACCCAGCGTTCTGACTTTTATCATGTAGGTCAGTACGTTCTACGTACAAGTGTTTTTTTTTTTCACCGCTGTAATTTTAGATTGTTCAATTTTTTTCTGTAAAGAAAGTGGCGAAATTCCTTTTTTATGATTACTTTTTATGACCATTACATCATCTTTGAATATTTTGAGCCTTTTTATTTTTGGGAGTGTCATTTAATACAATGTGGTGGTATGTTATGTTATGCTGTGTTGTGTGATAATTGGAATCTGTTTCGATTACCAGTTCTGTAAATATCGAATTTTCACCAGTGGCATTTGCTTCTTGGGGACTTGGTTAGCATTCTTTTCCCGTCACACAGTTGAAGCCTTGGTTGTCTTGTATCATTAGATGTCGTTTTCAGGTTAAGAGTCTAGAGGCTTTTTTCTTGTTTAATTCTTAGGGCTGGTGTCCGGCTTCGTTCCTCCACGATATTATGTTAAATCGGACTTCAGTGAATCTATAAGATGTATACAGATACTTTTTGACATTTGTTTGTTACGGTAGCAGTGTCGGTTGTTTCAGCCGTGTAACGCTTAAAGCTTGACAAGAGAGAGAGAGAGAGAGAGAGAGAGAGAGAGAGAGAGAGAGAGAGAGATGATGAGGAGAGGAGAGAGACGGAGGAGACAGACGAGAGAGAGAGAGAGAGAGAGAGATTTGACATTTTTTATGTGATATCACAATGATAAGAAAAGTAAGCTTCCAAATCTCACTGTCAATGCAGCGACAACGTAAGAGCAAAAACTTCTCTTTTTTTCGTATACGTGGAGTTCATAATATTATACCTGGATCAGGCCTGTGACATCTGTTTAGCAGTTTGTTTTTGAGGACCTACAGGATTTTCAAGCTCACTGTAGTAATTACTCTTGCCGTTTGCTTGTTTATCTGCCTATCAGTCGACTGATTTTATAGCTCCCAATATTTTATGCATTCATGTTATTTTATCCAAAGTTAGGTGTTTCACCATCAATTCAAACTTTTTGACTTCGTTGAGTTTATTTTAAACAGAGTAGTAGGTTTACTTTTGCCCTTTAATTAAACACATATTCCTCTTTCTACAATATATTTGGGGGGGGGGGGGTTTACTATGTCTACCCATGGGTTTTCTAATAGTAACTAACTTGGAAATAAATAAGAGGATTGTGCCGAAACCATGACTGACGTCTCCTTGTGGTTTTAAAGGTTTCCTCGCTTAGCACAGCAAATGATGATACGAAATCATCAGATTAACGCTGTTTGATACAAGCACAAACGTTGGTTATGGTGCATATGTTTGTCTAATTCAGCTGCTTGGTGAGTTACTTCGTGATAGTGTTAATCAACTGTTAATCACTTTAATGCCCAGAAACATTAGTGAAGTGTAGGTGTGGCGTTCGCTATACTCCACTGGCATCTAGCCAGTAAGAAGATACACGTACAAAGTGGCTTGTGTTGATAGCCTGTAAGAGACTCTCTCTCTCTCTCTCTCTCTCTCTCTCTCTCTCTCTCTCTCTCTCTCTCGTGTGTTGCGTTTCTTTTCAGTCTACTTGTGGCGTTCCGTTAGTGCCTTTTTTCCTGTCAGGCATGAAATCATTCTGTTAAGAGCTAATTTTATATCTTATTCCCATCGTCAGTTACTTCTTTATATTTTTATTATTATTACTGAAGCAAACGGAAATCATTCTTAGCCGAAAGACTGTTTCACAGATGTGTGTATGAAAGTGTTTAAGATTTTGTGAGTCTCCCTACTCATCTTTGCTTTGATACTTTCGTATTTACTATTCCTGGTAATTGCTTCTCTCCCCTTCTCATTACGTGTCCAGACCATCTTAGCGTTCAAAATCTCAGAGAATTTTCCAGACTGTTTACATCACATCTCCAGCAAGAATCCTATATAACAATTTAAATAATTTTGAACTTTGCAGCCTTCAAATGTTGCATACTGTACTTATTTATACTTCTTCAAAATATCACAGTTTATACCTAAATCCTCACGCCTGTTACTTTAGTGGTACAAGCTTTATAGCGATATCATCGATTTTTTTCATGCTTACTAATGGATTATGATTGTTTAGCGATAGTCTGGCAATCTCGGCTCACTTGATGCAAGGCATTACCACTGTTTTGTTGCAAGTGCAATTTCAATATCGACACAAGCATCACAGTCCAGGCTTGTTCTCAGGGTAACGTAAATTTCGAGCTTGTCCGGAGGCCTCCTGTCCTTCCACCACAACGTCGATCTCCCTTCCCTTTTTTTTTTTATTTTTTTTTTTTTTTTTTATTGAAAGCATAGAAAGTTCATTTTGCCTTTTATGTTTTAACATTTTGTAATAGCTTTTGTAACGTTTTTATTGTAGGGACTATTAATGAAGGTTTCAGTGATTAAAATTGTTTTTATGCTTATGGGCCATTTTGTTTCTTGTGAAATACTCTTTCGAAGCGATGTCTTCGCATTTTTGCTTATCGTGTTCAATTACCTTTATCCTTTTTATATAATATTTCAAAACTTAATTTTGAATTAGGATACCTCCGCGCTCTAATGTCCGTTCACTTAACGAACTATTGGTAACAGATTTGATTGACGAGTTGAATTACCAATTTTGTATGATGATTCAGTTTTTCTTTTATTCAAGTGTCTCTTCAAGAGATAAATAAAAATCGGACAGTTTATTCCCGTATTCGGGCCCTTTTCCAAATAATTAATTATAGAGATTAACAAGTTTCAAAAGATTAAACAAAAAAAATGTTCAGAGATAACGTGTTATAGTGTAAACTAGGTGTTGTGCATGTTTGAAATTTATTACGTATATTTATTTTGATATGATTAATTCCGGCTTTATACTGTATTCGTGCAGTCTCTCATAATTGCAGAGGCGTATCGTATGTAACAAGTGCTTGAATGTGATTTGAAACCGAATTTTGTCGAAGCTCATACTTCACTTGAACCGGTAACCATGTTACTGGAAGCCTAGTTAAGTTTAGAAATGTCTGCTAAATACGCTTTTATTGGTTTTATCATTCAGCACGTAAAAAAAACATTTTAGTTTTCTTGCAAAAACTGTTATGAGATTAATAGATATGCTTAAAATACAAGTCACATTAATTAAGAGAACTGTAGACAGTAAGAAATATTTGTTTCCCTAAACGTCCTGTAGAAATGTGCTTACTTGGTTAAAGTAACGTTAATTTTTTTTATCTTTTTGTTTCTGCCATAAACCGGTTTCTGTACATTCCTAGTGATCAGGGACTTGCCCACGTTTCCAAGGTCACTGGAGTGGTATGCTGGAAGAGGAGGATTTTTTCACCATTATTATTATGTTTCTTTGTCAGTCATTTTATTGCGAAGAGCACGCAAACGTTCCTATGGAATAAGCCTAAAAATCCATGAACTCGCAAAGTAAGTGAATACGCCTTTAGGTGAAAAGGTAACGAAATGATACAAATTAAAGAGATGAATAAACCAGCTGATGATGAGTGTTCATATCTCCACGGCTTTGCTTGGACTAGTGAGCGTTATCATGACTCGCACCGTCAGGAAATCCGTTTGAATACAAATGAAATTCGTGTGGCACTCCTCAGCAGTGTGGTATTGTGACATCTCCTATGAGTACTGACGACCTGCAAAGTGAGTAGTACACACAATTACTTACCATAGGCGCTAAAAGCGATACCGGAAGTTCCATTTTGTAAATGTGATTACTGAAAGATGGTCAGACAGGGAATCGTCCGATGATGACGTAAATGATACTTAATTGATATTATCGGAACAACAAACGTCTCGAGCATTTTTATGTAAAAGATTAAATGCCCAGATGGTTAATTTCTTTAAAGGTGAACCGTATTCTAGTAATGGAGTGCAAAAGTTCTGGAACATGCAGCGTGAGTACCATCATATCAGTAGAGATCTGAGGCACTGCAAACACCTAGTTTACTGGGAGTGCTGGATGATTTGTTTCTGAAGAGGTTTGGGAAAGAAATGTTAGAGTTGAAGGTTACGCGAAGTTCCGTCAGGTGCTCGGAGTCATTAGTATTTAGGAAAAGTGAATCGTGTAATGAAGTAACGGAAATGTTGGTTCTTTCGTAGTTTGACGTTATAACATACCAAATCTGTTGCAGATTTCTGTGAAGACTTAACACACCTGGTATCTTCCAGAAGTCAGTTAAAATTACAGCAAATTCAGTTCGCAGTTAGTTGAAGAAGATGTCTATAGTTACGATGTATGATCTGCATACAGTGCTGTCTTATTTTCTGGACTGAAAGCAACAAAGGTCCCAGGATACAAAACCAAACAAAATAGATTTACACTAAGTCAACTAAATCGATATGTGTATATTTATATGATGTTGCTTCGACTACAGTTATGAGCACTAGTTTAGGTTCACTAGAAAAACTATGTGCATCGTCTGATGCCAATAACCTGAAAATATGAATGAGACTAAGTAGTACTGTATAGATCATCGAATGCCAAAGATTACTTATGTGAACTTATGATTAACCATCCCAAAGACCATATTATCATGTTTGAACAAATCTGGGCAGTAATCCATTTTCAAGTAAATCTTCATTGTAAACAGTTAAATGTAGAAGATCCAGTAGACGTAACAGATGTCAGGAAATGTCTGTATTCATGGTAAACGTATCCGGACTTCAGTCAGTTTTTAATGCACCTGAGAATGCATTGGATTGTCTTTTAATTATTACATGAAATGCAAAAGTGAGCGAGCTGTGTTTGTGAGAAATGACTTACAGACATCTTGGAAAACAGGAGAAAACCATCTAAAGTATGTGGGATGTATTCAAATCGTAGAACGGGAGGATATTTGGTGCAAAATGGTTGATCAACAGTCATAGTTTGGCGAACTTTATGGCCCAATGACTGCATTTAGGTTGGGTTGGATGTAAAAGTGCGATCTACAAGGGAATCACTAGTTACTCATAGTTTCCTACTAGCAGAAAACAAGTGTCTTATTCGAGATACTTTTTGAAAGGTAAAGATACAATTTTGTGAAAAGCGACTCAGGATGCAGGTAGAAGGTCTGCACAGTCTCAGATGCTCTACGAAGTAACTTGGCTTTGTTACCAGCTATCCATTGGTGGGGAGGAATAGTAGAAGTACCAGATCCGAAGCTAGGCATCTCCTGGACTAAACTGACAGAACGAATCTCATTAAATTCACGCACTGCAACAGGTTCAACCACAACGCTTATTAGAAACAGTGGAAAGAACTCCAATTACATTTCACATAAAAATTTAATTGTGTAGTTTTAAAATGACATTTACCAACTTCGGTTAGTTTAGCTTTGCAGATTGTCACTGCATAGATGGCCGAATTGGAATACAATTGTAAGTGCTAGACCGAGGCACTCTTATGTGCTAGTGTAGTGTCATCGGGAAATTTTCTCTTATCCGGCCAACCTTTTTATTATTACATACTCTGATGATGATGATGATGATGATTGATTATGATTATGATTATTATTATTGTTATTATTATTATTATTATTATTATTATTATTATTATTATTATTATTATTATTATTCCTTACATTTCTGTTTAATATATTTTCAACTAACGTAATGTAGACAGTAAACACTCATCTTTTCGAGTAACTTCCGAAGAAGAGTGATGTAATTGACTGAAAATTTATGTACTGATATAACGTAAACTTGAACATATAAACAAACACCACGATAAACAGAGTACAAATTTAATCGCGTGCCTGCAATTGCAAAATTATATGCACAAATGTACATGTGTGTCAATGATATTTTTGACTGTTGGTAAGCTGTTAATATTTACTTCATTTCTTTGCTGTTTATAAATCCTGATGATTTACCGAGAATATTGTGGATCTTTCAGGTATGTGATAAAGGTATGAATTCTAAGAGATCCATATATTTATGTATGACTCTTGCTTCTAACAAAACTTATATCGAAACAAAAAAATCTCGGAAGTGTGATGGTTATCTGGACAAATTTGTAATTTGCTCTTTATGTAATAAATACGCGTCATGTTCGTCATTAGCCATAAACTCTCGGTGGATTTTATGACTAGATGTGCGCCAAGAACAATTCAGATAATACTATTAGCGTCCCAGTGAGAGAAGTCGTTGAAGAATTTCCTTGATAAAATGTCCCTTTTTATTGCTCTCTCTTCTCTCTCTCTCTCTCTCTCTCTCTCTCTCTCTCTGTTTTAATAACTTTGTCGAAGAGAATGTCTAAGATTTAATGTTACCGTACTTTTAATTAGCGCGGTCATATGCTTTTCTCTGTATGTAAGTAAAACGTATTTGCTGCAAAAAAAAAAAAAATAATAAATAAATAAATAAATAAATAGAGAAGCCCATGTACATATCGGCTGATGATCAGGCGATCGTGGTAGCAAATTTTTGAGCAAGTAGGATATTCATCACTTGGTAGCCAAACCTTTCCTAAATAACCTTTAATATCGAAATTTGATATGCAAGTTCTCCCTTTTTATATTCTTCATTAAAGGGCAAATTAATTTTCAATAAGTAATTCCTCCCCAGGTGCAAGAATATCCCATATGAGTAAAACAAAGTGAAATAATAGAATATACTGCAAAAAATATCTCCTTCCTTCTTCAGACAACAACAGTTTGGAAACCATACGGAACCTGTGTATATACGAGGATGGAAATCCAGAATACAGGCAATTATCAATTTTAGGTTAATTAAGTTGTGGTTAAGGCCCGAGTTTAGGAATGTTAATTGTCCTCAAAATAGACACCAAGCTCCTATCTACCCATTTCTGCTAACATGACACTTTGGACAGATTCAGGACGTTTGTTTGATTGAGGTAGCCATAATCATCTGACCTTTGCAATAACACGCATTTCCGAAGCCAGTTTGACACTTTCCATAGCCAATTGTTGACACTTCCGATATATTTTGTCTTTCGGTAAGACTTGCATGATTTAAAATAAGATGAACTTGGACGCGAGTTAAATCTTTAACTATGGATGGTTTTCGATTTTTCTGTAAGCTAGACTTGTAAGAGCCACAGTGTTTATCATTCCTTGCAGGACAACGGATGCGTGAGGTTTAGGTTGGGTTTCCGCTAACGATTGGTGACAGCCGAACTGACAGTTTGGATAGATACAGACAATACGATTGTCTTTCCCCAACTTTTCTTCGACTTCTTGATCTTCTTGATGCAGTCCATGACAATGTTAGAATCTCTGCAAACACCTTCAGTCATGAGGTCGTAATTATTGAGAGATAAGCACCTGTCTGTGAATTAGATTAAATATTCAGAGAACTTGAAAGTTATCGATATATAAATATATATGACTGGTACAAATGTTCTGTTATAACAGAATTCCATCTAATAAAAGGAGCCCATAAAAGCACCAAAATATATAGAGAGAAATACTATATTTCAGAGCTGCTGTCTCTCTTCAGGTAGATGAATAAAGTTACAGAAAAGATGGTATTTTATATCAAGAGGTCCATCCACAGGTAAGCCAATTTAGGTCACTCCCGCTGATAATCTTCCTTTAATCTTCTTAAGGGTCGGTTGAATGAAATTTATATATATATATATATATATATATATATATATATATATATATATATATATATATGTGTGTGTGTGTGTGTGTGTGTGTGTGTGTGTGTGTGTGTGTGTATGTGTGTGTTTGTTTGTGTTTCTTCAGAATGTTTTTCTACATGAGAGACCAGGATATCTATATCGCCAAACAGACACATAGCTTCACGTACAGATACCAGTGAGGCTAGACTCACGGACACAAACATTCTTTAGGATAAAAAGTCGGCGTTTTCAGACACACAAGAGATTGTTGTTTAAATAACAACATTTTTATTCCCCTCTTTTTTTTCGTTCCCTTTTTTTCCCAGACAAGGAAATAACATTGGGATTGAAATGTGTAAGAATATATGTACATTTTAAATTTTTTAATGTTTGATAACTTTAAAAGCTTTTCTTATTTTCGTACGTATATATTTTTTTCTCATAAGAGCTTCAGTAACAGATAAACGTGTGTAGCTTCATCCGAACCCTTATGAAATCTAGGAATTCTCGTAGAATGATTCCAGATATGCGAGCAATCGCATGGGGATCAAGTTGGATATTAAACGACGCGTCACAAAGATGGCCATTTTTCCCCTTTATTTTACCAAAGCTATGTGAATATATTTACGTAACGATATCATATTTTTTATCTGACTGCCCGGCGATCTTATAACGTTATCTTATTGTGTGCCAGATTTTACTTTTTTAGTTTCTCGATGCTTATGGAAGACTGGCAGTAGCTGAATCCTCCTCTTATCCTTTGTCGAATGCCATTATCTGTTATGTAAGTCCGTTGTCCGGTAATATATATCTCTTGACTGCAGGACGATGTTAATCCTGGTGGCCTTCTCTTTGTGGTACGCCATCTTTATGTTGCTTCTTTACCCTTGATATATTCCTTTCCATACAGAAACAAAACTGAATATAAAAAAGAACGTATATTAGCGTGCGAGCGTAAAGGTGAGCTTATTGATATATACCATGGTCTGTACCGCCGGAGCCAAAGCACCCTGTTATCTTGCATCATAAACTGGGATATCCGTCAGGAGCGCTATCTGCTTGGGGGCTCGTTACTTGGCATGACTGGCTCGGAATAGGCTTTTGTGTCGGGTTTCTTTGGAATGCGAAGCACACTGCGCACCCAGGAAGAACGTCATCCTGGAATACGTGACTGTTCTTCTCTAGGGGCGTCGGGTACTGGGATATTGCTTGCCCATGGACAGTGGACATTTCTTGCCCTCAACTGCTGTCCAGGAAGTAAGAGAGGGCGTCCAAAGTGTAAGAGAACCGTTCTGTGTATTTAAAAACGCACGACGTTCTACTGATGATTTGTGTGTGTGTGTGTGTGTGTGTGTCGTAGCAAGAAGCGGTTGGGCGAGTTGGTGTAAATCTTCTCAAGCCGGAGATTTTCATCAGTTCAGCGATCAAACCATAAATGTGGGAACAATTGTTTTACTGTCCTTGAAAACTATAAACTTTTGTAGTAAAAAAAAATAATCAATACTTTAAGCTCTTGGGTCGTTTCATGCTCGTATGGGGTATCAGCCATTATGTAAATATATTATGTTTCATACGCCACACACACATATATAAATACTATATATATGTGTGTACGTGTATTACACGTCTTTTGGGACGTGAGAACTTTCGTTATAGCTAATGTTATTGAATATACGCAAATTTTATATTATATATATATGTATATATGTAGTGTATATATATATATATATATCTATATATATATATATATATATAGATATATATATATATATATATATATATGTAGGATTAGGCCTTAGGAATAATCTATTTGGACTATATACTCTACTGCAAGATAAAAGGTTTTTACGGAACGGAATGACAGTGAAAGAAAGAGCTTCTTTCACGAATGATGTCAAGATTTGCAAATAGATGAAAAAAGTTAATTTGTGTAAATTCAACATCAACATTCGAGTCAATGAAAGTTCTAACGTCCTCAAAAGACGTGAGATATATATATATATATATATATATATATATATATATATATATATATATATATATATATATCACGTCCTTTGAGGCGTTAGAACTTTCGTTGACTCGAATGTTGATGTTGAATTTACCAAAAATAACTTTTTTCGTCTATTTGCTAATCTTGACATCATTCGTAGCTCTTTCTTTCACTGTCATTCCGTTCCATAAACCTTTTATCTTGCAGTAGAGTATATAGTCCAAATAGATTATTGCTAAGGCCTAATCACCAGTAGGATGCTGGCTTAGTGGTGTTATCCATTTAACATACAAATTGATTTTGTTGTCATCCTGAAAGTAAACCACACGAAAAAAAATCCCCGTCTACTTCTTAAATGTTATTTCTATTTTAAAGTTTCTAAGAGAGAGAGAGAGAGAGAGAGAGAGAGAGGATAGGTATAGAGCTGAGTAGAAGGTGCTTTTGTGATATATATATATATATATATATATATATATATATATATATCCTATATATATATATATATATAATATATATAAAATCCCATATTGTTTCCCTGTCCCTGCTGCATCCTATTTGGTTGCAGCACCTTCTGCATACTGAGTAGACCCAGCCTTCATTCTTCGGGGCTGCAGCGTCATTGCTCCTTGCAACATTGTGGCCTGCGTGGTCGGCCGTGATCTGATTTATATCACCAGATTTATATCTACGTCTCCTCTGGAAGAAAAAATTTTTGTTTTTACGAACGTGTTGTCCTTAGAGCTGTCTCTTGTCACTCCTACAGCATCGAAGTCGGGAAGATTTCGCATGCAAAGTGAGATCTGATGTTTCATTTCATGGTTTCAGTGTGTATTTCCGTATTGCTGAGGCGTTTGGAATTAGTACCTCGGAAGTTGAGAGAGAGCAAAGGACGTGATTTTGCTTAAGGACATTTGATTCTTCTGTCTTACTCTTGGTGTATCAGCGTGTTACTAAAATTAATTTTGGTTATTAAATTATGGATGACGTCAAGAAACTATCTAATGTGAAGAATATATATTGTTTGGTTTTTTTTATATATATATTACATTATATATATATATATATATATATATATATATATATATATATATGTATATATATATATACATATATATATATATACATATATATATATATATATATATATGTATATGTATATATATAGTTTTTCTACATAAAGCCGCTTCACCTAACAGGCGATGACTCTTGAGAAAAAAAAAAAAAAGTTTGATCGCCCACTCAATCCACACTTTAACTGCTGTAACTTTCATTTGCGTTCTGCATATGCACTTCCATACCATAAAGGAGAGTTTGTTCAACAGTCCCTTCATCCATTCCAACCGACCCGAGGCTCCCATAGCAAACTAAAGTTTTCTTTTTAATCCTTTGCAAACTCCCAGCCTTTCCTGTTTACCCTTTACTCATGTTGCAGTCATCATTGCAAACACTCCCAAATACCAGTTCACATCAGTCATTTCAATTTGTTGCCTAGGCTGATAGGAGTCTAATTGCATCCATTTTTTATCCATTTATTTTGCTTTTAACGACTCCTAGGGTAATCCGACAAAAGGCGAAAGATGAACGAAAGAAAAGAATTAGTGAGTAAATGTTGATTCATATTCACAGATCTAGAAAATTCGGGGACTATTTCCATAGGAGCGCTCATATAGATCTAAATTAATCCCTATCAGATACAATCTTTCAGTTATCATTGCGCTTGCCAGAAGCTTTAAAAGCTATACAGATCATGGTCTAGCCAATTGCAGCCATACACAAACTGTACCTGGCAATTGGATGAGAGGTTGCCGCTTTTATAAAAACTCCACTTATATACTTCACCCGTGTCTCAGAGGCTGAATTAGCCCTACTATTATTTCCTTCTCATGTATAACAGCACAGCTTTTCTCTCTCTCTCTCTCTCTGTATATACATATAAACATACACACGCATATACATACATACATATACCTACACGTATATGAATGTATGTATATGTGAGCGTTCAGCCCTGAATTATACAAAAGTTTATCTTTAAGTACAATGAAGTGAGTGCCAACAAGGCGTTATATATTTTTTTCTTTGTAATATAGAACACATTTTAGTTTTCACAGATTTCCAAGGAGGTAACAGTACCAATTTTGAGTAAGTCTTTTAGAGTTGGAAGGTCATAAAACCCTTACTGACATTGTCCAGCTTCTTCAGGACTCTAATTGCATCATGTATCGGGCCCATTTTTAATTAGTAATCTTTGTGCCATTCACTCAGTTGAATGCCTCGCCTGAAGTCATTGCTTTCTCTTTATGATGTTTTTTGTTGTATTTTTCCCATCTCTGGCTCCATTTCGGGAAGGAATGTCGTTCTAAAGAACGTCGATTGGAATTCGTTGGTGGACAGTGTCGGGTGTTCGAGTCACTTTGGTACCAAATCATTTATCACTTGTAAGTCCCCTCAGGTGATATTCCCGAAGTAGCGCGATTTGGATATTGCACAACATTTGTAGTTTAGTGTTTGTATATATATATATATATATATATATATATATATATATATATATATATATATATATATATATACACGTACATACATAACGTTAATTGAAATGTTGCAAACTTGGTGGTGATTGATGTCTTGTTAATGTCTAAAGCTGCTGAATTTGAGAAATTAATGAACACACGCTGAATTCCTGAATGATGTGGGTATTACAGAAGGGTGTCAAGGCAGCAAATGCCATTTCTAGGTAGAAACAAGCATCACCGGAAGAGGAAGCATGAGTAGGTGCGACCTTGCATACTTGTTTCCCGAAAAACATTGTCGGTCTGGAATGTACTGCATCACTTATTTTATAATCATAGCAAAGTGAAAGGTGTTGGTAAACAAATTTTCTTCGTAAACTTCCGGATAGAAAGCAACCTCGTCTTCAATAGATGCTTTAAATATGGTTCCTCTGAAGAGTACGATATTAATGTCGTGGAATGCTACCCAACATTCGATGTCTCCTGTTCAGTTTTGTCCTTCTGTGTGTTGTCAGTTCAAGAATAGTTAATTGTGATGATTCAGAATACGGTCTCAGTATATCAGGCGAAGATCAGCTGTTTGTTGCTAATAGACGCCAAGTTGAAACAGGCCATGTTTAGCTTTCTGTATTTAATCTTAGGCTAGTTTGGGGAATTTTATAGTATTAGTAGATTCATTTTATTCAAGATAGCGAAAAAATATGGTTATAGAAACTACGTAAGTGATCATACTCACACCGTAGGGCAAATCCTATATGGTGATAAAAAGATGCCTTTATTGTCATTGTATTCTTTGACAAAGTCTTATTCCAAGTGATAATGATATTTTATTAAGATACTCTTACAGATGAAAGAACGAAAGAGGCTTCTAATACGACCACGTTGTCTGTTTTCGAAAATGGTTGAAAGTTCTTCTGTACCAAAAAGGGTCCGAAGTACAATTGTCCTCTCTGCGCAAGCATAATATATAAAGAATGGCCCACCATCTATTCCACGGTATCATTGTTATCAGCGGTCTCACCTGTTAGCTGAGACAGTAAACTTAATTGTCAGACTCATAAATTCGACACTATATTTATAAAGGTTTTAATCTCTTAAACGAGCATTGTATATCCTACGGGAATCGAAAGTGAAATCGATGTAGCCTTTATAAAAAGTAAAATTCATGGGTCTGACACTTGGCTCCATTACCTTAGCTAACAGGTGAGACCGCTCGTTGGAATACGGGATGGCCTGGTTCGGTGTGTCTTTCTACCACGTATAACATGTTTAGCCACTACGCAGAGTAAGTCCACGCTGGGGACATCATCATGGCCGCAGAGGACAGTAGCACTTGTGGACCCTTGTGATATGCACTGACGTTTAAACATGAAAGTATGCAAGCGTGAACTAGACAGTAAAACATATCGCCTGTCAAACAGTGGCGTATGCATATTAGCTTCATAGTCAGAGTAAAATTTCACTTTTATAACTTTGTTTTGCTACGGAAGACTTACTCGGTATAACGTGAATTATGATGGCATATCACGTGAAAATCGTTAGATATGAAATGGGATTCGTTTTGCTGGAAATTTCAGCGATCATATTTTTAAATGACTGCAAAACGCTTTTTCTCAAGAGTTGACTTCAGAAGAAAAAGCAGTCGTTACTGACACTTTCATTCTCCAACCGCTGAATCCCAGATGAACCTCACGCAAACATATCTCACAGCCTCACAAGAACATCTTCAATCTTTACTGAAACCTCATCAGCAGTATTTCATCTCCACTTATATAGTATATCCTACATTTCTTTCTTGTACGTTCTCTCTTGCTTCTAGAATGTCAAATCCCCTGCATTTCAACTCTGGCACCCCGTCAGCCCAATCTTTGTAGGTCTGCATCTCCCTCCCAAGGCATCCGAGTCACATTCTTTTTATCAACACATACTCTCATGTTCTTTTTGTATGACCAAACCACTTCAAAAAGTGTTCCATATTTCCTCTCTTGTTATATCTTATTCAAAGCGTTCGGGTTGCCGGGATGGTGGTAATGGTGTGTATTTGATAGTACCCATCATCATTATTCCTTTCAAATTCGATCAAAACGCGCAGTTAAAACAAAATTTGTAATACATTTTTCAAACGCTGAGTTAAATATAAGAATGATCCATGCTTCTTTAGTAGTTGCTGTGTACTTTGACTCATATTTTAATGTAACTTTCTTTCTCAGTAAAAGTGACGGTAATATAAGAGAAGGTTGAATCTTGCAGGTCCCAGACCACGAGGGGCAATGGTGGGAGAAAGCTTGTCGTAGGCTGAAAGACGGAGTCTAAATAGGGAATTAATAACCGGTAGCCTATCTTTATTACACAGAAAAAAATAGAATTTCACATTGAATAATATAACGATGAATTTGAGCGACGTGGCAGACGAGACCCCTGGTTCACATTTTGTATTACTGTACAATTTTTGGAGTGAATTATGACATTACGAATTTATTGCACAAATTGAGAACATCACTGCATTTCTTTATGGGTCGCCGTTTCTTATCGACCTTCTCCGCCTTCCTCTGTCCAGTGCATCCTGACTTCTTAAACTTTTCTCCCTATTGCCATTTGTTATTTTAACCTTCCCGCTGAATTTTGGCCCTCCTCTTCTTCTCCTTCCTTCCACCTGCATGCTCATAATTACACACGCGATCTCTCCGCTTTAGATGATCCAACCACTGTAGTCTTCTTTCATGTCATCCCGTTTGGGGTTAGTGCCGTTAGTGCAGCTCACGCGGTGCATTGTGGACTTTATGTAAGGTTCTTTGTAGCGTCCCTTCGCCCCGAGTTGCAACCCCTTTCATTCCTTTGCCTGTACCTCCGATTATATCCTGTTTCTTCCATCTTACCTTCCACCCTCTCCTAACAATTGTTGCATAGTCCAACTGCAAGATTTTCGTCCTGTTACACCTTTCAAACCTTTTTACTGTCAATTTCCATTTCAGCGATGATTGACCTCATAGGTCCCGGCACTTGACCGTTGGCCTAAATGCTATGTCCTGTTCTGGTCTTTCCTGGGCCTCTTTCGATACTTCCCCAGCCTCAACAGTTCCTCTACTAAATTCATTTCTGATCCTATTTCCTCTTCCGACTCTAATACACATTCGGTCACATCCACATTTGGAGTTAAATAGCATTAGATTTGTATGACTAGAACTATGAGCAGAGCAAACAAAAGCAAAGTTAGTAATTATTATCATAACCTGTCATTTTTGGCTACCACCCCTTTTTCTAAGCCAGTAGATTGGGATGAGGCTGCCAGCCCTGTGCCTGTTTTCACCCTCACTTTGAATCACTACACTGGCCAGGAACCAGGTCATAATTCCCTACTTACGTCAACAGAGCCGCAGTGGGTTTTAACAGAGTCGTATCACTGTGTCCTCTTTCAAATTTGAATCCGGGTTCTATAATCAGTGACACCTGTAAGAGGGTCTGGGTCTACTGGACAACAGCTCCATTATATATATATATATATATATATATATATGTGTGTGTGTGTGTGTGTCGTATGTATATGTATGTGTGTATGATGGCCTCCATTATACATTTCTTTGTTATATAACGGTGTTGTTTAATTAAAAAGGATTCCTTTCAACACTATAATGGCTCCCAAGGTTTTCCTAGTCTGTTATTACGGTAAGAAACGTTTGTTGTGTTTATGCATCAGTGAGGGATTTTTATTCTTTAGTGTAGATCTGACACTATAGATATCAAAGTTTTACCTAGACTATAGTGATTGAAGTATCATTGACATGAAGCACATCATCTCAGTTTATTGAAGTGGATTGTATAAATAGTAAAGTGGCTTTCCTTCTGTCATCCAGTGCAGAGGTGCTCATTTCCGCCTGCGCCTTGCCAAGTCATTACCGCTGACAGATATGTTCCTACTGATGGGATGTTATGTATATCTTAGTTTTACCAGACCACTGAGCTGATTAACAGCTCTCCTAGGGCTGGCCCGAAGGATTAGATATTTTTTACGTGGCTAGGAACCAATTGGTCACCTAGCAACGGGACCTACAGCTTATTGTGGATCGGAACCACTATATCGAGAAATGAATTTCGATCACCAGAAATAAATTCCTCTGATTCCGCTTTGGCCAAGCCGGGAATCGAACCTCGGACCACCGGATTGGCAGCAGAGCGCGAGAACCACTCGTTCAGCTAGGAACTACATACTGATGGGAAAACAGGACGCTGGTTGACAGTTTGAAATGTATGGATTGAATTTTTGGGAAACTTATCTGCAGAAACTTTTTATCGAAATTTATTTCTTATATTGCAGGTTACTTTTATTGCTTTTGTAAACGGCTCCTCTTGCTTTCATTGATGCTTTGCCTCAGTTGGTGAGAAGATTCGATTGATGGCAACATTACCATTATCAGTGTTTTGAGTAAAAAACGAAGGAATTCCTTGTCAGAATACATTTTGCTAACGTTAATGGCTCACTCACACATTTGCGATTCAAGGACTTGCAATGCATAATTGTCGAAATTTTGCTAAATATGAGGTCATTACGCTGTAATGTCTACCAAATCGCCATGAATCGCGTCGCCAAACTTACAGTGATGGAAGACGTTTTTAGAGATGGTGTCGTCGCACTTGCTAGTTACGGTGCCAATCTAATTATGACAAATGGGGACGCACTGCGTCAGTGTTGTTTGTTGCGCAATGACATGACGACAAATGACAGTTGGCACTACCGGACCACGTATGTTTTATAATTCTAAAACATCGGCCACTACTTGGTGCATGGCGCCAAACTCGGTGACGCGATAACGATTCATGGCGATTGTTGGCAGTTTGGTCGTAATACATCATAATGACGTCGTAAGTAGCACATTTACGGCAATTACGACTTGCGTGTCCTTGAATCACATAAGTGTGAGCAAGCCATTATATAAGACTATACTTGTTAGATTGTACTATGTATTAATGTAGCATCGTGTACAAATGTGCATAGAATTAGTTTGGCTTTTAATCTGTTATTTCAATAGCACTGCCGGTTTGTAACTTATAACTATACTCTGTTTTTTTTCCCATCTGTCCATCCGCCTGTGGTGTTTTTGTATGGTAACACTGCGTCCCGGGCTTTAAATAGTTACGCTATGTCTAAGTTTTAGGTAAATAAAATTATATCTGGGTGTACATTTGCAACTGAAAAGTGTTTTAATAAATTACTGTATGCGAATTACACCGTTAATATTCGAAATAGGATATTAGTCCCGGGGGGACGCAGTGATTACCATGCGCAAACACCACAGGTGGATGGACAGATGGAAAAAAAACAGAGTATAGTGCAAGTCTTACGCTTCATCCTCACTGCTTCATTCACTGTAGGCAAATGTCAAGTTTCTGGCGCGGAAAAGCCTCGTTTCAATGCATCAGTGTCACGAAGCTTCTGTCCAGGATAGCGACTTGGTCATTGTTAGGTGTCAAGGGAGAGGAAGCCTCCAACGAGCAGTTTTATTTTCTTCTTTTTTGGAGAGAGATAAAGAGAGAGATTTGGACTTCAAATAACAGGACTAAAATTGTTCAGGATTGCAGATTATATTTCTGTCTTTCTGTCTTACAACCAAATTGGTAGCATTTCCACTTTTATGTATTGTAGTTTCCACTCGACAACGTCTGCATTCTCTCTCTCTCTCTCTCTCTCTCTCTCTCTCTCTCTATCTCTCTCTCTCTCTCTCTCTTTAAAAAGAATTTTCACCTCCATGTAATGCAAAGTATCAGCAGCAGTCAAGTGTTGTTAATGAGAATAAAATTTATGTGACATAACCGAGTCGTAAATACCCTCATCCTAATAAGGATATACCCAGAACAAGAAATATTTGAAATCGTCTTTTAACTCTATAGAATAATGTTACACGCATATGGTATTAATTATAAACACAAGCGCGCTCACGCACTTGTATATAGTAGATGCGTGTGTGTTTGTGTTAGAGAGACAGACGAATAGACAGGGAGACTAGCAAATTCTTTTTACTATGAATGTATCACAGACAGATATATATTGTGTCGAGTATTATGCAAGAAGTCTTTCGAGCATTTTTCAGACAGCCGACATTCTCAGAGTGAAAAAACGCCATTCCTTTTTTTATTCTATACCCCAAAACGTGACGGGAGCACATAAAACAATCTTTTTGCTTGAAGCAATGCGAGACAACAATGGACTATTTTTCAAAAGCTTTTCGATTTTTCGTCCTAACTTCAAGAGTAAAGAGCATCCTCCCCGAGAAAGACAAAATCTTTTTGTGCGAAATCGGTTTTCGTTTTATAGACTCTGATGGGAAAGAATGATAAAACACGAACATTTCGAGAGATTTCGTGTGTTTCAGCTTTGAAGGGGAAAGACACACACAAGTTCAAGTCATTGCTTTTTATATTAGGGTGGCAACAAAGCAACGCCACCGACTCGGTCTAGGGGGGGTTGTCACGAGAATGCTTGGGAAGAGGTATACAAATAGGAGGTTTCATGGGCACTCGTGACTATATATGGGCAAACCACATGTTACAATACTACAACGAATTAATTTCAAATGTGTTCAAAGTTTTAAAACAAGTGGTTTTACAGATACTGATGTTTCGTTTTTACCCATGAGGCGCTTTCCTTAATCTTTTTAATGTTAATATACTACTACTTTATTTGTAACTTTTTTTGTAAATTATGATTACCGATTAAGAATTTTTCTTTTGTACTGAATTTATTTTCTTTGTGTGTCTGTTTATTTTCCTTTATTATTATTTTTTCTCATTTTTTCTTCTTTTGTAAACCACTTGGCATTACTCGTACTGTGAGTTAGATTTTGTAGTGTTCATAACTAAGTTTGATTTCGTAATTCAAGCATGAAAAGAAGTCAGAGGAATGATAATTCTTGAAAAAATAAATTTCTTGCTGGCTTTATGTTTTTTGAAAAAAGTAAGGAAAAAATTGCAATAACACGAAAGAGAAACTCGACAGATGAACTTTGCATTCACGATCACATTACTATTGGCCCTCAGCCTTGAACTTTACCGCATTGTGAAAAATGACGTCGTGCGCCTTTTTGCAAAGTTTATCCTGAGACTCGAAAAACGGAGATAGGATCTTCCTGCACGCAATGAAGATAACTTATCTGTTTTCACTTAATCACGCGTGCCTCTTATTTTGAAAGAAACCTTCTGTCTCTCCTCTTTCTCCCGGAGGGGTTTAGTGTCATCAGTGCACCCCACGAGGTGATAGGCATGACTTAGTATATAGGGGTCTTCGCAGCCTCCCTTCTGTATATCTAGCTGCAACCCCTTTCGTTCCTCCGTTCACACTTTCTTTCCTTCTTACTTTCCACCCTCTTTTAACAATTGTTGCTCAGTGCAACTGCATGTTTTCTTCCTGTTACACCGTTAAAACCACTTTTACTCTCAATTTCCCTTTCAGCGCTGAATGACCTCGTAGGTTCCATATATTGGCCTTTTGGCCAAGATTTCATATTCTAATTTCAGCGCTCTCTGTTTCACCTTAATTCTTTCCCCTGGACGTCTTAGTGAAGTCTCCTTTTGAGACGACAGGATGTTGCCAGCCTAAAATGACGAAGAATTAAAAACCGATAGAATAGAACTTGTATGTTTGACTGGGCAGTCGCTCCAAGTAAGTCATTTTGAATAGTTCCAGTCCGATCTCCTCCCTTCCCTCCAGGCTTTACTGCCGTGTCCAAGAGTAATAAAACTGCGGCCTTCATTGCTGTCGTATTTTTAGCCCAAAAGGCACGAGTAACGTGCCTTGAAGAATACCTTACAAATTTCAGTGGGGCTGTATCATAGGTTACTATAGTAGATTCACATCAACCGTGCATTTGGTGTCTAGGCCAGTCCCTTACGACGCTCCTGATTGGCTCTTGATAAGCCAATCACAGGGCTCGAAACTCTTAGTCTCTCGAGAGAGTTCACACAGGCAGGGTGCATGGTCCACCTCTCCTGAAGTATACTTTTGAAAGACGTATCTCTAAAGAGAGGTGGAACATACATCCTGCCTATGTGAACTCGAGAGAGAGACAGGGAGTTTCGAGCCCTGTGATTGAATTAGCAACAACCTATTGGGAGCGTCGTAAGGGACAGTCCTAGACATCAAATGCACGGTTGATGTGAATATACTATAGCTACAAACAGACGCCTTTTCCCATTTATATAACAGATGTGGTTATTTTTATTTCTAGAATCTTATTTTCTTGCATTCAGCTACGTGCTAGTGTTGTCATTCATCAAGCGAAAGAATTTGATCTGTTCCAACCTTACAAGATTTATTCTCTCTCTCTCTCTCTCTCTCTCTCTCTCTCTCTCTCTCTCGTCTCTCCTCTCCCTCTCCTCTTTTCTCTCTCTCTCTCTCTCTTTTAATACCTAGGACAGATGGTCTTTTAGTGTACTCTGGGAGATCTGAAATAAAGAAGGTCAGATATTTGACTTCATGATTTCTGCTCGCCTCTCTCTCTCTCTCTCTCTCTCTCTCTCTCTCTCTCTCTCTCTCTCTCTCTCTCTCTCTCTCTTTCTCTCTTTCTCTCTTCTTCTCCAAATACTCTGTTCTCATGAGATAAGACAAACAAGCAAGAGAGCAAGATAAAGAAAGCAAAGGAGAATTGGAAGGGACGAGTGGGATAGAGACGAAGAGAGTAAGCAAGAAATCGAAAGTAAATGAGGAAGATAATGAGCAAGAGAAAAAGATAGACTAAGCAAACAAGTAATGTCTGTAATCTCTTCGACTAAATGGAAATGTTTGTATATCACCCTGTTTTGCCATCGGGAGCATCAAGTAATTGTTTGTTTGTCTGTGTGTCTGTCCAGCCCCCTCTACTATATCCATTGGTCTACTAAGATTCGTTTTGAAAGCACTTTGTGTGGGTGATGGAAATTCAACATATTTTTTTTATGGGGATCAAGAGTCAAGGTCATACTTAAAAGGGATCAAAGGTCAGAAAGGAAGTTGCCATCTCTGGAGGAATTGTTTCACAGACACACAATTGTCACACAATGACCCCGTGTTCTTATAAAGTTGGGTCCGCACGGTCGAACAATGTCCGACGGACAAACATTGTTACCGTATCACAGGCGAAGCAAGATGACGTCATAAACGTTGAAACGATGGAAGTAGATCTGGCAACAAGCAGTGCTACCAGATGAGGTTGTAGACCACTGTTTTTACTCTGCTCACAAGGCAAAGACCGGCAGACAACTGTTAATTGGTAACAATGTTTGTCCATCGGACATTGTTCGACCGTGTGGACGCACCTTCAGAATACATTAGGAATGATCTGGCTAAAATACTCTGTATTTCCTTTAAAAGACGTAGGAAATGGTTAAGCCAGTCAACAAAATAGGGTAAGAATACCCACGATATCTTAAGATTTCATCAAATTTAAAAACTTCTTCTCAGTTACGCCAACTTTACGTTCTTATGAATCCCAATTAATATATGAAGCAAACAAACCAAATGTTTACCAAATGAAGTCAAATTTCACAGCCTCCAAGGCCCTAGGTGTTCCAAGCAATGATGGAGAGCACTGAGATCAACTAACAGGTGTGAAAACATGAACTGTTAAATTTGGCATCATCAAAGCATGCTTGCTATGCATATTTTTCTATGTTTTCCTAATCACCTTGCTGTCGGACGTTGCACAAGAAGTCGAGTATTTCACGCGTTCTTTTATGTAGAACCTGCTAGGCACCTTCCCCAATCTAATGTAGTGTCATAGAACAATGACTTCGTAACTTCCTTGGTTCCTTATGTTTTTGGATTCACATTCCTGTGAAAGTCTTGGATTTCATAAGGGAATGACTGAAGAAATTCTCCCCAGGTGAAAATTTTGAGCCTTGATGGTTTGAAGTCTGAGGTTAGTGCTATAGATCAAAGTTTACTGGTGACATTCACGAATTTCCTTAACCACAACGACCGCTGAGCTAAGGTATGTCCTGATATTGTTGATACAACTTCCCCTGGATGCTTTGTTATTCAAAACGAAACTAGAGAAGAAATCCTACTTTCCTTGAGGGTCTTCGAACCCGGGATGATTAAAGATTAGCGTTAGTTCCTGGGCCAAACTAAATACTCATTGTAAAGTTCTGCCGTGCTTAAATTAAGCGTCTGGGAATTAGAAAAGATAAAATGAAAAGTTACACCAAACCACGGAAGAATCGATTGACCCGCAACGATCAGTGAGTACAAATGTTTATGGGAAACCGGTAAGGAAACAAACAATGTCAAAGTATGTAAACTTCAACGTTCACTTCACTATCAGTTGAAAAAATCAAGAGATAGACTTGGGGCTAAAGCAGTTCAACAGGTGTCAAGAGGTTGGGAAGTAGCCAAGACATTGTGGAGAGAGAGGGTGGTGAGGGAGGGCTGGTTACGGTACTTATTCTTTTTGTTGAAGGATTTAAAGTATTTCTTACTCACGCTCCACTTATAATCAAGAGGTGGGTGTAAAGAAGGAAATAGTCTGAAAGAATAAAATTTACAACTATATATATATATATATATATATATATATATATATATATATATATATATATGGATATGTATATATATATAATATATATATATATATATATATATATATATATATATATATACATACTATATATATATATATATATATATATATATATATATATATATATATATATATATATTTAAATTACCAACCAGAAGTGTGGCTACAGAAATAAATAGTGTTAGTCTTTCCACATTAACTTTTTAAAAGGTTAATCTAGGATAATGTAACTTGCAATACTTTAGTCATTGCACAGCATCCATTTTATGGCCTATCGCAGAATTTCTTCAAAGTGCTGATCCGTAGCCTTTCTTTCCACCTCTCCATATCCTCCACAGTCGTCGCCCTTTCAGTCAGACATCCCCAACTGTATACTGTGCAGACGATGTTCATTTTAACAGCTTCCAGCCATTTTCCTCTGCTACTCCCTTTTATAACATCCACACTCCACCCACGCAAAGGACCATCACTCGCCCCGTTCAAAAACTTCAACTTTGGCATCCCTGATGGACACCCCTCTTATCTTTCAAATGTTTTCCCTCAGTCATTTATGTGATTCACCTCTTCTCTCTTCCTACCCGAGTCCATTATATTTACTCCGACATACCTGTGTGAATCAACCACTTCTGTTCTCTCACCGTCGAAAATAAGTTTTCATTGCAGCTTTCTTCTTCCTGGTTTCCATTTAGCGTTTCAACTTTCTCTCCTTACAAACACTTTTCCTTTCTTCATTAGTCTCTCTTGTTTCTCATTACTATCCCAGTTTAATATTATATATATATATATATATATATATATATATATATATATGTATGTATATATGTGTGTGTGTGTGTGTGTCTATGTATATAGGTATCTTGGATAAGAACTGTGAAAAGAGAGAATGAAATGGATATTCATTTACTAAAATTCATAGTTGAGATGAAATTAAGCTTTGGCTTTCGAAAAAAGAACTATAATCAGTTTTGGTGTGTTCATTTCTTCTTGTCCTTTGGCATGAGGATCTAGACGGCAAGCATCGGCTAAGGACAGAATGAGGTGACATTTATCGTAGCGATCTCTAAGGTACCAGATAAGGTTGTAGACCACTGTGTGTATCTGCTCAAAGGCAGAGGACCGGCAGACGACTGTTAATTGGTAACAATGTTTGTCCATCTGACATTGTTCGACCGTGTGGACGCACCTTTAGAATACATTAGGAATGTCTTGCTAAAATACTCTGTATTTTCCTTTAAAAGACGTAGGAAAATGGTTTAGCCAGTCAAACAAATAGTGTAGTATAAATGTACATTCTTGTTTAGGTTAGTTAAATTCTAAGAAACACCCGTTCCCCTCGAAAGACAAGGGACAGAGGATGAGCCTTTGGACAAGCTAAATAAAAGCGCGAATCTTTAAAGCCTCGATCTTTGGCTGTCTGAATAATCTGGCTGAAGAAGGTTGCTCTACCAAAAAGATCATTGTCACTAGATAGCTCCTAACTTAGCACCTACCGCTCCTCTTAGAGCTTGAATAAAAGTGTAAGGGAAAGGTTCCATTAAGGGTGATATGATACTTGCCGGTTTAGAAGAGGAACACCTCAGACAAAAAAAAACCTATCGTCTTCCAGCAATGAACAAGTTGCACTCCTTGAGCACTACTAATACTTAATGGATATATATATATATATATATATATATATATATATATATATATATATATATATATATATATATATATATTGTGTACGTGTGTATAAATGTATATATGTGTGTATATAAATATAATATATGTATATATATACGTATGTTTGTGTTGCGTATGCATGCCACTTGGTTTAACATGTACAGTGTAACTAACCTTACTCTTAGCATTTTGCATTTTGTTATAACCCATCCGGTGTCTCTCTACCTAAACATTTGTTACTTATATACTATAAAAGACCCTCCCAGTCTTTAAGGAGTGTACACACACGCGCTCACACATTATGTATATGTATATATATATATATATATATATATATATATATATATATATATATATATATATATCTGTGTGAAGAGGATATAGGTGCAAAGACTATTATGTAATTTCCCATAAATATTGAATAAAAAAAAATTCAAATGCTTATAGAACAGAGTCACCTCTATAAATGATACAAGGGCGAGCATGTTAACGTCACATAAGGCCTTTCCGACGTACACACTCACTCGCGTGTACCGAAGATGTACTCTCTCTCTCTCTCTCTTCTCTCTCTCTCCTCTCTCGTGTATCTGAGTGAGTGCTTGCATGTTTTAGGAAAAACATACATATTAATATAGGCACGCTAAACTCAAAAATCCACATTTATATTTTTCCTGCCGGCGATATCTTATTTCCTCATATTTCTCATTTTAATGAAGATGGTCGTATGTTTGCACTCAGTGGCAACCCCACTGAGGATATTTATGAGTACTAAATGTATCTGGTGTTGAAAATGTTACTTCCAAACCCTTTGCTCTCCTAGTTTACATTTTTATCAGATCGACGTAGGAAGACCATTTTACAAGAGTAAGAAGGTTCCTATCTGCTAATGGTTATTGAATAGAAAATGCATGTTGTCCACTCTGTGTACATCATTCTTCCTCCCCTTAAATACACACACACACACACACACACTCAGAAGCCTTATCGGAAGGTCACCAGCTTCATCTTATAGTACTATACAGAGGTAATGGGTAGATTTATATTGGCCACCAAGCTGAACCTGTGTGGATTTTTCTCATAAGACTCTAGTGAAATGCAAAACAAGTTAGGGATATGCTGATAGTAGAATTTTTCTTGAATTGTAAGTAATGTTACTGTACTGTGTAGGATGATTATGTGGGTCATTCAAGGCAGACATGGTTCCAAGTACATGAGACAGTACTTGGGGACAAGTACAAGTACTGAGAAAAAGAGCAAGTACAAGTACAGAAGATTTGCCTGAGACTTAAAGCCTAAGTCCAAGTACTTGGCAATGTACTATTTAAGTACAAGTACAAATACATTTCAGAGGATGTTCTATTATTATTAGTGATATGTTTAATTAAAAATTAGTAGTAAATATCTAATAAAAATCCGCGTTCGAATATCTAATGGAGAGAAAATTTGGTGCAAGATTATAGCTGTCTTTATAAAGAGAAGCCTCCCAAAAGGATGTACCCGAGAGGTTCTCACAGTATAAGAGGTGAATCAATATTCATAGGGTTTAATGAACAAGGGATAATATAACAAAATCCACGTATTATAGTCAAGTTATTGTCACTAATAGTGTAGTTTTTGTTATATGATTAGTTACGCAATACAGCCTACTAAGTATGTAATGTACCTTAAAATAGTACTTAAAAGTACTTGATTTTTCAAGTACTTTTTGGTCAAGTACAAGTACATTGAATTTTAAAATCTCAAGTACAAGTACCCAAAATTTCGTACTTAAGGCCAAGTCCAAGTATAATTACTTGTACTTGGACTCATGCCTGATAGATTCAGGGATCATGGATTGAACTACCAAAGAAACTTCGGACAATGCCAACAACATGATTATGCTGTCGAGTGAGTTACACTGCGAATTCCAGGTCAACTTTAGTCTCAAGTTTCAGGTTTATTTCTCTATTTTACTCTAAATGTCTTTGCCATTCCTACTACTTTTTAATAATTTTTATTTTGTTTTCGTCGTAATTCATGTTTTCGTGCTGTTGCGTGATTTTAGTTCTCCATTTCTTCCATCCTCAAAATTACTTTCAGTGGTTTCCTCAAAACATTTCCTCGTGCATTTAAAGGATGAACTTGTTGCTCGTATATGAATCGAATATTTTCACCAGTAGATATCATCTTGTAAACGTCCAGCGGGTCTTGTAACATAATACTGTACTAAATGGTTCTAGGTAACCTGCCTATCTCAAGTAATAAGTGTTTGATGAGCGCGTGAAAAAATTGTGCGTGATGCAGTACAGATCTGAGAGGGGTTTATGACTTGTGTCGAGGGTATATATAGTAGGATGCCTCCTGAAAATGTACGTATCTAAGAAATAACGCAGATGTTTACAAATAACCACAACCAAGTTACATCTATCATAATATAGACACTTCATATAGCGTTGCCATTTGAGCTCTGTTGAATTCATAATCGACTGGTTTACAGAATCTATATATAAAAAGATCATTTTCGTATTTATTTACCGCTCCAAAAATTGTAAGCTTTCTTCAATTTTTCCTCCATTTATGTTTCCTCCAGCTTTTCACTTCTAAGTACCATTACTTGTTATTACTGTTGAGGTGTGACATTTCAAATGTGCAGTTTTATAGTGTATGCACACTATGTATTTATGTATTTTATATTGCATTTTGTGTGTATTTTTAAATATATATATAATATTATATTTATATATATAAATATATAATATATATATACTACGCATACCCGTAGAGCAGGTGTACAGTGTACTTGCTAATAGATTATTGCTGCTTTGATAACTTATACTGGATGAGATTATACTTAATGAGAAAAGCAGTATTTTACTAACTTGGATCATATAAATGTATATTTTCTAAATGTATAGAATATGGGGTTTTTAAAGAAAAATCGGCCTAAACTAATGCTTAAAGATACTTTTGAGTTGTGAGGAAGCTGAACGTCTGTAAAAACTTTACAATCTCGAGTTTTTATTTTTTTTTTTTAATACTTAGAATCGACCAGCCTAACGGAGTATGGTGAGCGGTGGCCATTTCTTTGGGTCCTATGAAAGTTTTCCCATGAGAAATTGAGTGGAAAATCATCCTATGGTTTGCCCAAGAAACAAGAGCCCGTATATTTATTCAAGACAAGACTAAACTGGATCCTGTTTCATTAAAAGGAGAGGGGAGAAATTGTACTCTCGATGAGGAGAGTTGCCATTTACCACCAAGGCAAAAGCATTGCGGGAGGATGCTCAAAGAATTTCCCCTGGAGGTTCACCGAAACATATATGACCAGACAAACGCCTCCTCATTCATTGCCCAATATGGAGTGTCCGTGTGGGTCCGGGGACTGAACCCCGACAAGTCTGTGGGTCTTCCTTGATCTTGGGTATGGCATGACACGGCTGCGATTACGTAGGCGAAATCTGGCATGAGTATTGGCATCCTTACGATGATAGTAATGACGTTTTTTTATGACATAATTTGTACTGGTCTTAAAAAGTCTGTTAAGAAAGAGGGCTTATTACATGATGGCTTTTACAATCCAGAATATCTGTTGCATTTGGAGACTGTTTAGATTTCGATTGTTATACTCTCTTCAGTATGACATTTTTGTTTCAACTTCTCCGTTGTTGTTAACATACAGCATAAACACACACAGACACACACACACACACACACACACACACACATATATATTATATATATATATATATATATATATATATATATATATATTTATTATATATATATATATATATATATATATATATATATTAATGGAAGTTTTCGTTACATAAGCCAGGGTCACCTTACAAACGAATATACACTGTTGGAAAAATTATTCACACCTGTAAGGAAAAGAGAAGAGCCCTCCACTCAATAGCTAGTGAGCACCTGTCCACCTGATGGCATTATCGCTCTTGCTAACGTAAACGAAAACTGAACTGTCCACCTGTGGTGCATGTCTTATATATTTTTTATGTATTTTATTAAATGGTTGACATAGGGTGTGATATATACATAGAGACATACAAACGCACACACATATTATATGCAAATGGAGAATATCTTTCAAATTATTATTACAAGTATGAGAAACTGGTTTTGTGGTGTATTTTTCACTGTAGTTATATTCTTTTTTTTTCTGGTTGCATTGTCTGGTTCAAAATCAGGATTTTAAATTTTTGACGCTGTTCCTAATGACTATTGCTCTTCGCAAATGTAACACTTGTGCTCTGTCGCTAATCAGGACACAGCTCCTCTTCCTCCTCTCAGGTGTGAATCATTTTCCCAACCGTCAGTGCTTATGTTGGTTTGTAGGCGTTCTTCTCGCCCATAGATATACATAATCTTTGTTCTCGCCTGTCCGGCAGCGCTCGTAACCCATTTTGCTCTTTCAGGCATTATGTATTATGTATTGAATGTATTTAGGTATACTAGGTGTACACAAGTTTGTAAGTGTAAATTCATTTTCAACATGAAGGCGTCTGCAAGGAAATTCAAGGGATGCCTCCAAAGGAAAAAAAGCGATCACTTCAACACTTATCTGCCGAGTTGTGGATGAACAGCCTATATAGAAAACTGACATACCATTAGCCGCCCTGTATAACTACTCAGAAGGCTCACCAATAGTGCATCAGTCTCCCCTAAACACACTGCACCATAATCACCATTCACTTCCATCCATCGTTCACTCTTTTGATTCCTTTATCGCTTTCACTCCTTCTCCCTAACAGTTTCTAGGTCTTCGAATCTCCTACCAGTTCTGTTGTGAATTGTAAACCTTTTACAAAGTTACCTTCCCCCATTCTTTTTACTTAATGTGTGTATGTGTGTTTTGCGTTTGTGTTCGGTATGTAATGGAAGAGAGAGAGAGAGAGAGACTTTTATTTTCATAATGATAATTTTCCGGTGCAAGTGATAACAGCGGATGTGAAGCCACACCTCTCAAGATATTGAGATATTGGCTTCTCATTGTAAAAGCAAAAGCGATAATAATGATAATGTGAAAGGCATCAGCAACAAATTGGCTCTTTCGAGAACAACAGAAAAGAAATTCCCCTTAAAAAAGAAACGGCAATGAACATTTGAAGCAACGACTTTGAAGAAACGGCGAAAACCTCGACCAAGACAGAATGTAATCAGTGTCAGTCTCTGAATACATGACACTAAACGTTTTCGGTGACGAAAAACTGAACTGCCAAGCATTTCAAAAGGCTTTCACCGAAATGACGGGAAAGGATATTGCATTGTAATGTTTAGCATATGAGAATGGACTTTATTTTTTTTTTTTAACTCAGGTGCTAAGTGGTTGAAGGTATGCCAAATTCTTAGCGGCATGTTGGCTATAATGTCAACAGCTTGAAGTCATTTATTTAGAATGGGGAGAACAGCCTCGGTGTGAAGCCATCACCATGTTCGTGTTTGAAGTATTCAGGCGTAATGGTGTATGTTTTTCGAAGAGCAATACCCACTTCACATAGGTATCTCACGAAAAAGCTCATCACCCATGCTGCGCAGTTCCCCTTTTTATCTTCCTTTAATTCTTTGTCATGCAACATCAGCTCTGCTCTCCTAATTTCAACCAACAATGAAAGGCTTAAGCGTTGAAGACACGAGGCCTTTGAAGAAATGTTCTCAGTTTCGTTTACGATTTCAGATGAGTTTGTTTACCTAGATATTTTTCAGGAGTATATATATATAAGGTCGAATATATCAGTTCCATGTATCTTTCCCATGAAATGGGTATGTTAACCACATAAGAGAACTTGGATTTTTGGTTCGATTTATCAATCTGACTTTTGGCGTAGAGTAGATGATCAGTCTATCTATCAGGCAGCTTCAGGTTTAGAGTTGTTCAGTTACCTTGTTTTCCTCACCTTCATTTTCCATCTCTCGTCGCTCCTCAAGAACTGTAAAATTATAACATATTAATGCTGTTCATCACCTGCTTATTTTGCCTGATGTATCAAACTGATTCTTGTAACAAAATCAAGAAAACCTCGTGGTAACTTGCTGTTCCAGTCGAGAGAGAGAGAGAGAGAGAGAGAGTACAATCAGACCATTTGTTGTCGTAGTGTGTCATATTTTGCCCATATTATGACACCTTGTGTCAAGCCACCAAGCGAGTATTTTTTAATGGGAGAAATTTTGTACGAAAAAAGAATTCAAATGATCTATATTAATTTTAATTGAGCTAGTAACCTGCCATTTATTCCCTTGTGAAACTTCTCGTTTCAATATAATGAGTTCTGAATGTTCTACCTGGGCCCACAGGTAGAACATTCAGCGAATGGCAGAAGAATCCTCGACGTGCAACAAGGCTGCAGGCGTAAAGATAAAAGTAATCATGATGTCATCTTACTGACCAGTCTAGTCATCTGGTACGTGAGTAAATGTGTCCAGATTCTCTTTTCAGTATATTTGTTTATTCCGTAATTATTGCTCAGAAATGATCTCATATTCATATTAAATAGACCTGATGTCCATTAAGTTTTATAGCAGGCTTCTAACTAGGAGAGTAAGAGTCTTATGTGATAGAGAAAAAGAAAGAGGCAAGGGGTCTACGACCTTTCACAGAAAATCCTTAACTCTTAATGACCCACATAACATGGATATCAGAGACGGTAAAATGGGAATGTTTTGCTTCCCCACACCCTGCATGCCAATCGTTTGTATGTAATAATACATAGTCGAACCGTCAATGTTAATGCATGACGTCACACATGAAACTCGTTGACAACGGTTCTTGGCTTTGCGAGGTCTATGATCACTACGTATAAGGCTCAGGGGTTAAACTTGAAGTTAAGCAAAGTTATGAGAAAACTTGACCAACTATATGTCAGAAGCTTTATTTTTCCTCACCAAATTGCATATATTAAACAAGATAGAGCATTGTAAGCCGTAAGTTAATAAGATAAAATAGCATTCGAATAAAGAACCATCTCATCGGTCCGAAAGCCTGAACCAATGAACGAGTAGCGCAAATAAACACCGCAGTGAGCGAGGGAGAGTAGTGTTCAGCAGATTTGCAGCAAAAAAAGTTAGTCGAAGGGGGTTATCCATCTTCTGTTATAGATATGTGGTGCTGATTGAATTAAAGTATTGTATTCTACCGAAAGTTCGAGTGTTTTCGTTTGTTAAAACAATCGTTCAGGTTTAAAGGGAGTGGGGGTGGGCGTGACACCAACTGTTGATGCGAGTTGCCAACAATTATATTTATTCCTATATTCCCTCGAGGACCTGTTGAAATTCCCCGATAATCAAACATTAGAACCCGGTTCGTTTCCTCTGTGTTTATTGCGTTGATCTGTTGAGTATCGCTGAACAAAAGGTTTTTGAGGAACTAAATTTTGATTGATCCGCGTTAAGTCACCTGTGGCAGCATCCGGAGAATGTGAGATGGGCTCAGGTTGCCGTAGAGGGGTCGTGGGCGAGACTTTGACTGAGTTTATTATTAGAAAAAGTGCCCCCAGTGACATTTTACAGCGCTACATCAGTTTCATTGTTTCCGTCCGAAGTTGACTTTATCTTGGGTGGTAACACGGACGTTTTCAGGGTCCTGTTATTGAAGGAACGAGATAATAAGCAGCTCGGTAATTGACCCCGTTTAATTGACTGGTTTTTAACAGGTGTTTCTGACTGGTTTCGCGTTGCTTACGTTGCTGGTGTAAGTACTGAATATTTTAACTGTTACGAAGTTTTATTCAGAAATCTAACAATTCTTACTTGCTATTAAGTTACGGTTAGCACGTTTGGTTAGTGGAGGGGAATGGTGTTATTCAAGTAGGACTTTTAACCCAGTAGGAAGTAAGCCTAAGCGGAAGTAAATTCCAAGGCAAGTTGTAGGGTTTTAAATTTTCGTGTGTTACTGCTTAAATCGGTAATTAATTTTATGGGATTGCGATAAGGAAATACTGTAGCAGTGCATGGAAGAAAGACTGTAATAAGCTGCGATAAAGCTACGGTGAAATTGTCAAATCAGTAATTCAGCAGGAAAAACCGTACATGATTATGTTCTCGGTGTATATTATATGTATATCCCGTTGTATAGGCTGATCAGAATATTTTGTTTATTTAGGAACAGACGTTATATACATGGATTATCGTTATTTTTATTTGAGATTGCAGTACTTTGCTTGCAGAGTAAGACACTTGGCAATGGTGCGGGAACTCCAACGCGATTTCGGCGGAGGTTGAGGACCTCATTGCTACCGCGGATAGACGCATCGGGTTTTTTTTATTCGGTGAAATGTATGACTGAATTCATTGGGATCTTAACTCGCTTATTGTTGTTTGAGTAAATATCGTTAAGTATTTGTTTTCCTGTTGGAATGTCTAATTTCCAAGAGTTATAGCTTACCTTAGACTCTTTTAAACTTATCGAATAACCCCCCACGGTCCCACCCCCAATTTCTGTTCTGGAAGTCCATATTTTCTGTGACTATCCTTTTCATTGAACTGTAATTACACAGTAAAAAAAATTATAATTTTTTTGGCAAATGTATTTATATATAAATTTTGTTATTAAACATTATCTTTCTTTAGTAGTAGGAAATACACGAATGATATTAGGAATTATGTGATATAGACCACCATATTTGTAAATTATTTCAGAGGCTATCGTTTTAGAGAAACGATGACCTGGGCTGAGAAATTTGACGACATGTAGGCCTCACCCAAGACGGCCAGAGCTCGCATCTGTTTTCACATGAGCTTTAGTGTTTCGTTGTTTTTTAGCATAGAAGAAAAGGTCCAGGTTTGGGGGAAAAAACCCTCCCATACAAAAAAAAAGAAAGAAAAAAAAACTGGGTACTACGGGCCTGACATTAGGCCTATTGAAAAAGCAAGACATTGCCCCTGGCATGCAGTACAAAATTGATGTAATATCTAGCTTACGTATAAATCACAATTATATGAACGTCAAATCGTGCTCAGTTTGATGAGACCAACCATTTCGTATTTTCATCGCTTGCTAGGAATAAAGCTAATTCTTCATTGCCCGTTGCTAAATAAGAGGTGGAATGTATCTTTTTGCAGATTGTCATTTTATCGACTGTGTTCCTTTACTTTCATAGTCTTTATATCCTGTTTTTTTTTATGATATACCCTGGTTTTTACTTCATCAAAATCGGGGAAGGCAAGCGTCCCCGACCCTCCTAAATTTAACCCCCCCCCCCCCCCTCCCGCCTCTGCAGTAAATAATTACTGTATGGACCATACCTGCTTCGGTTGATTTTGTAGTTTTCCCTTCTTGTTATTCTTATGTAGTTCTCACATTGTAGCAGAATTTTCAGTTTTGCCGTAGCCTTGACCATATTGCGATTCGTATTTAGTAACTTTCGGCTCATGTTTATAGGTTTTTGTATTTTAATTTAAATGTTGTAATATTAGACCATTGCTAATTTATCTTAAGCCTAACAATCATGACGTAGCCATTTTTGCCCGCTGCACTATATTTTTTGTATAGGTTAGCCTGCCGCAGTGTTATTTTCGAGTCAGTCCTTTTTCTGCTGCTTTTTTTTTTCTGCGTAAAAATGTGAAATATTGCGCCCAGTGCAGTTGTGGGATCTTCTGCTCTCCAAGTCTTTAAGCGAAGAGGAAATTCATGACTGTTTTCAATTGACTTCTCCGGAATTCAGATGTATCGGTGTTATTTTCCATTTGGTTAAATGTGTGTGTGTGTGTGTGTTACGTGCGTGCGTATATGCGTGCTCGCTCGCTCGCGCGCAGTCCAGTTTTCTTGTATGGCCCTTTTCAGATTTTCAACTCTCGGTTAACATAATATTACATCTAGACCGATGAGAGAGAAAATAGATCTAAGAAAACAAAAGTAATTTAGGACACATTCTGTATGCACGAATTGATGAAATATTGGACTAAGATTTGGTTTAATCTTTCAAGTATTAGCTGGCTGTGTTAGTTTTGGAAATAAAATACGGTAGATCGAAAATGCATACGAAATTAATAGTACTAAGTCTAGGATGATCTGTAGACCATTTGCTCATACAGACAGGCTTCATGGGGTGACTGAAAACAAAAGATTGTGTCGATATGAAGATAAAACATTAAAAAGTACATAAGGATGCAAGTAGCATAATGGAGTTAGAAACAATACCATAACGGAAATTAAGGAAGTTTCGTATGCAGCTTAGATAATGATGAAAGGAGATGGAGAAAGCCTGGACATTATTTACCTTCTACATTCCCTAGGAGAATAGTAGTGATATCAGCTGGTTATTATATATATACTATAATATATATATAGATATATCTATATATATATATATATATATATATTATATGATATATATATACATACGTATAAATCCCAGCTGGTAATGTCCAGGCTTTCTCTCTATTTCCTTTCATCATTATCTAGGCTACATACGAAACAACCTTAATTTCCTTTGTGGTTTCGTTTCTAACTCTATCATGCTATCTGACTCCTAATGTACTTTTTAATGCTTTATCCTCATATCGACAATATATATATATATATATATATATATATATATATATATATATATATATATATATATGCGCACTTGTATGTGCACACATTTTTGTAGGGCATTGTTTGTGCATAGGGGTGAGTAGTTACCAGTGAGATTAATGTTATGATTGTACTCTGTAAAGAAGACTCCATTATCTGCAGTGCAGTTTCCTTCAAAAGTTTTTTTGAAATTATAAAGAGGACTGCGGGCAAGCCTTTTGGTTTGTCTATATGCCGTAATGGACATAGGAATGGCAAAAAGCTAGACCTCGTCCAGGGAAGGGTCAGGATTCTTCCTGGACCTTCCAGTCTTCCTCTCAGGCTGCACCCCAGAACGAAGTCAAGGAAGAATGGAAGAGGACACTGAAATTGGCATCCTCTTTCTCTTGCAGTGAGTTGAAGGATGTCAATCAACAGCAACAGAGGGCAGAGCCCTGGGTAGCCTTGTTTCCTTCAGGATAGTTACAGACTACCTTTCAAGGACCTCCACTTTCTCACCAACTGATCCTGTTCCCAGGTTATGCTACAGGATTGTCTAAATCTTGAGCTCTTTAAGAGATCTATGAGCCGTGTTGTTTGTTTGTTTGTTTGTATGGTGCTTTTACGTTGCTTGGAATCAGTGGTTATTCAGCAACGAGACCAACAGCTTTACGTGACTTCTGAACCACGTCGAGAGTGAACTTCTATCACCAGAAATACACATCTCTCACTCCTCAATGGAATGGCCGAGAATCGAACCCGCGACCACCGAGGTGGGACGCTAATACCATACCAACCACACTGCTGAGGCTCTTGTGGGCTGTGTTGGAGAGACATTCTGTAAGTCACAGACAACCTTCTGTGCTTCTGCTGACATTGTTTTATGTTGGGAAAGGCAATGGGGGTTGGAGACCAGTTTGTGACCTCTTTTCACTGAATGAGTTTGTTTGCTTAACTCTGTTTAGAATGGTAACTCCTGTGTTCCATTTTAGTCTGAGAGGATTACTTCAGCTTTCAATAGACTTTAAGAATGTGTCATTCCAGATACATCCATCAGAACTCCCAGATCTACCTTTGCGTCATCTATGATGGACACTATCAGTTTAGCACTCTTCAGGCTGTTAGCTTCCCCTCGTGTGTTATTGTGAGTGTTTACTCTGGTGTTTAATTGGGCCCTTTTGCATGGGATCTTTTAATTATGTTATCTTGACAATGGCTGATCCTGGCATCTTCTAAGGGGCAGTTGCTCCAAGATTGAGATCGACTATATTCTCCTTATTCTGATCTGGTGATGATGATAAAGTCGGATAAGTCAGATCTTGAGCCCAAGTAGCAGATGAGTACTTGGGCATGCCGAGGCTCTCCTTTCAGCAAGTTCAGGGATGAGGCAGCACAGTTGACTGGAACAATTAGCTCAGCTTTGACAGATTGCATCTAGTCACCTGTTGCCTCTAAACAAGCTTGGGTCAAGTAGGTGAGTCCATCTGCACTTGCTGCAGCGGGGCCTGTCAGACTTATGAAATGTTTAAAAATTGAAGCATTTTTACCAGAGTTATGGTACTCTCTTATATGATTCACAACCACATTGGCTATGATATGGCTCAGCCTCTCTCACTATAGCAGGACATTGGTGTGTGTGACCAGACATTGATGCAATAAGAACCTACTCTAGCTTTCTCTTAATGTGATTTTTATGAATTAAGTCTCCTGTAAATGGATCACATTCCAACATGTAATGCATAGTATTTCTAGCAGCTATTGTGTCAAAAATACTTGAAATCTTGCTCTCGATATTGTTGACAGTGTAGGTATTCATTTCTTGCAGTCAGGTTGTTCATGACATCTTTTCACTCTTTACCTGATATAATACATATAATTTTGGATATTAGCTTCTTAAGATTTTTTATAGTTACTTTGTCAACATTACCAAGCTTATGAGCATCAACATCTCCCTCCCCATCTGTTTCAAGATTTGTAACCTTTCTTCTCTATAAATATGCTGTCAGAAAATTAAATTCTTCCCAAAGCCCCAACTAAATCTTTCTTTGTTCTTTTAACTATTAGTCTTGACTGCAGTAGCATGAGAATTCAGTACATCAGCATTGAATACCTCTCTTATCTTACTGATGACCTCATCTTCAATTTCATTCTCATTTATAGAAATATGATTAATTATCTGACCTGGTTTATCTTTCAACATTTTCCACTCATGTTTCAAGTGATCTTTTAGCACCAGGTCCTGCTGACAATCATCAACACACATTGAAGATTCAATTTACATTTGTTCATATGCAGAACAAACCTTCGGTCTTAACAATAGGATAACTTCCAAGTGCTAGCTGGTAACCGGTTAAAATAATTAAAGATTGTAAAGCAAGGAATCTGTGAGATTTGGCAGCTCCTGAGCATACGAAGTGATAGCTGGTCAGAGACCGCGCATCGGACCTTGTGACGATTCAGTCTTTTCCTTAACTGCTTTGGAGAGTAGACGCTATCGCTTTTGCTCTCCTTCCAAGTCGATTGCTTTGTGCCCATGTTTCTTTCCTTTTCAGATTGTTCCCACGATCGCTCTCCCTGTGGCTAGTTCAAGTGTTCCCGTGTCGCCTCCCTTTTCTTCCATTGATTCGTCAATGGAAGGAAGTATCAGGAGTGCCACAGGGTGATGTTATGTTTAATGTAGCCCCCTCTCCCTCGGGTTCCAAACCTCTTCCCAAGAGGGAGGAGGCTACACCATCTAATCCGTTAGTTTCATGTTCAGAGTCATCCAAGATGGTGGCTGTTTGGGCGTCACTTAGGCTACGGGGTTAACCTTCCTTGGATGGGCTGTTGTCGCATTTCTTGGAGGCAAATACCCCCACCGGCCCCTGTTTCAGTCCCACCTCCCCCAGGACTCCTTTAAATTGGCTCTCACGTGCTGCCACCTTGTGGAGCTTTCTTGTCTTCACCAACGCTCACTGGATCACGCCTTATCGCTCCGCCAGTGAGGTCATTGACTAGTGCTGGTCTTAGAGATGTCATGACGTCACTCCCAGCATCCTCTCAGCCTATAAAACCAGATGTGGTGGCCGCTCATCATCTCATCTCTATGACGTCATCTCTTCCCGATATGAAGTCATCGTCCTCTCTCGCTGAGCCATCCAAGGAGTTGTTTCAAGTGGTCTTCAAGAGGTTGGATTCTGTTCTGGAAGAGAGGTTTTCTGCCTTCTCTACAAAGAAGAGTTGTAAACGTAAGGTCTCTTCTCCACCTCCTGGTACTAAGAGACCTCATAGAGGGGGGAGTTTCACTCCTTCTCTTGCTTCTTCTCCATCATTGCCTCACCATTGTGTCAGACATTGGAGGATCAAGGGCTTTGTGGTTTCATCTTCTGTGAGTGAAAAGAGTACATCGCCTCCTGCCTCTCACGACCGTGTCTCACCCATAAGCGTCCGTGTTCATGCAATTGAGAGGAATGCTTCGCCATCTGCCCCACAAGGTCGTATTTCTCCGTCACACCAGAATCCCTCGGTGCATGACAACAGATTTGCCTTTTTCCATTCCATCTTTGAATGACTTTGTAGACAATGACCCACAAGAGCTATGTCCTGTCAGAGCCCTACGATGCTATTCTAAAAGGGCTCGCCATGTAAGACCTAGGTGTCGTAGACTTTTTGTTAGCACTGGTTGGTCCAGAAAAAAAGTTTCCAAGAACACTATTTCATTCTGGACACGGGAGGCAATCAAGCAGGGTTACTCGTCTCTTGATAGTTCTATCACTGAGTCTGTGCAGGCTAGAGCACATGATGTCAGAATTTTGAATGCTGGTACCTGGTTGCGTCAATCCACGTTCACTTAATTTTACCTAATAGATGTTGCCCATAAGTCTTTGGACACATTTTCCTTGGGTCCTGTGGTGGCTGCCTAACAAGTTGTGTAATTCACCCAGTGCCCTTCACAGGGCAGTTTTGTATTTTTCCTATGATGATTGTGTGGAATAAATTATGAGTAAGTTGGCTGGTCTCTTTCTATCTCTTTGTTCCTTTCTTCTTCCTACAGGCGGGTTCAGGAATAGACACGTCCTATGCTGGACTGGTCTGATACAGGTGAGTAAGGTAGTCATACGGATAGTTGTTTTGCTTTATGTTTTTGAAATAATGAAACCCTCTTTTCAGTAGCAATATTTAGCAGCAAATACTCCTCTCTCTCTCTCTCTCTCTCTCTCTCTCTCTCTCTCTCTCTCTCTCTCTCTCTCTCTCTCTCTCTCTCTCTCTCTCTCAAGGGGGAGTGAGGGGTAATAAACCCCTGTAGCTAATATGGTTTGTTTATATGAACAGTTTGAGTTTTCTTTGGTTCCCTGCAATGAATCTGCTCATATATCATTGTATTTCAGCCCAGATGGCCAAGTTGTTAGATATTGGTGTATCTATCTTCTCACGGGCATTGAATCACCTTTAGAACTCATTCTTGTAGAAAGGGTGGTCAGGTGGGTTAACTCCCAGCTGGTTTAGAATATTTGTACTCCACCAAGTTTAAGTCTATCCTATTGTTAAGACTGAAGGTTTGTTCTGCATATGAACAAATGACAAGTTTTTAATCAATTTGTATTTTTCATGGCTAACAAACCTGAGGTCTTAACGTTTTACTGCCCACTTCTAGCCGCCTCTCTCTTTTATTATAACTTCTCGGTTGGGGAAAAAAACTGAAGCGTCACGAGATTCAGTGCATGGTCTCTGACCAGCTATCACCTCACGCGCGCGAAGTTGCCAGATCTCACAGATTCCTTGCTTTACAATCTTTGATTGTTTTAACTGGTCACCAGCTGGTGCTTGGAAGTCATCCTATTGTTAAGACCTCTGGTTTTTTAGCTATGAAAAATACAAATTAATTAAAAATGTCATTTTATAGGTTTTTGCTTTTCACTGTAAAGTTCAGCACATTTGTGTGTGCAGGTAAATTACTACAAAATGTACTTCTTACCCAGGCACTGTCCTTCTCCTCGCCTGCATGTCTTAATATCAAACACATTATGGGATGAAATGTATAGTCATATTTGGTTAGGTTGAACCATTAACAAGTCACTGTATAGTTTCCAAAAATTCACAAGCACCATTTGTTGTGCAGTTAGTCTGTGTTTTTGCAATAAAGGGCTACCACCTAACCCTTTCCCAAGTCTTATGGCCTAAGGGTATGGGTCTCTGTCTCAGTTGAGGTCTCCATGACCTCGAAGTGTTTTGAGCCATCTTGTCCACCCTACAAACTCAGGCCTCTTGATTTTAATGTCTCACTCAAGCACCTTATGAACACCTGAACAAGGTTTTAGACATATATGACAATCAAGACGCTCGTTTTACCAGTCTTAGCATCACTAAAGGGAGTAAGCAAAGTTCATATATGTAGTCCCTACCACTTAATGCACACTTAGAGACACAAGGATCCTTTTCATTTTTATTGTTCCTGATTTCATGTCAAGACCTGTGGACTTGTAAAGCCTAACAAGAGATTAATTACGTACTTGGAAAGTTACATATATAAAAATGACATTTTTATAATAAATTAAGATTTTATTATTAAAAAAATTTCATTTTCCAATAGTTACTAACATATCCCACATCACTCCTTAATGTCCGTGGAAAAAAGTTGAGTCTGTAAGTGGATTACCCACCTTATCCTTCACTTTCCAATACTAATTAAATACATGCTCACAAATTTCCAAGCTTCACCAACCAAACTAACCTTTACTGAACGTAACCCATATGCGTATAGTAATGGACTTCGTTTGCATGTTAAGGAAAAGTGTAAATTATCTTGGATGTGCAACATTCTTTACCTAATTTGATTTTTTGCAGGTACAAACATGGGTCATGGAGATGGGAGTGGTGAGGGATCTGGGACCGGAAGTGGAGGTGACAGCCAGTCAGGCTCTGGAGGAGTTCTTTGGCAAGTCATCTGGTTGCTTTTACTATTGCTTGCTGGCATATGGGTCGCTGGGTTCTGCGCTTGGTGGTACATCATGCTTATCCCGTTTACTGTGTGTTTCCAGCCTTTAGCGGTAAGAAACAAAGAAATTCAATTATGTATAAGCATTCTAGAGGTTTCATTTGTATGCCCATTACTGTACATGTATATTGGTCCCTTAGAGAAAACTGTTGTAAACCTCATTTCCCTTAATGGCCCCACACTAGCAGAGTAGTCCTGATCCAAAGAAATGCCACACAATCCATTATTAAGTACTTCATATGGATATAGTTACTTTGAGTCACATATTTTTCTCTCTAGTGTATTGCAGAAGTCTTCTGAAATCCCAGTATGACAGAGTAATTTTCTTAAAGTTTCAGTGTATACTAAAGTAATTTTTTTAAAATCCCATACTACCTGACAAATGCTTTAAAATCCTGAATACAAAAAGTGCTGGACAGCTCTTCTAAATTTACAATGTACAGGTGTAGTGTTTTTAAGTCCACACGTAGAGAAAAAGACTACAGATCACAGCATCGCAAGTAACAGACAGTTGATAAGACGCCCCACGCCAAAATCGGAAAATATACCTAGATAAAAAGAATTCTCAGATGAAAATGGGGAGATGTAATCAACCCATCACCAGTTCTTACCACAACAAAAATTCATAGGAAAAAACGAAGAAAAAACAGGTACTAGATGTAAAACATGTTTTATTGAACTCTGCAGTAAAACAAGAAAACAAAAGACAGCTTCATAAAAATGATAGAGATTGTTCCGACACATAAGACAAACCCTCGGTCTTTTACATAAGGAATTACTTACAGCACCAGCTGGACCGGTCGTAAGATTTTTAACAAGGTAGTTTGGTAGTAACTGCTTGTCCAATGGTCGGGAGTCCCGCCCGACTGGAGGTAAACATATCACTTTGCTTTAAGCTGCTGTCGGATGTAGAAGTGTGTGTTCACCTCTCTGCCCTCCCCAACCTGGAACTGTACTCGGGGTCTTCCGACTGTTGCTTCCCCAGGTGTGACTGCCGCTGTGGGTGGAGACCTCCAGCAGGTCTAGCGCTCGTTGAGCCTTCCGGGCACTCCCAGCATTCAGGGGCTGTTGCAACATCTGGCTGCCCCTGTGACCCATGGACCAGTGACGATGACGACCACCACCATCTCTACACCAGGGTTTGCCATGCCACTGCACCTGGTTTACACACAGCACGTAACCTCGGTGACCCCCTCAGCAGCTGTGCAGGCCCCGCTGACGTTTGTGTCGCGGGAGGAGATGGCTCCTCCACCTGGTTTTGCTGTCCTTACCCCGGCCCCTGACTTTGAGTGCCCAAAGAGCTCCCCGCTTGACCACCCACCGGTTCCTGTGCCTGTTCCTGCTGTCTCCTTTCCTGCCCGAATTTGTGCTGCTCCTTCCGCAAGTCCCTCCGGACAGGTGCAGTTGGGCCGTGTTGCTACCGCAACTGCCCCAGCTCCATCCTGGATGGAGGACCTGTCGGTTGTCCTGAGGAAGCTGACTAAGAAGAGGAAGGTGTCGTCGTCATCTTCTGCCGCCTCTTCTCCTTCGACTTCCGAGGCCTCACAGCCGAGGAAGAAGAAGGTGGCCTCTCCCCCCCTCCCCCTTAGAAGTCTTGCACAGAGACTTCTAAGGGTCTGTCCCACTCCAGTGGGATAGGTGGGCTTTCCACTGGTCCTACCATTCCTTCGGGAACGGGGCCCGTCTCTCCTTCCCCTGGGAAGAAGACGGGGACCGTAGGGGTGCCAGCTACCGCTGGTACCTCTTCTCCTGGTTCCAGAGGTTCCACCTCTGCACCAAGAACTGTCTCGGCCGCTCACTCACGAGAGTCACCGAGGGTACGGTCACCTGTCGGTGACCGTGCAGCCAGGGTCCAGACCGCTGAGCCTGCTCACCGTCAGGACCCAGGCACAAGACCGTTGCTACTGTTCTCGGTCCAGCGCTTCTTCTCTCGGAGACCGCGGGTCCAGACCTGCAGCTCGATCGCCACTGCGGGTCAGCGATCGCTTGCAGTCCTCCCAGCCCACCAGCACTGCTGGTAGCCAGGGTAGGAGCTTCAGGGCTTCTTCACCTGTCCCTTCAAGGCGAGCAGGGGAGACCGTGAGGAGCGCACTCCACACGGTCCTGCCACAAGAGCCTACAACTCTGGCTCGGTCCTTGGACCTAGCAGGTCGTACACCCAAGTGGTTGGAGGAGACCATGAGGGGTCTGGCAAGGTTCCTCCTTCTGAAGGAAGTGTGTCTCGTGGTTGCTCCTTCCAAACCTCCATCAAGGTTGGAGTCATTCTGGGGTCCCAAGAAGGAACCCAGGACGACAGTGGTTTTACCCCGTTCCACCTTGGCCGACGGTGTGCTGGGCCAGGTTGACTCTCTCTTCTCCGGACAGGAGGGCTCACTTAGGTCTGGCAGGTCAGACAAGCTGCCTCCCCTCCTCTGCCTTGCCAGCGGCGATTTGACGTGCCATCGGTGGACCCATTGCCGACCAAGCAGGCTGATCCGGAGATGGCTAGGCTAACCCCGGGGCTGCCTCTCCATCACCTGCTGGCTGAAAACCACAGCAAGAGGCATTGGACCCTGGAAGCGACTGCCATGGCAGCCTTCCAAGCAGTCTCCTGGCTGGACCTGTGGTCCCTCATGGTGTCCAGAGTCGCAGCCTCCTCAGGACCTATCACTCCCGAGGAAGACTTGGCGTTCGGGAGACTCTGTCAGTCTGGAGGTAGAGCCATCTCTTACCTTGCCCACCAGACGGCCAACCTGTGGGCCAACCTGGTCCTGAGACGTCGGAACGCTGTCCTGGCTCGGGTGGCCAGGGCGGCCAGTCGAGAGGTGACTGGCTCTATGGAACGGACCGTTGCCAGGTTCCTCCTCTCTCTTCCCCAGAGAGATGGTGGACGGTGCGGTGGAAAAGCAGCGCACTGATGACAGTGACCGCCTAGTACACCAGGCAGTCTCAAAGGCTTCTGGGCAGCCTCGAGCAACTGTGGCCAAGCCTCGGAGCTTGGCTAGCTCTTCCTCTGCTTCCAAGACACCAGCTTCGTCGAGGTCGAGAGGAAAGCCCCAGCCTTTGTCTTCTGCTTCGAGGAGTGAGCATCAGCCCTACTTCCGTGGGGGTCCTGCCGAGTGGAAGCCGAAGAAGGGGAAACGCTAGGGACAACATTTCCCGCACCTGCTGCTGGAAGTGGGGGTTTGCCTGGCGAGCCATTGGGGAAGGCATGGTTCATGACAGAAACAGCATGCTCAGTGCTCGATTCCATCAGGGAGAATGACTTCGTGCTTTCAGTGGACCTGAAGGATGCGTATTTCCAAATGCCCATCCATCAGTCCTCCAGGAAGTACCTCCGCTTTATCCTCGATGGGACGGTGCACCAGTTCAGGACACTTTGTTTCGGTCTCGCAACCGCCCCACAGGTGTTCACCCGAGTGTTCACTCTGGTGTCGGCTTGGGCCCATTCAGTCGGGATACGTCTCTTGAGGTGTATCGACGATTGGCTGGTCCTGGCGAGCTCCCGCTCGCAGTTGCTGCAGGACAGGGATCGACTCCTCGACTTATGCCGCGATCTGGGGATCGTGGTGAATGTCGAGAAGTCAGATCTCGAGCCCAAGCAGAGGATAAAGTACCTGGGCATGCTGATTGACACGGTAGCAGCACGAGTCTTCCCTGCAGACTCGCGGATCAGCAGGTTCAGGGAGGCAGCCAGATGGTTCCTGTTTCGACGGGAACAGTCAGCTCAGCAGTGGCAAGTCGTGATTGGTTACCTGTCGTCACTGGAGAAGTTAGTCCCTCACAGGTGTCTTCACCTGCGGTCTCTTCAGTGGAGACTAAAGGAGTGCTGGTCACGGGCACGGGATCCACAATCCTTCCTGGTTCCTCTCACGGAGGAAGTAAGGGAGGACCTGGCCTGGTGGCTAGAAGACAGGAACCTCGTAATAGGAGGGCCTTTACGCACTCCCCCTCCGGAGATGATGCTGTTCTCAGATGCATTGACTGAGGGTTGGGGCACACACCTGGAAGAGTTGCTGGTTGCAGGAGTGTGGAACCATCATGACAAAGCTGCTTCACATCAACGTCCTAGAACTCAAGGCTGCGTTCCTCGCACTCCAAGAGTTCCAGGAACGAGTGATGGGACACTCAGTGGTGTTGATGAGCAACAACACCACGGTATTGGCATACATCAACAAACAGGGGGGCCTAGTGTCCCACCCGTTGCACCAGTTGACGATGCAGGTGCACGAGTGGGCTGTAGCTCACTCGGTAGAGCTGTCAGCCAGGTACATTCCAGACAAGAGGAACGTATTGGCAGACAAGCTCAGCTGCCAGAATCAGGTGATTGGGACCGAATGATCTCTTCACCCAGACGTGGCTGAAAGGCTCTTCAACCTGTGGGGGTGTCCAGTTGTAAATCTGTTCGCCACCCAGCACAACAGGAAACTCAAGGTTTTCTTCTCAGTCGTGCCAGACCCATGGGCAAATGATTCTGGTGGCACCCAAATTGCCACAGGCCGTTTGGTATCCGGACCTGCTGGCTCTTCTCCCTGAGGTACCGCGAGAGATTCCCCCTTGGCACAATCTACTGTGCCAACCACACATGGAACGGTACCACCAAGCAGTTCAGTCCCTGTGTCTTCACGGTTGGCGGTTATCCACCACCTCTTGCGAGCAAGAGGCTTTTCTTGCCGAGCAGCAACAGAAATGGCAGGTTACCTCAGACAGTCCTCTGCAGCAGTATACCAGGGAAAGTGGTCCATCTTCTTCAGCAGGCAGCTGATTTCCTCATCTTTCTTCGCCAAGAAAAGTTCCTCTCCGTCTCCGCAGTTAAAGGCTACAGAGCCGCCCTGGCCCTAGACCTTAAACTGCGAGGAGTGGACATTTCCACTTCTATGGAAATATCACTTCTAATGAAGAGCTTTGTGAGGTCTTGCCCACCCAGGGAACTCAGGCGCCTGGGGTGGGATGTGACTCTCTCACTTAGGAGCCTGACTCGCAGACCCTACGAGCCGCTTCGAGAGTCGTCAGACAGGGATCTGACCCTCAAGACCATTTTTCCGCTGGCCCTGGCTTCGGCGAAGAGAGTAGAACTTCACAGTCTTTCCTTCGATGCTAAGCACTCAAGGGGATGGGGATCAGTTGCACTCGATTTCGTCCCGGACTTCATAGTGAAGACTCAGAAACCCTTCGATCCCTGATGCCAGGTTTGAGTCCTTCACGATCCCCTCCCTGGAAGACTTCACCAACAATGATGCGGATGAGATGCTGCTTTGTCCTGTGAGGGTGCTACGGCGCTATCTGAGTGTCGACGCCTCTTCGTTAGCACCGGGGTTACCAAGAAAGAAGTGTCCAAGAACACTATTTCTTTCTAGCTTCGTGAGGTAATCTGGAAGGCGTACGCCTCAGACAGGAGTGCCGACACCAGTACCCTTCATCCGAAAGCCCACTAAGTCAGAGGCATTGGTCTAACCCTTGCATTCCGCAAGAACTTGTCCATGGCACAGGTACTGAAGGCAGGGGTTTGGGCCAACCAGACCACCTTCACCTCCTTCTACCTTCGGGATATTGCCCACAGGTCCTTGGACACTTTTCCTTGGGACCCGTGGTGGCTTCTCAACAAGTTGTGTAGCTTACCCAGCTCCTTTACCAGACAAAGTAGCATCTCATCCTCGTGAGACTGCATGAATGGAAGAGTGAATGAGAGTGTGACTGGCTTCTCTTCCTACATTTTTTCTTTCCTCTCCCTGCGGGCAGAGGGTGGCAGTTGTCGCCATGCTGGACAGGATGATGATGCAGGTAAGCTACGTAACCGAGCTCCATTCTAACCCTCTCATTAGGGATAGAAGCATTTATCTGTCCCTTCCCTAACAAGGGGGGAAGTGGACACCAGTGAGAGACAAACCCAAGACTTTATATTTGGCTCTTGCGTAGTACCTAGTTCTTGCTTGCTACTCGTAAGAGGCACGCTTGCCTCCCTCTCATGAATTTGGTCCAGAGGTCTGACCACTGATCCTGCAGTGCACACTCCGATCAGTTGGACAGAGGCTAGGCTCCCTCCCTTTGCTCTTACAACCAGGGAGGGAACCCAGGTTGGGCAAACACCAGTCTGTTCACAAGACTCAGATTCCACCCACCAATAAGTGAGTCTTCCTTATGTAAAGGACCGAGGGTTTGTATTACGTGTCGGAACAAATCACAATTTTGAAGTAAATTGTATTTTTCCTAACTATACAAACATGAGGTCCTTTACACATAGTCCCACCTCATACCACCCTTCACTCTGTTCCTGAGCCTAAAGCAAAGAGATATGTTTACCTCCAGTCGGGCGGGACTCCCGACCATCGGACAAGCAATTACTACCGAACTACCTTGTTAGAAATCTTACGACCCATCCAGCTGGCGCTGTAAGTAATTCCTTATGTAAAGGACCGAAGGTTTGTATAGTTAGGAAAAATACAATTTACTTCAAAATTGTGATTTTCGTAATGCAGTAGTATTTAGAAATAAAGAAACATCTGCTGTAGAAACTTGTGAAAAAGAATGCAAGAGTATCAGCTATTTAATATATTATAAAGAAGAGCATTCAGATTTTATAGATGAATTACTAGGCAAAATTCAAAATAGATATCCAAAAAGTGAAACTAGTAAAGAAATGGTTCAACTCCTGAATACTGAACAAATTATGAACATTTGAATTTATAAAGAGCAACAGACATAACTCCAGTTTTTATAATTACATAATCCAATGGAAATCTAAATAGTCTTAAGATCAGAATGCAATGGGGAAATACAGTGCTTCCTCAAAGACTATAAACCAAAGGAATTGTGTGTATAACATGTAAACAAAGTGGTACCATCAGTAGGTTACTATTATCAGCAGCAGCATCACATTTGAGTAATACCAATTTAAATTATTTTTCTGCACTAAAGTTGTGAATACATACCCATACCAGTGCCTTCTGCTACTATTTTTGTCAACCAAATGAAAATTATACAAAATTCACAACTATTAATAAATAGGTAATCCCCAAGGGGCACCTTTAATAGTTAATTGTAATCCACATACTAACTGTATTTTTTATGATAATTTTATGTCACCAAGTCTTGCAGGAAGTGGATTCGAACAGATCATGTCTATAAATAATGTGTACCTCTCTCAATGACAATGAAACAAATGCATAATTCTAAAAAACACATGGGTCTTTTCCAGCAATGTGTGTCACCCTTAGTGCATCCAACATAGTAGATCATTTGAATGGAACACAGTGGCAGCCTTTGTGCTAGTTGTCATTTTCTAAGTCTACTTCCACTTCCACAACTTATTCATAATTACATTAGTATTCATAAAGCTGACTGGGAAATATGCCAATTACTAGACAAATCCCTCTGCTTTAATATCTAAGAGATCTCGATGGAAGTATGTAGTAATCATTTTATCACAAAGTTTTCAAAATGCTGCCATTTAAGTCTTACACCTATTCAAAACACATCCTATAAACAAAGTTCTTGGTGGTCTGATACTCTTTCCGAATTAATAAAACAAAAACAATCAATGGAAATGGGAAGAAAATTAGATACTCTAAACAAAAGTTTCAACAAAACTGATCAATCACAACCTTAAAAAGAAGCTAAATTATTAAAAATTATTACAATATTACAGTATTAAGAGATATTGATACATTAAAACTGATAATACAACAAAACTGCAAAAGATAGATTTAAAAAAGTTATAGTACAGGGAAGAATATCATAAATACAATATATATCAAGCATCTCCAGCAGTACTCCTCTACGAAAGATTATGGAAATAATGTAGTCCAGGAAAATAATGGGATCTTTGTCAAATCACTAAGACATGAAATATTAAAAAAGTAAGACAAGATGCTTAACTCCCAAGAAATACAAGTAACATTAAGAGAAAATGTTGCCAATATAAGCAGCAAAGAAATCTAGAATATTTTCATATAATAAATCGTAAATCTGAATCAAACTCACTAAATAATAAGACAGAAAGCTAGAAATATTTTCATATAATAAATCGTAAATCTGAATCAAACTCACTAAATTTTTAAAAGACAGAAGATATATGCATAGTTTTACAATAGAAAATTCAGTATGGAAGAATTAGATTATGCCTTTTCAAATTGTAAAAGTCTAATGGTCATGTATTTTCTTGAGGCTCAGAAATCTTATTTTGGTTTTTATCTGATTTTTTAAGTTTTGGTTAATTTCCTCGGCTTCTTTTTGTGATAGTACTGTACTTTGTATGGGTTTGAGTCTTTAATGGTATGTTCTTTTTGAGATGTAATTTTATTGTAACTTTTGTTTTGATATTATATTTTTTTCATTATTTGTATTTTATCTGTACATTATACATATTCTTATGTCTTTTGTTGTTAGTGAGTTTTTGGGATTTTGCTACTTTACAAATAAGATTTGTTCCTACACAATATAGAAACCCTTGGTCCTTTACATTAGGAATTGCTTACGGCGAAGCTGGAACATGGTAATTAAAACTCTTGGACAAGGTGGTTAGGCAGTAACTACTGTCCAGTAGGCAGGGAGACTACTACTGCTATCTTATGGTTCCTTCTTAAGCTACCACTTATTTAGTAGTATTGTTTGTGCTGAAAATTTAACTAATCAGAGAATTATTTTGTTTCTTATAGTTACAGTTAATGTTAAGGGTACAAACAGGGAATTCTTTAAAAAATAAATTTTAAATATGTTGGAGAATTTCTGATTTCAATAATTGTTGAAATTTATACAAACTTTTGCCCTGTTGTGCAGCATTTTGATAGTGTGCCTTCAGTTTAAGATTTTCTATAGATACATCTTACTGCATCAGTGGGCAGTATTTAATAAACTTGAGATATAATTCATCATGTAAGTGATAGATTCACTAAGTTTCTAATAAATGATGGTTATAGAGACCTGCTGTGATGGTTGGCTTGGAATGTATGATTCACAGGTTTTTTAATCTTCACAGGCTGTAACTGATATCCTGTTGCGTGGTACACAACTCACTTATTTTTGTACCAAAAACATGATGGAGGCAAATACATTTGGAGAAGCTTGGGCTACAGCAGGTACAACAGTGCCACCGACCGTGCTTGTTATTCAGAGTTGAGTACAAGGAAGGAAATTTAGCCCAGAGTGATGGCCCAAGTTATTTTTCCTGTTTTTCATGCTTTGATAAGTTGAGATTTGTACATATATTCATTGAAATGTGAATATGTACATAATTTTGATTGTAAGTATTTGTTCACTGCTATGAATGTGCCAATATATCTATTTATCAAGGAGGTTCTTTTAAAACTCAAGTTTTTATGCAAAGATCATTGGGAATTGAGTACTGCAAATCTGAAGTCATCCTCCTTGAATCATGGAAAGTGGGTATGTATTTGATCATTGTTTACTACTTTAGTGTCAGAAGTGATTACGGCTAAAAATATGAAGGCTTATTAGTCCAATCTTTTATTTAAATAATAATTATGTGCACAAATGAAAGATGCTAAAAAGCATTTGCTAATACATAATCCCCAAGCTCAGTA
>NC_061107.1:108490252-108510252 GCF_015104395.2 Macrobrachium nipponense
GGAGCTCCAGTGTGTGATCCCCTGGCTGCAGCCGACACACAGGGTCCACTATCCGACGAGAAGTCGGAATCTGGGCGCGGGCGGGATCGTCAAGGGCAGCCGCAGCAGCGGTGGGAGCAGGACAACCGAAGTTGGCCCTCCTAACATCTGCCCTTTCCTCTAGAGGCAGATCTGGAGCTCGGGGCAGGGGGCCAGTGATGGAAGGCCACTCATTGGCATTAAAGTTGATGAGGGCATTCCCGGCCACCTCAAGAAACTGGATGTGTGACTACCTCCGGAGTTCCGAATTGTAGTACCCACAGTAGAGGATGTACGCATTCTGAGGGCCAACTGAAGAATGTATTTGAGGAGCTTCTGTGTCCACCTCCTGGTTCTCCTGGCGAAGGGATAACACTGGATGAGTTGATCAAAGAGATCAACTCCTCCCATGTGCCTATTGTAGTGCCCAATGACAGTAGGCCGCTGGACACAAAACTCCTCCTATGTAACTCGGCCCTGCCGACGTGTCTTCTTCTGCTGGACAACCTCTTCTTGGATGGGTTCATGACTCGTCGTAATCATGGGGACGAGTCGGACCCCCTTCCCACAGATGACGAAGACAGCTCCCTTGCGCCGCCACTCCATCTCTCCTCTTGCCAGATGTTGCGGATGGCTAGCGAACCTCTTGAGGACATTTGGGCCCCACGCACCAACCGAAGGGTACCACTGACGTGCACACCTGCTTCATACAGTTCCTCGGCCAGGGATACCGAGCTATGATAATTATCCATAAACAGGTGGTATCCCTGGTTACGGAAACGATCCACAAGACCGAACACAGTGTCACGCAGTGTGGAGAATACCCTGGAATACACTGAGAAGTCCACGACATATCCAGTGTTGGACTCCGTAATAAAAAATAACTTTACACCAAATTTCTTTGGCTTCTTGGGGTTGTACACTTTTATGCTCAGATGTCCTTCGTAAGGCATCATCCCCTCACCCAAAGAAAGGTTCTTGCCAGGAACCACGAGAATTTGGCACCGTTCACGAATGTAATCAAACACTGGGCGGACTAAGATGAGGCGATCGGGGTTATTCCGGGGTATGGCCTTTCGGTTGAAGGTGTTGATATACCTGTCCAACACCAGGAAACTATCACAGGCCATAATGCTGGGCACATTGGGCATACTTAAAAAATATTCCGCCTCCAATATTGCCTGACGTCGGCAGCAGGCATCATTCCAAAAAAAGCGTGGAGCCCCAAAAAATGCGCCATGTCTGTGAGGTTGCAGCCCTGCCAGCAATACGACAATGTCGTCCGCAGTTCGTCACAGCAGTACCGAGCATAGTCCGCCATCTTTGCTACCAGGTATTCCAGCAATTCCTGCATCAGGAACAGCTGAATGAACCCCAGAGCAGTGAGAGGAACAGGTACAGTGAGCCCAGGTGCTGCCGTGAATGGGTGCATGTTAGGTGGGGTGGGGTCCTCCGACCACCCCTCGTCGCTCTCAGACAAACGGCCTTCACCTAGGCTGGCGCAACATTACGACCTTCTACGTGCCTGTGCACATGCTCGGGCACGGTTTCGCACTCGAACCCCCCCACTGGCCCATCTCCCTCACTTAGGCCCTCACTTTCTGTGTCATCCTCAACAACAAAACTAGACAACGACAACTCCTCCTCCTCTTCCTCTTCCTCAGACTCCCCCTCATAGGCGCTAAAACCACTAAATTCAAACTCACTTTCAGCCTGTGACCCTCGTACGGACATTGGGGGCAAATATTCATCATCACTAACATCGGGAGTGATGTCCTCGTCTCTAGATGACCAACCACCATCAAAATGAGGACTTGCGAGCTGCTCCCGATCAAGCTCCAACAAGTAATTGTCTATGTCCTTTGGTTCGAGGCCTCCCAAATGCCTACGAATGCCCCTCAGGACACCCAGATGCTTCCTAGGGGTTGTAAAAGGCGCACGATGTGATGCTTGAACACTTTCACCCACACAAGGCCGCACAAAATGGCGTTGAGGAGCTAGGTCATCTTGGTTGCTTGGTCCCTGTCCAGCATCCAAATCCAAAATACGTCTCACACGATCCCTACCGAGAGGCAAAACGCGCCTTTCACACTCCATTCGACGTTCAGACATCTCTATGTACGTCTTGTACCACCACAAATACTTAAACACTCGCAAAAGTTCGGCAAAACACGATTGCGGCAAAACATCGCTCTCAGACGACACGTCACTGATGCTTGCTGGTGAACTCCCAGTATCCCTCAAGGCACGTGATTCAAAAGTTTTTGCCAAGTAGGCCTATTACTATTTTTCTGCGAATGTAAAAAAAAAAACTTTTTTGCGTCGATGTATCATACTTCGATTAAGCACCCAACAGACAATTTTCGTCGACGTTTAATACATCCAATCAATAGGCGTTTAAGGGTTAAAGGATTATATAGGGCGACAGCTATTCAGAACTTTGGTAAACAAAAACAGATTCACAATACATATTAAACATACATATACAACGAAGATATCTCTAAGGCAACTAATTTGTATTTAAGTCTGTAATTATATCTTTGAGGTCATTCTTAAACATGTTACAAATGCAAGGGTCTAAATGAAGCAGGCCACGACTAATATTAAAATTACAATGGGAAGTAAGTTGTATTATGGCAGATTCTAAAAGATTTTGTGATAAGACATCTTTTAACCTTGCAAGTACTGCCCTACCAATCCAATTTATCCGGTGGTTGTTTTCACTTAAATGAATGAATATTGCATTAGATGTTTGCCCAGTTTTTACAGAATGTTTATGCTGGCTTTATCTTACTTCTAAGCCCTTGCTCAACTGTCCGAGATAAAATGAGGGGCAGTTCATACATGGAATTTTATATATTATGTTGTTGCTTTCTCTGGGGCCATTTTTTATTAACATTACTTTTAGTGTGTTATTATAGGAAAAAACAAGGTTGACCTTAAAGGCTTTTAACAATGATTTAATGGTTTCAAATCTGTTACAATAAGGCAAACTGAGAATGGTCTTAGAATTTTCTTTCTCCATGTTACTTACACTATAAAACTTTTTGTGGGCTTTATTATAACAAGTATCTAATATATGTGAAGGATAACATAAATCTTTCTCTATTTTTCTTATGTATTCAATTTCTTGACCCAAATATTGGGGACTGACAATGTGCAATGCTCATAAAAACATAGAAGAAAAAATTGAAATTTTGATGTTAAGATGGTGGCCTGAATAGAAATGAGCATAAGTTAAGTTGTTGGTTGGTTTCCTATGAATACTGAATTTACATTGAAATGGTTCTCTATCTAAGAATTGGAGAGCGGGAGGATGGTGGCGAGTCTAATCAGTTGGCGGGGCACGAGTTTTAAAATTGTTCTCGGTGGTTTGGGCAAATCTCAGGACTTTACAGTAACATCCTTTCGTAACCTGAATTATTTTCGTATGCAGAGGCAAAAAAATCTTCGTATTTGCTTTTGTAACTTGAATTTTTCGTAAGTTGGGACTTTCGTATGTCAAGATTCCACTGTATATGTGAAGGATAATTTTTCCCTATTTTTCTTATGTATTCACTTTCTTGATCCAAATATTGGGGACTGACATTGCGCAGTGCTCGTAAAACATAGAAGGAAAAATTTATATTTTGATGTTAAGATGGTGGCCTGAATAGAAATGAACATAAGTTAAGTTGTTTGTTGGTTTCCTATAAATACTGAATATACATTGAAATGGTTCTCTGTGTGTCAAAACATCTAAGAAAGGGAGGGAATTGTCTTTTTCCAATTCTAGAGGAAACTTAATCAATGGTACCTGGTTATTTAATTAAATAACCGGGTACCATTGATTAAGTTTCCTCTAGAATTGGAAAAAGACAATTGCCTCCCTTTCTTAGATGTTTTGATACATAGAGAACCATTTCAATGTAAATTCAGTATATATAGGAAACCAACCAATAACTTAACTTATGTTCATTTCTATTCAGGCCACCATTTTAACATCAAAATATCAATTTTTCCTTCTATGTTTTTACGAGCATTGCCCATTGTCAGGCCCCAATATTTGGATCAAGAAATTGAATACATAAGAAAAATAGGGAAAGATTATCCTTCACATATACAGTGGAACCTTGACATACGAAAGTCCCAACTTACGAAAAATTCAAGTTACGAAAGCAAATACAAAGATTTTTTTGCCTCTGCATACGAAAATAATTTGGATTACGAAAGGGTGTTACTGTAAAGTCCCGAGATTCGCCCAGACCACCGAGAACAATTTTAAAACTCGCGCCCCGCCAACTGACTAGACTCGCCACCATCCTCCCGCTCTCCCATTGGTTCCTGATGCTAGTCACCGCTGTAAGATCCTTCTCTCCTATTGGTCAGCATCTCTCCCATCGTGCATCTACGTAAAGGCGTCCTTCGGCCACTTCGTTGCACCAGTGTTATCGTACACACATGGAATTCGTTTGTTAATGTAAATTCGTGTCAGTGATTTTGCTTTGTACATAATCGTGTTGTGTGAGAACTTATTAGTACATAACTTAATTATGTATAGTCATGGGTCCAAAGAAAGTTGCTGAAGTTCACGGAAAGAATAGGATGCTTTTTATGGAGACAAAGATGGAGATCATTAAAAAGTATGAAGCTGGCATGTGGTTGAGTGTGATCGCTAAGAAATACAGCTGAAATCCGTCGACGATAGGCACCATTCTTAAGCAGAAGGAAGCCATCAAAGCAGCTACACCTTCCAAGGGCGTGACTATTTTGTCCAACAAAAGGAGCCACGTACATGATGAGATGTAGAGGTTGCTTCTTGTATGGATAAAAGACAAAGAAATCGCTGGCAATACGATAATCGAGATGGCAATCTGCCAAAAGGCCAGCGCTATTTTTGGCGATTTGATTGCACCAACCCCAGACTTCAAGCCTTCTCGTGGGTGGTTTGAAAAATTCTGGAAACGAACTGGCATCCATTCGGTGGTGCGGCATGGGGAGGCTGCTAGCTCGGACACGAAAGCGGCCGAAGCCTTTATTAGGACGTTCGACAAGATGATGATCAACGAAGGCTACAGTTCTAATCAAATCTTCAACTGTGATGAGACTGGCCTTTTTTGGAAAAAAATACCTCGTCGGATGTACATCACGCAGGAAGAGAAGAAGCTACCTGGGCATAAGCCTATGAAAGACAGGCTTACGCTCGCACTTTGTTCGAACGCCAGTGGGGATTGCAAGGTGAAGCCCCTACTTGTCTATCATTCGGAGACTACTCAAGCCTTCAAGGCCCACAAAGTGCTAAAGGAGAAGCTTCCAGTGATGTGGAGGGCTAATGCGAAAGCCTGGGTAACAAAACTTTTGTTCACCGAGTGGGTATCTGTTTCAGCCCGACAGCGAAGAAATTCTTGGAAGAGAAGCGCCTCCCTCTGAAATGTCTGCTGGTGTTGGACAATGCCCCTGCTCACCCTCCTGGCCTTGAGGAAGATATCATAGCAGAGTATTCTTTTATCAAAGTTCTTTATCTTCCGCCTAACACCACCCCTCTCCTTCAGCCCATGGACCAGCAAGTGATATCGAACTTCAAGAAGCTGTATACAAAACATCTTTTCAAGAGATGTTTCGACATCACCGATACCACAAACCTCACCTTGCATGAATTTTGGAAGGAGCATTTCGATGTTGTCACATGCATCCGACTCATCGATCAAGCTTGGCAGGAGGTTTCGAGGTGAACCTTGAATTTTTCGTGGAGAAAACTCTGGCCTGATGCCGTATCCGCCCGAGACTTCGAGGGATTCGACATGGGCGAAGCTGATGCAGATTCAGACAGTTGACGATCCTGAAACTGTTTCACAAACATATCTTGACGAGATCGTTGCACTCAGCAAGTCCATGGGGCTGGTCGCTGACGAGGACGACATCAATGACCTTTTCGAGGAGCACCAAGAGGAGCTTACGACAGATGACCTGAAGGAGTTGGAGGCCATGCAACATAACATCGTTCAAGAACAATTCTCTAGCAGAAGCAAGGAGGAGGAGGACGACCCTATGACAACGGCAGAAATTAAGGATGCTCTAGCTCCTTTTCATAAAGTGCAATCATTTGTAGAAAAGAAACACCCCGAAAAGGCTTACACAGGTCGTATGCTTGTGCAGTTCGATGACGTTTGCCTGAGTCGTTTCAGGAACATTGTGAAAATTAGGCAGAAGCAATCTTCCTTGGATAGTTATTTTTTAAAGAGGCCTTTAGTAGAAGTAAGCAAACAGGAAGATCCAAGTGACACTACGAAAAAACAGAAAGTTGAAAGTGGTAAAGAAATTGAAATTTTGCAAAAAAAACGTAAAGTATAAAAAAAAGTAAAAAAAAAATGTAAAAATAAAAAAAAGACAAAAAAATTTAATTTTAAGTTTTTTGTAATGTTAAGTGTTAATGTTTTCTGCCATTTGTTAATGTGTTTTTTTAAAGTTTAGTGTTAATGTTTTCTGCAATTTTTTAATGTGTTTCGTAAAGTTAAGTGTTCATTTTTTCTGCCATTTGTCCTTCTCCTCTGTCGCCACTTTCGGAGATCGCCTCACTCGAAAGGTAAAGTTCCACATTTTACTACATATGTACATACAGTATTTCTTGTACCCTGTACACTAATAAACTTTATTTACAGGTAATCACAGTTAGGTTAGGTATTAAATGGTCCAAATTGTTGTATTTCGTTGTTTATTGTTCAATTTAGCTTTATTAAAAAATTTACTGGGGTGCTTTCGTAGGGCTTGGAATGAATTAGGTAATTTACATGTAAAATGTGGTTCAAGATACAAAAAAATCAGGTTACGAAGGCCGCTTCGGAACGGATTAATTTCGTATCCTGAGGTACTACTATTAGATATTTGTTATAATAAAGCCCACAAAAAGTTTTATAGTGTAAGTAACACAGAGAAAGAAAATTCTAAGAACATTCTCAGTTTGCCTTATTTTAACGGATTTGAAACCATTAAATCATTGTTAAAAGCCTTTAAGGTCAACCTTGTTTTTTCCTATAATAACACACTAAAAGGAATGTTAATAAAAAATGGCCCCAGAGAAAGCAACAACATGATATATAAAATTCCATTTATGGACTGCCCCTCATTTTATCTCAGACAGTCGAGCAAGGGCTTAGAAGTAAGATTAAGCCAGCATAAATATTCTGTAAAAACTGGGCAAACATCTAATGCAATATTCATTCATTTAAGTGAAAACAACCACCGAATAAATTGGATTGGTAGTTCAGTAATTGCAAGGTCAAAAGAGGTCTTATCACAAAAACGTTTAGAATCTGCCATAATACAACTTACTTCCCAATGTAATTTTAATATTAGTCGTGGCCTGTTTCATTTAGACCCTTGTGTTTGTTACATGTTTAAGAATGACCTCAAAGATATAATTACAGACTTAAATACAAATTAGTTGCCTTAGAGATATCTTCGTTGTATATGTATGTTTAATATGCATTGTGAAAATGTTTTTGTTTACCAAAGTTCTGAATAGCTGTCGCCCCATATAATCCTTTAATTGTCTTGTCCTTGTGTCTGAACAGATTGACTTAATCTTTTTGTTTTTTTAAATTGCACCCTTGTTTATGCTTGTTTGGGAAGGTTACTCATTCTCCAGGTGTGCCGGATTCTAGGTACCAATCTCCTTATAATCCCTATCTGTCAGTTATACGACCTTTCTTTTACTGTCAATTCCTCATGTAAGTCAGTTTATGCAGAAACTCTGTTGTTTATTTTTCCTTCGTGACTTATACCTTTATTTATGGATTTATCACGTTCCAAACTTTCGTGATTCAGTTATACACATATCTATATATATAAACTTATTTTCATTTATCAGTCTGCTTAGTAAAGGACGAGAGGTCGAAAGGCCTCACAGCGGTTACTCCATTGTTTCACTTTCCTTCGTGGATTTTGTCTTTATGGAGTAACCGCTGCGAGGCCTTTTGACCTCTCGTCCTTTACTAGGCAGACTTACATAAATATGAAAATAAGTTTACAAAAAAGAGGTTAACAAATGATTAAGCCATTGAAAGCAGGGACAAGACAAAAGATTATACAGGGAGGTGGCTGACCACCAAAAATTTTTATAAAAGTACAATGCAATAAAATTTTATGGTGGACCCTGTGTCTTTAAATTTGTCTTGTCCCTGCTTCTTAGGGCTTAATCCTTTGTAAACCTCTTAAATTGTACCCCTGTTTTGGGTAGGTCTACTAATTCTTCAGATGTGTTGGATTCCAGGCATATATTTTCCTTTATAATCCATATTTGGCATTTAAACAAGCTTTCTTTGTAAACTTATTTTCTTATTTATATCAGTCGACTTAGTAAAGGATGAGAGGTCGAAAGGCCTCACAGCTGTTGCTCCATTGTTTCACGTCATGGATTTTCTTTTTATCTATTTTTTCATCACATTCCTATTTCATGATTCAGTTATACATACATAGATTATATTGTTAGGTTTGGCAATTGTTTAACATGGTTAAATTGGAAAAGGTGGTTTGATTGTTTGACTGCCCTCCTCTACTTTGGTGTGGTGAGGCGAGGTGACGTTTGTCTGTTTTGGTTTCTTTTTAGTTAGTTAGGTTTTGGATAGCAGACGAACTGGTTCTTGACTACACTCTGTAGGCTTGAGAATTAGCGAGAGGAGGAGGATCTCTACATCTATTTTGTATGGTGAAGGACTCAAGGATTGGCGAGAGAATGAGGATCTTTACGTCTATTTTGTATGGTGAAGGACTCAATGATTGGTGAGAGGATGAGGATCTCTACGTCTAATTTATATGGAGCAGTTGGAAGTAAACTGTGTGTAATGGGTGAACGACCTGTTACTTTGGCAGGAAGATGTGTTTTTCTACGTCCCTGTGTGGCTTCTACAGAGTATCAAGAGGATCTGGAGATGGTTAACGACTGTCTTGATTATGTGAATTATTTCAGGTTTGAAGTTTTCCTGTTTTAATAGAGCTGCTATCGTTAATAATTTGCCAGATTGTTATATAATCTTTATCCTGTGTTTACTTTCTCTGTTATTGTTAAGCTGTGAATTACTCATGTTATTACATGTATTAATGTTTATTATGATGATTAATCTTTATTATTGGTGATGAGCAAGTATATGGCTCTTGATGGTTGTATCATTATTATTATTAATTATATTGATGAGCAAGTTTATGACTCTTGATGATCGTTTTATCATTTTTATTATTGGTGCTGAGCAAGTGTATGGCTCTATTGATGAATTGCTTATATGTTTATTAATGTATTTTGATGTTGCTGCTATTTAATACTATACAGTATTATGTTTAAGTTTGTCTGTCGGTCTGTTTATTAACTTCATTTATTTTTGATGGTCGAGTTTAACTTTCATTTATAGATGTAATTGGGAGTTTACTTTACAGTTAAGCATATATAATATATATATATATATATATATATATATATATATATATATATATATATATATATATATTCATAGTCTGCATGCCAGATTTTTGAAATAATAATGTAAGCAATAAAAATTTTACTGTACTAAAAAATTTACACCTTACGCAAACAAACTGAAGCTGACTTTGAGGGGCCACGCGTGTCTATGAACAGAAAATGTAAAAAGAACCTTTTATAGAAATACTAAAAGGCTCTTTTTACTGCAATAAATTATATACAAATATATGAGTCTGGTATTTGGACAGCACAGACATGATAATCATTATTATAAATAATCACTCGTCAGTTAATATTCAAAATCAAATGCTTAACATATGTTTAACTGTAAAGTAAACTCCCAATTACATCTATAAATGAAAGTTAAACTCTACCATCAAAAACAAATGAAGTTAATAAACAGGCCGACAGACAAACTCAAACATAATAGTATTAAATAGCAGCAACATCAAAATACATTAATAAACATATATGCAATTCATCAATAGAGCCATACACTTGCTCAGCACTAATAGTAATAATGATACAAACCCGTATTTGTGGGGGATGCGTACCAGACGCCCCCTGGATAGTTAGAACCCGCGAATAGTTGAAACCCCTATAAAAGCACTAAAAACAGCCTATTTTGTTAGGTAAAAGTCAAGAAAACCCCACTAAAAATGTTTATACTTGGTTATTTTAATAGTTTTATCACAAAAAATGAATTTTATGAAGAAATTGAAAAAAAAAAAAAAAAACAGGGATATGTGGATATTTCTCATAGAAAAATATCACGAATGTGCAAATTTTCCGCAAATAATGCGGGGAAACGTTCCTGAGAGAAATCCACGAATGTGTGAGTCTGCTAATCCGGAGAACGCAAATACTAGGAGTCCACTGTAAATATATATATACGTATATATATATATATATATATATATATATATATATATATATATATATATATATATATATATATATATTATAAATGAATGCATGTATGTATGTGCGTGTGCCAGCATAAATCTGAAACGCAATGAGCAACTTCAACCAAACTAGGTATACATATGACTTGCTACCTAAAAATCAGCATTGTGGGGATTAAGACACCACTACCACCAAAGGGGGTGGTGGTGGGTGTGGGAAGGCTTCCCTGAAACTGGGCTGGTTCTGCCTGTAGACTTAGTAACTAAATAAACGTGACAAATTTATCATACCTAATTTTGGTATACATTATGACTTACTATCTGGAAAGATTCCATTGAGGAGTGAGAGATGTGTATTTCTGGTGATAGAAGTTCACTCTCGACGTGGTTCGGAAGTCACGTAAAGCCGTTGGTCCCGTTCCTGAATAACCACTGGTTCCATGCAACGTAAAAGCTCCATACAAACTATCTGGAAAGAAAATAGTGCGGGGGTTAAGACTCAATGGCATCAAATGGGTGAGGTTGGGAACGGGGTGATAGAGAGGGAGAGAAGGTGAGAGAGAGAGACAGTAGAGAGGATGTTAGGGAGGAGAAAGATGGAAAGAGTCAAGGAGTGTTGGAGAGAGAAAGAGAGGGAGAGGAAGTGAGACAGAGAGTAGAAGGGGTTGTTAAGGAGAAGACAGAGAGAAAGTAAGAAAGAAAGTATCGGTTATCATTCAGTTATCCTGGACAGCGCTGGGTTGATCAGCTAGTATGTATGTATGTATATATACTAATATATATATATCATATATATATATATATATATATATATATGAGAAAATGTCTGTTTGCTTGAGTGTATGTTTGTTTGTATGAACAAATCCACATTTTTTTTTACCGATTTTGATGAGATTTTAATTGTAAATCAGCATCAAACAGAGAAGTTCTTGTTGAAAACAGAATTAAAATCCGACCATTGGCTGGGTAAAGGAGTTAGGGTGTGGGAAGGGGTGAAAAGTAAAAATTACTGAAAACAATAGATGTTAGGGCCTAAGGCATAGTTTTCGATGCTGTTGGTACATATGTTTGAATGGTCTTCAGCTTATACTTATTTAGTTTGATAATCAATCCTGCAATTCTATCACTAATACTATAAAATTCCTCTTTGTTACCTGCAAGATTTTTGTTAATAAGAAAATCCTCTCCATTTTCTTTGTTCCTTTCATGTCGTCTGAAGCAAAATATATGACCCTCTTTTAACTTTATATAAGATTCCCTATTTCTTCTAATTTCACTCAATCTTATTATATCCCAATTTATTTCTTTCAGCTCTTCTAGTCACAGCCAGATCTTCTTCTCTAGACAGAGTCCTGACATTGCATGTTACAAGGTTCAGTTTCCAAAGGTGGGCTATTCTAGTCCAGAGATTTTTAGCACCCCCTGCAGTGGGACATATCTGCCCACCACCTTAGGCAGTTGTTCCACTACCGCTGGGGACTGGGGGCCGAGATGGGGTTGTTGTATTCATGTCTGGGGTTTGGCCAGTTTTTCATCACCACGCTGGCCACTGCAGGATTGGTGATGGTGGGAGATTTTAGTCTGATCACTCACAGCAAACCAACCTAGTATGGGTGGCCCTGACTAGTACAATTTTGCTGACCATGGTGATACCCAAACCCTTTTACTGCGTTAAGGCATCCGCACTCAGAAGGGGATATGTGTGTGTATATATATATATATATATATATATATATATATATAATATATATATATATATTATATATATATATATATAATTATATATATATATATATATATATATATAGTATATATATTATATATATATATATATACATATTCATATATATATATATATATATATATATATATATATATATACTACATATATTATACATACATAATACATACATTCATATATATATATGTATATCATATACATATACATACATATATATATATATATATATATGTAATATATATATTATAAAATGCTTAAAAAATCACAGTAGATGCACGTGACTTCATAAATAAGCGAATACCACGGGAAATGATAGACAGGAATCCAAGCGCTTTCGTCTTTATTCAGACATCGTCAAGGAGCTACTAAAAAGTACAATCGGAGAGGAAGGCCTCAGGTACAAACGAGATCAGGATACCAGATGGTTAATTATCAAAAGGGGTACAAATTAAAAGGGATAATCCAGGATTATCGGATATCACACGGTCACAAACTTAAACAGATTCTGACCCTAACCGAAATTACAAAGTATCTTTACAGTCCAAAACATGTAAAAACTGAATATATTAATTTTGTTGCTTATATTTATCTACAACTTTTTTCATTATGAAAGCATCAAGTTTAAATAAACCAAGACTTAAATTTAGAACATTTCTATTATTTGACTTGATAAAACAAGATTCAATGATATTCCTTTTAACTGTGTCATTACATGGGACTAAGGCTCTTGCTTGACTCCAGTTTAATAGGATGGTCTAAATCTTCTCATAGTACAAATAATGCATTCGATATTTGCCCAGTTCTCACAGAATATTGATGTGCTTAAGACGCTGTGAAAGAGATTTGCCAGTCTGTCCGTAATAGATTTTATCACACTTTTTGCAAGGAATTTCATATATGCAGCCTGGAAGATCTTTAGGAGAATTTTTGATTACTAAACTCTTGACATTAATATTACTGAAAACAACATTTATGTTAAAAAGCTTTAAAATTCTAGGAATATCTAAAAACCTTTCATCATAAGGTAATTTTAGAATGTTATGCTTACTAAATTCAAGTTTGTCATTAGTTGAATAAAATGTTTTTCTAGCTCTTTTCCATGCCACATCTACAAAAGTCCTTGGGTATTTAAGTTTCAATGCAATATCATAAATATGTTTTAATTTCAGCGTCAATAAACTTCGGGCTACAGACACGTAAAGCCCTTATTAGGAACATCCCAGAAAACAGAGAATTTTAACATTTTGATGGTGATTGGAGTAGTAATGAACAAAAGAGGCAATATTAGTTGATTTTCGAAAGACTGAAAAGGTGAAATTTCTATCATTTCTATGGACAGTTACATCAAGAAAATTCAAATTACAATTTCTTTCTTCCTCTTACAGTAATTTTATAGAAGGGACTAAAAAAATTATTGAGATTATTAAGGAATTCCTGGAGGTTTTCGTGAACTGGCCAAATACAGAATATATCATCCACGTTATCTAATAAACCAAATAACCTTTTTGGGGCAAAAATTCTTGGTAAGAGATTTTGTTTGTCTTCAAAAATTCCATGTAAATATTGCTAGTTAGTCCCTTCTATAAAATTTACTGTAGAGGAAGAAAGAAATTGTAATTTGAATTTTCTTGATGTAACTGTCCATAGAAATGATAGAAATTTCACCTTTTCAGTCTTTCGAAAATCAACTAATATTGCCTCTTTTGTTCATTACTACTCCAATCACCATCAAAATGTTAAATTCTCTGTTTTTTCTGGGATGTTCCTAAGGGCTTTACGTGTCTGTAGCCCGAAGTTTATTGACGCTGAAATTAAAAACTATTTATGATATTGCATTGAAACTTAAATACCCAAGGACTTTTGTAGATGTGGCATGGAAAAGAGCTAGAAAAACATTTTATTCAACTAATGACAAACTTGAATTTAGTAAGCATAACATTCTAAAATTACCTTATGATGAAAGGTTTTTAGATATTCCTAGAATTTTAAAGCTTTTTAACATAAATGTTGTTTTCATTAATATTAATGTCAAGAGTTTAGTAATCAAAAATTCTCCTAAAGATCTTCCAGCTGCATATATGAAATTCCTTGCAAAAAGTGTGATAAAATCTATTTACGGACAGACTGGCAAATCTCTTTCACAGCGTCTTAAGCAACATCAATATTCTGTGAGAACTGGGCAAATATCGAATGCATTATTTGTACATGTAGAGATTTAGACCATCCTATTAACGGAGTCAAGCAAGAGCCTTAGTCCCATGTAATGACACAGTTAAAAGGAATATCATTGAATCTTGTTTTATCAAGTAAACAATAATAGAAATGTTCTAAATTTAAGTCTTGGTTTATTTAAAACTTGATGCTTTCATAATGAAAAAAGTTGTAGATAAATATAAGCAACAAAATTATATATTCAGTTTTTACATGTTTTGGACTGTAAAGATACTTTGTAATTTCGGTTAGGGTCAGAATCTGTTTAAGTTTGTGACCGTGTGATATCCGATAATCCTGGATTATCCCTTTTAATTTGTACCCCTTTTGATAATTAACCATCTGGTATTCCTGATCTCGTTTGTACCTGAGGCCTTCCTCTCCGATTGTACTTTAGTAGCTCCTTGACGATGTCTGAATAAGACGAAAGCGCTTGGATTCCTGTCTATCATTTCCCGTGGTATTCGCTTATATATATATATATATATATAGAGAGAGAGAGAGAGAGAGAGAGATAGAGAGAGAGCGAGAGAGAGAGAGTCAGTCGTCCCCGGGTTATGACGGGTTCGGCTTACAACGTTCCGAGGTTAAGGCGCTTTTCAGTTATATTTATCAGAAAATTATTTCCAGAGTTATGACACATATTCCAGGGTTACAACGCCTACATCTCTGATCTGGCAGAAGAAATATGACACCAAAAATGCAAAGTGATCAATATTTGAAGGTTTTTTTATGAAAAATGCAATAAGAATGCACTTTACAGTTTTGAATGCACCCAAAGCATTAAAAGTAAGGTTTTCTTAGGATTTTTTACGATGTCTGGCTTACGGACGATTTTGAGGTTACAATGCGTCTCAGGAACGGAACCCCCGTCGTAAAACCCGGGGGGAATGTCCATGTGTATATATTATATATATTAAACTATATATGTATCTATTATATATATATATATATGTGTGTGTGTGTGTGTGTGTGTGAGTCCCAGGGGTTATAATTAATAATATATTTAATATGTTCGTTGTGACATTTCTTGGAATGCGCAGAACAGAGCCAAAGCAACGACCTGATAAAGCTGATAAATGATTTCTGTGGTGGCGCAATTTGAAAAGTGCATAGTTAGGCGGGTCAGTGTTCACGAGTTCATGGGTCTTTTCAAAGTGCCTTTGAGAAACTGGATGTAGCCAGTAACGTGGGGCGTTAACGAAGTGTGCATTCATATGTGCATGTGCACCTCTTCCTTTGATAATGGCATCCTTAGCCAAGTCTATGGGGAGACTTGCACAGAGATCCGAGGGAGAAAGGCAAGATGCTGGGGATAGCTCTTCGAAAGTTATTTGTTTCTGTGCGTAATATTCTGAGTTGGAAATGGGTGAGTGTTGAATTACTTTAGCTAAAGGGATGGCTTGTTACACATTGTAAAAATGTTTAATCTTTAACTTTGTCTTTAAACTTATGTGTGCTAACGAGTGTGTTTCTAATGTCTTTGAACAGACGGTTCTGGCGAGGGAATTATGTGTTCTGGCAAGTGGGGACCGAGAGACCTATGGGGTCAGAGAGTCCCATATGGAAGAGATTGCTGTGAATAATTACTGATAAAGACTTTTACATATTGGGGTTTAACTAAGTTAATTTGTCTGTGGGACTTGATTTATTATCTTTCCATTGTTAAATAAATGTTGTATTTTTGTAATGCAAGTCTCTCATTTGATGACCTGTTAGAATGGAGAGAAAGAGGTGGAGAGAGAGAGAGAGATGAGATGGTGTGTATCAGTTTGCCTGACGCTCGGGTTTTTCGTATACATATATATATATATATATATATATATATATATATATATATATATATGTATATCTATATGTATATATAACATGGGGGAAGAACCCCCAGTATTTCATAAGGTAAGCGTGGACACGAAACGGAAGGCAGACCCACACATCCCATTACTTATAACCTCTCTCTCTCTCTCTCTCTAGCACCGACAATCTCTCTCTCTCTCTCTAAGGAATCTCTCCATTCTAACAGGTAATGAAAATGAGAGAGTTGCATCATAACATTAGCGTTTATTAACAAGAATAAATAAATCAATTAACCAAGTAATCCAGTCTTACAGACTAACTCAAAAACAGTACAATGTCAAGTCACCAAAGAAAGTCCACACCCCTCAGGGAACTCTTTTGTCCCCCGGCATTTCCAGATCCGTCTGTTTCAAAGATACAGAACACATCCCGGTAAGTACACACAAGTTCAAAGACAAAGTTAATAAAATGGAACATCTTACAAGATATCAAACAAGCCATCCCTTTGGCTAAAGCACTTTAACTCACGCATTGCAGCCGGACACTAAACACTATGTCACAAAAAACTCCCCCGGCAAATGCCACGGCATCTTTGCCTATGACTTGAAGCCCTATGTCAAAATCCCTCCCATAGGCTTGGGTATGAACCTATTTAACAGAAAGAGGCGCACACGCACGTACGAACACACAGTTCGATAGCGCCTCGCGGTTCTAGCTGCATCTAGTTTCACAAAGGCACTTTGAGAAGAGTTCATAAACTGTCGTACATTGACTTCCTGAACCAAGCACTTTTATCTCACGCCATCCCCTAGAAACTCATTGATCAGCTACTCTCAGGTCGTCACTCCTGCACTGTTCTCCACATTTCATAGGTCACAGAGAATGCATATTATTAATCAAAACCCTATGCCTTACAGATAGCTCGGCCACCTATATGCTAGCCCCCGCCTAGCAAAATTGTTTATAACACAAAACACTGGCCGGCTTAAAATAAAATAAGTAAAACTGCACGTCTCTGGCATTATAAAATAAAGTCTTATCACGCTTTAATCTCCCAATAACACAAGACGCATTTTCTCTCATATTTTCTGCATTAGGATTCTTGAATATCCCTCTTCGCTTGTCTGCAAGTAGCTGAACAGACAGCAACAGGCTATAGCAGGCTGTAGCAACTGTAGGAAGACGGAATGCCTCCCTCATCATAGAAGACTCTCACGGCTTCTGCAGATCCCCAAAAAACACGTTGTAGAATTCTCGCGATCACCCACGTAGAAATTCTTTTAATCACCCTGGACAACATGGCAGCAACCTCACGGCACGGCTGGTGGACGTCTTGCTGGCGTCGGGGAACGACTTTTGGCGTACGTTAGTATGTCAGTCAAGTCACTGGTCAATCCAAGAAAATTAACCCGAACATACTACTTCTATCAAACAATGATCTCAAAAAGTCAGAAATACCAACTGAACGTCTCCCAATTAACTCCCTTTAATATGATTACTAAAATGATAAGTCATCATCGCAACTCTCTAAGAAAAAAAAAACATCAAGTTCTCCAACTCAATTCTCCAAACTCGCACATCAGCACACACACAACTCAGAAATCACAGCAACTCCACGGAATTCTGCACTCACATTTCAAACTCGAATGTGCTCACAAGAAGAAAAAAAAAAGGAAAAAAAATCGTAATGAGCCCAAGAAAGAAAAGAATCACGTAACACCCAGACCCAAAAATGTTCTCTCAAGTTCTGACATTTAAACAACCCACAAAATCAGAAAAAATCTCCAACTTTTAACAGCAAAAACCCCCTTTACTGCTCAATAATTAATTACAATGAGACTTAATGTCAAACTCCCATTTACGTAAATAACAATCCCAGAAAAATTACATCTCCCGGTAAAATCAAATCTCCCGTCCAAAAAAGAAATGCTACTTAAGCTCAATCCCCCAAATTATATCTCTCAAGGAAAAGGAAGAAAAATAATAATAAAAAAAAGATAATCACAAGATTTCCCCAATCACAAAATACATAATACATGTATAATATGCATAACTCCCCGCGTTTTCCCCAAGAAATGCTCCATGTAAAGCCCCGGAATTTGCCAGAAAGCAAACTCTAACCCATGCGCTTTCGTGAAATGCTATAGCCAACATTTCCAGATATTGCAAAAATTCTGATCTGTCACCATCAGAGGAAAAGAAACAGCACAGCGCTCATCACATCGCTTGTCAGCAGAAAAATCGCCTGCGGACGCATGCTCAAACAGTAGCATAAAAATTGTCTAGTCAGACACATAAGTTTGGAAACTCATGATTCTCTAGAAAAAAAAGGTCTAACTGACACATTTCACAGAATTAACTCCAGGATATGACTAATGTGTTCAAAAATTTGTCTCGAAGACTTATTCTCTCAACATGACTTTTCCCCAAACTATATTTCTCCAAAAATAACACACTTGTGAACATAAAAAATGCACACACATCTCCATATGACTCGTAATGCAGTAATGCCACTTCTCTCTAAATAGTCACGAAATCAAAAAAGAGAACCACAGAAATCTTCTCTTTGCTCAAAAAAACTCCATAACCACAAAAAGAGGGTCACCCGCCAAAGATTAATTCCAACTCCATTATGAGACACCATATTAATAATAACACCACTCCGGTTATAAAAAATATTTCCTCCATTTGGTTAATAACCAACCCCCTTATATTATTCTCTTATTTCTCCAATAGCCACATGTCAGTGGAACAAAACAAGGCTCCAAAAAATATATCTCCAAAAAGGAATATCAAAAAATGAAATCCCATCTCCAAAAAAATGTGCACTCAAGGCAACTACCTCACATACTCACAAATATTGCCCCATAATCTCCAAATATGTGTCTCCATTTGCAACAAAGATGGCTGCAAAATAATTGAACTAAACATAGCTCATACCACTATTGGCAAATATCAAAAATGGCCAAAAATAGGATATCCATATATATATCTCATACTCCAAAATATATATCTCAATATAACTCAAAATATATCTCAATTATATCTCAATATAACTCCAATTCTCCAGAGAATAACTCAATGTTATAGTAAAAACTATAAAAACTCTCTCCATTTAGCATAACTGCTAAAAAAAAGGGCAAAACTCGGCAAATAAAACTGTCTAGAAAATTCTAGAAAAAATCACTAATGTGCCACAACTCATTATAACAGAATTCCCAACTCACAGTGTCTTAGCCAAGACTTCTCCATATGCACTACAGCATAAGCCACTAGAAAACTTAACCAAGTTTCTTATCTCTCACAAAGTTGTCACAAATACAACTAATGTATTGTGCAAGAAAACTCACAATTTCTGGAACACAAATATCCAGAGAAAAAATGTAGTGCCATTACGTATGCATTCAAACGTGCAAAAATTCTCCCATATATTTCTCTATAGCATCAAATAGCTAAAACACGAACACGTTCCCGAACAATGACTCTAAGTCATGAACTGAGATATTAAAAAATATTCACACCAACTGGAGAGAAAAAAATAAATTCAAATTCACCCTTGGTAAAAAAAACTTGTGTCAGCGATGGCTAATTTCCAAAAAAAGAGAAAAGAAAAATCAACGGCACCATTAACTATCTCCCGTAACTCTAGATGTCAAGCAATTATCTGCTGAACTCATAAAAAAAAGAGGAAAGCAAAAGAAATAATGTGTTGTTAGTTCCTCCCAAATTAAAAAAAAAAAAAGATTTCACCTCCCTTGATAGCATTAAAACACCCACGTATTAGTATAAAAAAAGAATCAGTATCAGAAATATCATTATCACAAAATCACCAAAAAAATTGCTATCATCAAAATTATCAGTATCAGTACAAAAAATATCA
>NC_061107.1:108517752-108537065 GCF_015104395.2 Macrobrachium nipponense
GCATACATAATTTATTAAACCGTTTCACTTCGCTTCGATGCATTTTCAAGGCCGGGGAATTTATCAAAATACAAACATATAAGACTTGTCACTAATAAAACACGGTATAATATTTAAGATTGGCCACTAAAACATTTAAAATGTAAAAATTACTGTACAACAACACTAGGTTGGAGAGACAACCTACCAGAGTAAAAGATAGAACGTGACTGAAGGACAGAGCGGGGAAAAGAAAAAAAAAACACCCACACACACAAAACTATACAAAAGATGAGAGAGTGAGAACTGAAGTAAAAAAGTAGTTAGGTTATGAACAACCGACCTGACGAGGACTGGGAATTTAAATTCGGTACATTGGTTTTGATTAAAATGGATTCCAGTGTTAAAAGCTCATCATCTTTACTGGCTGATCCAATCAATTTAAAATCACCGATGTCCAAGCGGACGCGACAGGTAATAGAATGATTCCGGACGCTAGATAGCTCTGGATTGGATAGTTTGCATCCTGTTGGGAAACTAACTCCTTTGTGGGCGCAGAAACGGACTTGTAGCAGCCTCTTCGCGCATCCAACCTAAGTACCCCGATTACATCTAGGACAAGTGTATTTATAGACTATGTTGGACATCAAAGGCGGGCTTAATCTGTCCTTGGCTCTGAAAAGAGATCGGATGGTTAGAGGATTTTTCTGAATTAATTTTTAAATTTATTCAAGGTAGGGCCTGGTAATAGTTGGACAGATTTCATTGTTAATTAATTGCATAACTTTCTTTTTAAAGGAATTGTCATGGAGGAATGGGAACATAGCATAGATGATTAACTTGGGAACGATATGTATAGGAGGTGGGGGGTTCATTTTCATGTTTAAAAATTTATTGAGAGTTCTATAAAAGTGCACTGAGGGGAAACAGTTGTTGTTAAACAAGTTTGCTAAAAAAAATCTATTTCATTGTGGAAAGAGACCCAACTGGAAGTGAAGACAAAGGCTCTATGAAGGAGGGTGGAGAGGGCATTTAACTTAAAATTAAAATTACATGAGCTATAGGAATTTGTCCCTTAGCCTTAGAATGTACTCTTTCTGTAAATTCCTGTATGAAAGCTATTATTGTCTCTGTAAACAAGGGAGTTATGGGATTCTTTCTCTATGGTGAACTTAATATTAGGATGTTGAGAGTTAATAAATTCTAAAAAAGCTTCAGCATTAAAATCAAAGCTAAACAATGCAAACGTGTCATCCACGTACCTTCTGTAAAATAGGGGGTAAATGTTGAGGGGGCAACTGTCAAAGATGGTCTCCTCTAGGGAGTTCATAAAAATATTGGCGAAAGTGGGCTGCCCATCACCATCCCTTCAATTTGCTTAAAACAAGACTCTTTAAAAATAAAAGTCGTGTCCTGCACGGCCATTTCTAAAAGTTGCTTAAGTAACGAACGAGTGAAACCTTTAAAAATAGAATCAGGCAGAGGAAAAAGCTTATCTAAAATAATTTATTATGGAATAATGATTGGATGATAAAATACAATAAAAACGTCTCGGAGGCAGGAGTCGACCCAGTGCCCTTGTGATCACTTGTTGTGGGAGGTGTCATTGACTGATGAGTTCTATGGCGTTCTGGCTGACAGGATGCCTCCCCTGGTGGTGCCTGGGGGGTCCGACTGTCGTCTGTGGGCGTCTGCAGCCGAGGAGTGACATTTCAGGAGCGGCCTTGTGTGCGGTGGAGCTGGTCGAGGGCACCCGCCAGGAGTGGCAGTGGCGTTAGGCAGGCCAAGCAGGCCCAAAGGCAGCGGCATCTCGCGGGGCTAGAAGGCCTACAGGTGCGGCAGCGACGTTGGGCCGGCCAAGAGGCCTACAGGTGCGGGAGTGACGTTGGGTGGGCCAAGGAGGCCTACAGGTGCGGCAGTGACGTCGGGGGGGCGATGAAGCCTACAGGTGCGGCAGTGACGTCGGGCTGGCCGAGCTGGCGCCCACGAGCGGCAGCAGGGGCCGGGGTGCCCAAGGAGGCCCGCAGGTGCGGCAGCAGCGTCGGGCAAGCCGAGGATGAATCTAGCATCCCCCGATTGAGGCAAAGGGGTCCATGACATCGATATGGATGTGTCCAAACCGCCGCCTGATTCCGTGTATTCACTGATCAGCACCCTAGCTACCCATCCTCATGACTTGTCTCACACACCAAAACACGAAGTGAGTGCCGTTTTTAGTCTGTTAATGGTGTCGGGGGTCATCAAGACTAGTCGCTGTGTGGTTCCGTTAATGACTTTGAGTGCGGTCGATGTTTTTTCATTAATGATGGGAGCCAAACCGTTCATAAAATGCCAAAACACACCTGGAGAAGGTGTGCCATAGTGAGTCCATAAGTGGCATCGGTGTTGACCGAGGAAAGGAGCTTTCAGAGACTTAGACTGCAATGCCATGTGGTTCCATTAAAGGCTCTCTGAAGGTGAGTGGTCGTAGTGAGTCCGTTAATAGCACGAGCTAAAACCGCTGAGTCTGTCCAATTTGGGAGGTCACCATTTGTGAGGACTAGACAGAGAGGCAGGTATCTGGATACTGATGCTTTATTACTGTTGTTGTTGTTGGAGATAAAGCTGGCCTTACGTCAGCATGGGCTCTTGCTCATAGAGTAGCCCGTAGGTCATATTGAATATTTTGCAGGTGGAAAGGTGAGTTTTAAGGATATGAGGTGAGCCTTTATTATGCAGGTGAGATGGTATGGCTGTAAAAGTGAAATGAAAGGTGAACAGGCAAAGTTACAAACCTCTGTAAACCCTAAGGTACCCATCAGTAGGAAAAAAATATCGAAACAAGCAAAGCTCTATGGAGTTCAAGTACCATTTTTCATTACTCTGTGGCTGGATCACAAGCAAAGCTAATCAAAGCAAACAAGAATTCCCTACATTTACGTTAGTCTGTCCAGCTACCAAAATTTCCCCCTGCCACACTTTAATCTTTATGTTACTAATTACTAACAGGACTATTGGTTCAACGCGACAAAACACAAAAACTTTCAAAAACCTTGTACTCACCAACTCTTGACACAATCAGGGCGAGATGCTGCGTTGTCCATTGGATACAATCGCTGAGACACAAACTTATCTACTAGCACCCAACACCAGACCAACAAATTGCCAAATACCAATGCACAAAAAAGAAAAAACCAGCCCCAAAACCAACCAACAACTCAAATACAAGGTGACAAATCACTACACAAACAAACACCAATTAACACCAAGATTTCTCAGCAACTCAAAAAACACAACGAAGAGCAATCAACATCAAGATTTCTCAACAACTCAAAATAAACACAAGAAAAACTCACCAGCTCAACAACCATCAGATGGACACAAGCACAACAAACTCCATTATTCAATATCAAAACAATCAAAAACATACAATGACAACTGACCACCAATAACTGCCTTCAAATACTGGCTCAACTGACTGCTCGTCACTCGCTCCAATAGATGACTGACCCTGGCTCCCTCACTCAAGGCTTGGCGACCGAGCCAGCAGACGAACCCAAAACACCTGCCAAACAAGCAGTCCACTCATTAACTTTCTCTCTCTCTCTCTCTCTCTCTCTCTCTCTCTCTCTCTCTCTCTCTCTCTCTCTCTCTCTCTCTCTCTCTCTCTCTCATAGATATATTAGAAGGATATAATCCTTCAAACTGGAACAAATCAACTGAAAACATCTTGAAAATAATTGAAGAAGTTCCAAATAAAATCCAAGTGGTCAAGAGACTCATAAAGAAAATATACATAAACCAACATATTCCGACAAAGAAAATGAATAAGGTGAACCTTGTGAATATCCTAATTGAGGCTTTAGGAAAAAGAATGCCAAAAGCATGCAAACTGTGTAAGGTGTGGTATAGCATAGTTAATCCACAAAACCTAATCAGAAAATGTGCTCCATGCAGCATTCCGACCCATCCACAGTGTGCTGAGGTAATGCAAGATATGAGAAAAGATACAAGAATATTTTGCTCAACATGTCTATCATGGATAGACAATGTTATTAAATCAAGATTGAATGTACAAATAGCTGAGGATGAAGAAGAAGAGGAAGAAGAAGAAGAGGAAAACGGAAGAGAAGTAAACAAAACTGAAATGACAGAAAAAAAATAAGGAAAACCAAGAACAAGATAAAAGTATGGATGCAGAGATACTCATTGATACTACATATGAGGCAATAAAGCAGCATACCTACAAAGAAATAAATTACGATATGACAACACAAAAGAAAATCCCGAAGAGGCTCTACCCAGATCTACACAATGACGGGAAAGAGGAAAAAATAGACAAAAAAGACAAAGTCTGCAACCTTTAGAAAAGAGGGAATTGCAGATTTGGAGAAAGATGTTACTACAAACATCCTAAGGTATGTCACAACTATGAAATATATGGTAAATGTGCATACCTAGATGGCTATGAGGATGATTGCAGAGATCTGCACCCAAAAATATGCAAAAAACTAAAAGAAGGAAAAGGATGTAAGTTCGACAAAAAAAATGTAAATATATGCACCCTGTAGCCATGAATCATAATCAAATAAATAACCAATCAAGTAATAAAATCCAAAATAAGAAAGAAACAAATAAAGAGAGGAATAAAGAATATCAGGTAAAAGAAAAAAGCAAGCCATCAACGAGATATGCAGAGGTGTCAGCAAAAAATTTCAAAGCATCAGCTCTAAGATTCTACTCAAGAGATAATAACTGTATTTATTATGCAAGAAGATATTGCAGATACGGAGAAAATTGCAGATTCAGACACAAAATGAATAATTATGATGAAGGAAGATCAAATATTATGGAAAAGTTGGATTTTTTAATGTCAGAATTTCTGGAAATAAAAAAAAAGAACAACATACCAGAGCAGGAAAGAGACATGGGAAAATCCTTATTATTACCAATATTAAATGAAGGAGAAAACACGCAAACCATCATAGTGATGAATGCGCAGGATTTAGTTACGAGTAACTCAAAAAGAAAAATAGAGTACTTAAAAGAACTAACCCAAATTGAAAAGAAAATAGATATAATGAATATAAGTGAAAGCTGGTATTCCCAAGAGACTGGGAATGATGATCAAATAAAAGGGTTCCAAACTTATAGATCAGATAGAAAAAATAGGAATCAAGGGGGAACCGCAATATATGGGAAAGACAAAAAACAAGGAAAAATATATGAGAAATATAGTAACTCAGAATGTGAACTAATAGCGGTAGAATTTGAATCTGAAAAATTAATGAACATAGTAATATATAGACCTCCTAATACTAAAGAGTTTGACTTAATAATAGAAAAATTGGATGATATATGTAGAAATCACAAGGACTGGACTATTCTCCTATCTGGAGACTTCAACTTTCCTTTCGTAGACTGGAAAGAACGAATAGGAGATTGTGGTTGTACTTATACATATAAAAAACAGAGTAATAGTAGTGCAGAAGATAAGAGGCAATTCGAAAAGCTATTAGATATGCTACTAGAATACAACATTCAACAAATAAATCACCTGCCAACAAGAAAGGAAAATACTTTAGACCTAGTATTTGTGAATGAGATGAATTATGTTAAAGAAATAATAGTTTATAATGCGAGTATTTCAGACCATAATGTCATAGAATTAACAGTCCATTCCAAAGCAAGTGAAAACAGAGATAAGCAAGAAATGAAAAAGTGGGAAGGATATGGAAAATACAACTTCTACAGTAAAAATATAAAATGGTCAGAAATAAATGAAGAATTAAACAAAGATTGGGATAACATTTTCGTAAGTGATGACATAGGGGTAAATATGGAGATATTATAAAAAATATTAGAGAAAATAGTGGATAAATATATACGGAAGAAGAAAAGTAAACATCAGTCATACATACCAAGAGACAGAAGGATCTTGTTCCAGAAAATCAGAAAGTGGAAAAAAGGTCTTGCAAAAGAAAAAAATGCATGGAAAGTTATAGAACTAAAAAGTAAGATAGAAAATGCAGAACAAAAGATTATACAATCAAAAGAAAATGAAAAACGGGACTTGGAAGAAAAAACCCTAATAAATATCAAGCAAAACCCCAAACTATTATACTCATACACGAAAAAGATGAATAAAAGAAGAATAGAAATTGGCCCTCTAAGAATTGAAGGAGATTAACGAATGAAAAAAAGGAAATTTGCAACATATTGGCAGAACGATATAAGAGAGAATTCACCCCTAGAATAGATAATGAAGATAATGATATAGAAGTAAGGGACGAAAATAGTGAATATTTAGCTGACATATATATTAATGAAGCTGATATTGTGCAGGCTATTAATGAAATTAAAAATGGAGCTGCAGCAGGGCTTGATGGAGTTCCTGCTATTTTGTTAAAGAAAGTAGTTCATTCTATCGCAAAGCCACTTGCAATATTATTAAGACAAAGAGTAGATACAGGCATGATTTATGATGAGCACAAATTAGCATATATTACCCCTACTTTCAAAAGTGGATCAAGACTAGAGGCAAGTAATTATAGGCCTGTGAGTCTAACATCACATATTATGAAAGTGTATGAAAGGGTAATGAAGAAAAATATTATGAAACATTCAATAAAAAATAATTTGTTTAATATAGGACAACATGGTTTCGTACCCGGAAAAAGTACACAAACCCAATTGTTAGTCCACTGTGAGAACATATTAAAAAATATGAAAAGCGGAAATGAAACAGATGTGGTTTATCTAGACTTTGCAAAAGCTTTTGACAAGGTAGACCATAATATATTAGCGAAGAAAATTAGAAAACACAATATCGTGGATAAAGTAGGAAGATGGTTAAAAGAATTTTTACACAACAGAAAACAGACAGTTATTGCAAACGATGAGAAATCGGATGAAGCCAAGGTAATATCCGGTGTGCCACAAGGTACGGTGTTAGCTGCAATACTGTTTGTTATTATGATTGAAGACATAGACAGTAATGTTAAGGATTCGGTAGTGAGTAGTTTCGCCGATGACACAAGAATAAGTAGAGAAATTACTTGTGATGAAGATAGGAACGCTCTACAAAGAGACCTTAACAAAGTATATGATTGGACAGAGGTAAATAGGATGGTATTTAACTCTGATAAATTTGAATCAATAAATTATGGAGACAGAGAAGGAAAGCTATATGCATATCGGGGACCTAATAATGAGACAATCACAAATAAGGAAGCAGTTAAAGACCTTGGTGTGATGATGAATAGGAACATGTTATGCAATGATCAAATAGCAATTCTGTTGGCAAAATGTAAAGCAAAAATGGGAATGTTGTTACGACACTTCAAAACAAGAAAAGCTGAAGACATGATTATGCTTTATAAAACATATGTTCGTAGTCCACTTGAATATTGCAATATGATATGGTACCCACACTATCAAAAGGATATTGCACAAATAGAGTGTACAAAGGTCCTTTACAGCTAGAATAGAAGAAGTTAAGTTACCTTGACTACTGGGAAAGACTACAATCCTTAAAATTATATAGTCTAGAAAGGAGAAGAGAACGCTACATGATAATTCAGGCATGGAAACAGATAGAAGGAATAGCAGAAAACATCATGGAACTAAAAATATCAGAAAGAGCAAGCAGAGGTAGATTAATAGTGCCCAAAACTATACCAGGAAAAATAAGGAAAGCACACAGGACATTAATCCACTACGCATCAGCATCAATAATGCAGCGTCTATTCAATGCGTTGCCAGGTCATCTGAGGAAGATATCAGGAGTGAGCGTAGATATGTTTAAGAATAAGCTCGACAAATATCTAAACTGCATCCCAGACCATCCAAGATTGGAAGATCCAAAATATACCGGAAGATGTACTAGCAACTCTCTGGTAGACATTAGAGGTGCCTCACACTGAGGGACCTGGGACAACCCGAACAACATGTAAGGTCTGTAAGGTGTCTCTCTCTCTCTCCAAATGGAAAACCACAGACACAAACCTTCCCAATATTATCTTAACTACAACAAATGAACATAAAACATGAACACAAACAACCTAACGAGACAACAACCAAAACAACCAGCCACTCTCTCTCTCTCTCTCACAAGCGACCCTTGAGTGTCAAATGCAAACACTACATCACTGCATATTTCTTCCCCTCTTACATTTGACAATGTCTTCTCACATACTCACAACATCCACACTGTACAGCTTTTCTTAACACCCAGGGATGTTCGGATACTTGCCCCCTGGATCATGTTCGAGAACCCTCATACACTCTCTCAGTCGCATCACCATTCACTTCCTCTAGACCACTTTCATCAAGATTCCCATTATCTCCCTTGCTACTGTCCTCTCAAATCTCATTAACTATCTCATCTATCCCTTCTAATTCTGGTCCCAATATCTCCCGTATCTCTGCTTCCAAATCGCTCACCCTATGTAGGAATGATGTAGTGGTTGCATTGACAATGTTCTCAAGGGTTGCTTGCGTGAGAGAGAGAGAGAGAGGGTGTGATTGATGAATGGGTGGTTGACAAGTGAACTGCTTGTTTGGGAGGCGTGTTGGTTCGTTGAGAAGCAGTCAGTCAGTGAAGGCAATTGGAGTGAGGAGCAGTCAGTCAAAGAAGGCATTCGAAGTGAGAGGTGGTCAGTCAGTAGAGTCGTCTGTTTTTCACATAAGTTTGGTTTTTGAGTAATTGAGTTCATCGTGCTTAAGTTTTTATGGTTGTTGAATTGTGAGTAATTCGTGGTGTTTGATGTTGTAGATTGTTGTATAGTCTTGGTGATTGTTTGGTGTTTGTTTGTGTTAGTGATTTATCGTGCTTTGTATGGTGTTGGTGCTTGTTTGTTTTGTTTTTGTTTTTTAGTGATCAGTGGGAGTTGATGGTAGTGGTTTGTTGTTTGATGTTTCTTTCATAGTAGCGGTGGAGTTGTTTTTTCGACAGCCATATTACGCTGAAAGCACAGCTTCTCACCCTGATTGTGTCAAGTTTCCTGGTGAGTAAATGTGTTTGAGATTGTGTTTTTTGCCTTGCCGAACCAGGTGTCCTGTTAGCAATTAAAGTAACATAAAGGGGAAAGTGTGGCTGGAGGAAATTGTTAAGCTAGGAGATGTTAACAAATATGGGGAGGTCTTGCTTACCTTAGTGTTTTTAGCTTGTGATCCCGCCACAACCCCATTCATATTCCTGTCAAACTCCTGAAGGGACTCGTTCATATTGTCACCTATCTCCCTACTACTTGGTTCCCCTCCTGTCGAAATCTCACTAAACTCTGTAAACTCAAATCCACACACACTGTAAGTCTCATCCATTCCCTCCTCAGGCTTATCTCTATTGCACGCTTTATCTCTCCCTTCCCCTTCATTCCCTTTCTTTACCTTCTGCTTTTTTCCATACTCGACCAAAACTAATTGCCGATCCGCGAAATCCATTTGCTCACTGATGCTTGGCTCATACTTATTCACTTTCAACCACTCACTCATCACATTCACATGGACATACTGTGGCACATCCCACCACCTGCGGAGCTGGGTATGGTGTGCCCTGACCTCATCCATACCCCATCCACTCATAACTTTCCCAAAACATAGCTTTTCCCTTACCTTATTCATATTCATTCTTCCCTTCTCTTTCAACACTTTATCCCCAATCCTAAAACGTTCAAACCTCCCACTTGCTCTCCTCCACAAATCCCGATCACTCTCTGATAAAACTAACCTTGGCCTAATAATTTTTTCAAAATTCAACACATACTTACAGGGTGACATACTTATACCCTCACCACACGCCACACATGCATATCCCTATCATCATCACACTTACTCGTCATTCGCAAAATCTCAGTCAACGTCTTAACAGTCCTTCCAGCCAAACCATTTGCACTAGCCATACAAGGAGTAGAATAAACATGTACTATACCCCATTCCCTACACATTTCCTCAAATTCCCATCCCACAAACTCAGGCCCATTATCACTCAACAATCTCACAGGCTTATACACACACATCGGTAACATCACTTGGCTCACCATTCGCACGATAGCACCACTCCTCATATCTCTGACATTCTTCCCATGTAACGGCTACATCCACACAAATCTTACTTAACCCAGCCATGTCAGGAAAATACAGAAGAGTTTAGCCATCATCTTTCTGTTCATATATTTATTAGATGGGGAAACTGAAATATATATGGTAACCCAGAGAAATGCATTAACTAGCAGACGTAACAGAGCCGATTCAAAGTTAATGCTACACTAGCCAGTGACCAGAGTGTGTGTGGCCTAGACATTAACAAGGACAAGAGTAACATATTAATATACAACGACTGGTATAGTATCGATGATGTGGAAAATATGGAGCACATAGAAGGAGTAAAAATAGTTAGGAATATTAAATACCTAGGAGTGACAATCAACAACATGAAAGACTGCTTCAGAGAACAGATAAAAAGGGCTCAAATTAAAGCAAAGCAGATGGCAAATATGGCTAATGCAGTCATCAACAAAAGTTGTAGCAGGGTAAAAATAGGAAAATTGTATTGGAAAGGATTAGTGATGCCGTCCTTCATGTATGCCATGGAAGTCATGAAACTTGACAAGAAAGCCATAAATGAATTTCAGATAGACAATCGAGTATATAGAGCAATTTTGAAAGCGCCAAGTTACACAGCAAGTTGTGCGTTAAGATCTGAAATAGGGACCTCTTCCTGCCACTCAAGAGATATCAAGAATAAACTATTCTACCTGAAACATACACTGAAGAGTGGTGGAAATAGGCTCCTACATGAGATAACCATGGATCAGTATGAAAAAAAAAACCCTGGATAATGCAAGTAAAAGAGTATATGAAAGAACTAAACATAAACTTAAGTAAAATTGAAGCATTTAAAGACAAACAGTCAAGAGAAATAATAAACAATTGGGACAGAAAAACATGGCAGAAAGAAATGAATGAAAAGCCAACGTTAAGAATCTACAGAAAATATAAAGAAAACATAAGAGAAGAAATCTGGCATGACAACACTGAAAAAACAATGCTGATCAGTAGGGCCAGACTAGGTATACTAGGATTAAATGATAGAAATAGGATAAAAGGAGAAGATACAAAATGTTTATGCTGTGAGGAACAAAATGAAAACTTATAGCATTTCTTACTTTGCTGTCCATCATACAATGAGATTAGAAATAGATATAGTTTTATGCAGCAACCATATCAAGAAAATAAAGAGGAATTAATAGCAAATATACTCTTATTGGTAGTTCTATTGAGGGAGGAAGGGGAGAATAGGAAAGATTTTATAAAAGAAATGTGGTATTTCAGAGAGAAGAAACTCAAACAAACACAAACAAGGGAGGAATGAAAGAAGCAAGGGAGCCGTCTCAAAGGTATATCCCACCGACTACTACTACTACTACTATGCGAATGATCGTCTGTTTGAGCATGTTGAGAGGAAAGACCACGTCAGAAAAAGAATGGATAAGAATATTCGATGAAAATAAGCAAGAGATGAAGGACGAAACCCTAGGGAAAGAGCTGGTAAAATTCTGGGAAACAATATACCAAAAAGAAGAAAACAAAATAGGAGAGATATGGAATGAAAGCAAGAAAGAACAGTACAAACATGACATGGAAGAAATAGTGAAAAGATTAGGACAGCAGATGAAATGCCATATATCTTTAAGGGAACATATGCATGGAGTGTATGACTCAACAGAGACAGAGATCAGACCCATGGAAGAAATCAACATAACAGAAGAAGATGTAAAAAATCAACTTGAGAAAATGAAGACAAATAAAGCACCAGGACCAGATGGAATGAAGCCAGTACTGTTCAAATTACTATTACAAAGTAACAACCTTCAAAAAGAATTGGCAGAATGTTTAAATAACATACTGAAGGGCAGGAAAACGCAGAAAAGCTGGTTTAAGTCAAAAACACACTTACGCCAAAAAAACAAAACCCCACAGTCAAAGATCTAAGGCCCAATTGCTCTAACAAATGCATCATATAAAATCTTCATGGGGATCCTGAGAACCAAAATAGAAAAACATATTAGAAATATAGGAAAAATGAATGAACTACAATCAGGCTTTACCGCAAAAAGGAGAGGAATCGATAATTCATATATCTTACAATACTGCATACAAGAGACTTACAGAAGAAAGGACCCATTATTTGTAGTATCAATAGACTTCCAAAAAGCATTTGACTCGGTTAATAGGAAAAAGCTCATTGAGGTCATGATGAAATCAGGCTACATGCAGAAGTAATAAATACAGTTGCAAAGATATACACAAATGACGTAACAAGCCTATGCCTCAACAATACAGAACAAAAAGAACTAAACGTAACCAATGGAATAAGACAGGGATGCAATGGCTCAACCATATTCTTTCTATTAATAACGTACTTGATAATAGAAAAATTAGAAAATACAACAGAAGGTTTCAGAAATGAAGTAATATGGATAGTGGCACTACTATATGCAGACGACGGATTAATACTAGGGCACACACTAGAAGAAATAACAAAATCAATAAAAACCCTTATGGAAATCGCAAGTGAATGTGGCCTAAACATAAACAAGGACAAGAGTAACATACTAATATACAACGACTGGTACAGTATCGATGATGTGGAGAATATGGAACACATAGAAGGAATAAAAATAGTTAAGAATATTAAATACCTAGGAGTAACAATCAGCAACATGAAAGACTGCTTCAGAGAACAGATAAAAAGGGCCCAAATTAAAGCAAAGCAGATGGCAAATATGGCTAATGCAGTCATCAATAAAAGCTGTAGCAGGGTAAAAATAGGAAAATTGTACTGGAAAGGACTAGCGATGCCTTCATTCATGTATGCGATGGAAGTCATGAAACTTGACAGGAAAACAATAAATGAATTGCAGAAGATAGATAATAAAGTATACAGAACAATATTGAAAGCGCCAAGTTACACAGCAAGTTGTGCGTTAAGATCTGAAATAGGGGCTCTTCCTGCCAATCTAGAGATATCAAGAATAAACTTTTCTACCTGAAACATACACTAAAGAATGGTGGAAATAGGCTCCTATATGAGATAACAATGGATCAGTATGAAAACAAAAAAAAACCCTGGATAATGCAAGTAAAAGAGTATATGAAAGAACTAAACATAAACTTAAGTAAAATTGAAGCAGTTAAAGACAAACAGTTAAGAGAAATAATAAACAATTGGGACAGAAAAACATGGCAGAAAGAAATGAATGAAAAGTCAACATTAAGAATCTACAGAAAATATAAAGAAAGCATAAGAGAAGAAATCTGGTATGATAACACTGAAAAAACAATGCTGATCAGTAGGGCCAGACTAGGTATACTAGGATTAATGATAGAAATAGGATAAAGGAGAAGATACAAAATGTTTATGCTGTGAGGAACAAAATGAAAATTTAGAACATTTCTTACTTTACTGTCCAGCATACAATGAAATTAGAAATAGATATAGCTTTATGCAGCAACCATATCAAGAAAATAAAGAGGAATTAGTAGCAAATATAATCTTATTGGTAGTACTAATGAGGGAGGAAGTGGAGAATAGGAAAGATTTTATAAAAGAAATGTGGTATTTCAGAGAGAAGAAGCTCAAGCAAACACAAACAAAGGAGGAATAAAAGAAGCAAGGGAGCCGTTTCAAAGGCATATCCCACCCACTACTACTACTACTACTAGGATCAAGAAGTCATGAGCGGCCTGATGTCTAAAAACTTAATGCTAATTGGGCAATGTCTTGCCCACTCGACGAAAAATGCGGCGAGGGTAAGAGTTAAGCGCATGAAGCTTGACGACTACCTACACATGGTAAGATTCAGTTACTACCTACTCCGTAAGCTAGCCCCGTCTTGGTAGGTAGGTACTACGTAGGCTACCTAGCTACCTAGGTACTAGCCTAGTTAGGCTAGGCTAGACCATGCTAGTAGGTACTAGGTATACTCTGTTTTTTTCCATCTGTCCATCCGCCTGTGGTGTTTGCGCATGATAACACTGCATCCCGGGCTTTAAATGATATCCTATTTCGAATATTAACGGTGTAATTTGCATACAGTAGATTCTATTAAAACACTTTTCAATTGCAAATGTACACCAAGATATCCTTTTATTCAACTAAAACTTACACATAGCACAACTACTATTTAAAGCCCGGGACGCAGTTTACCATGCGCGACCACCACAGACGGATGGACAGATGGAAAAAAACAGAGTATAGCCTAGGTACCTACTAATTACATCCTTTTAAGTAGCGTGTTACTAGGGGGGAAAATCAGCGACTACCAACCCTTATCACGGTGGACAGGTCTTATTCACTTGATATTTAAATGGTGAAACAAGAATACAATTACAACTCCAAGCATACCATTCAAAAGATTGAAGTTTCGTCAACATAGCCTAGTATCCATCAGTGCACAGGATAGCTAGGCTAAAGGGTATTTCCAAGCAACAGCTCCGCACGGACTGTTACCGTGGAAACTATTTTTTCCTAACTTTTAATGTTGCTGAGGTATTTCCAAGGGTTAAGGTAAACACCCGCATGGCCTGGCTCAACTCGCCAACGGTCACGGCTGGACACCCTCCGAAAAAGTACTTATAACGCGTCCTGACACCGGAGATGGGCATCAGTCACGACTTGTTGTTGGTGAGAGACGGAGCTAAAGACCTCTACTCTCCTTTCGAAGTAAGTATTTTCTCCAAAGTTAGAAATTAAGGCCAAATTTAAGGCATTAAACAGAGGGTAGTGAAAAGGGTGTCCAACGCTTTCGAAATTTTTACTTTCGCTTAAATATCTTAGAAGATTGATGCCATCTCAATGTTTGTGGAGTCGCTTATGTCAACAAACTTCCCATTTCCTGTGATAAATCCGCACACCACTTGTACCCATAGATGCTGGGGCACTTTCATCACAACAATCGGAACACGGTCACTAGCCACGACGTTTTCAAGTAAACAACTGTTTTGGTAGAAGAAGACGACGAAGTGTGCACTAGATAATTATTATTTAAATAAATAGTAAAACATCAATATTTTACATATTTATGATGATTAATTTGAAAATATTCGTTATTGAAAAAGTAACTCTATTCTGACTCAAATTTAAGTAATTATTTTTCGGAATTAGAACGTTCTTTTAAGTCCTGTATTATGACGTCACGACATCTTCACTTTCGTACCTATTGTAGGTGAATTGCTATACTCACCTTTTTTGCAGAACAGTTTACCAGTTATTCATGTAATTGTTATAATCGTAATGCACATATATATCTTTTTGTTCCGACACGGCATACAAACCTTCGGTCCTTTTACAATAGGAAGGTACTAGCGGCAGCTGGATAGGTCGTAAGCTTTCGAACAAGGGGTTCGGTAGTTAACTGCTTGTCCAACAGGCGCGCGCGCGCGACTGGGATGAGGTAAACAACCACTTTTTGCTTTCGGCCTGCTGGCGTGTAGACGTGTATCGTCGCTCTCTGCCCGCTTCATCGTCGTTGCTTTCGCATGGTTGTGTTTTTCTTTTTCTATTTATTTAGTGAAACTGAATTGTAAGTACAATCATTTCATATTTATTTCCATTGAATTCAATTGCGAATTAAAGGATCTTGGTTTCTCCACGCCCTCCGATTACCCGAGTGCCGGGTCTGAAGGGCGTAAGTGCGGGAATTCATTTTCCCCTGAAATGATCCTCGTATTGTGTATGCTCGGTGCCGAGGGCGGGAGAGCGCTCGCTCCGAGCTTATATTTTGGTTGGAAATGTGTAGATGAAAATCGTAAGTGCCCTTTCATTTATATTTTTTTTGACCTGTATGCTCGTTGCCGAGCGAATGCGCTCGGCACGAAAATTTATTCTGTATGGAAGTGGAATCGCAAGTACAGTATTCTTTTTTCATTTTCATATATTTATTGATTGTAGCAATACTCATTTTGGATCAGTTTTCCGATCTTACCCGGAAATTGATCCTTTCCCCCTTTTTATTTGAATGAAGTGAAATCGCAAGTGCAGTTCTTTTTTCATTTTCATATTTTATTGAGATTGCATTATTTACTTGGATCAATGTTTCCGCTATTTCCCGGGAATTGATCCTTCCCCTTTTTATTGTATGAAGTGAAATCGCAAGCGCAGTATTCTTTTTCATTTTCAATATATATTTTGATTGCATCAATTCATTATGGATCAAGGTTTCCGTTCATAATCGGGAATGGGATCCTTTTACCCTTCCCTTGCGCTCGGTACCGACAAGGGCGCAAATGCGCTCGATCCGAGCCCTTATTCATTGTGAAGTGAATCGTAATGCAAGATTCTTTTTCATTTTTATTCCTTTTATTATTGATTGCATCAATATTTATTTGGTTCAAGTTCCGCTCAGTCAGGGAATTGATCCTTATGCCCTTGCATTCGGCCGAGGGCACGATTGCTCTCGGGCTCTTATTATTATTGTTGGGTACATGGGTGCTGTGCGGGGTGGGGAACGAAGAACCCCCCCCCCCCCCCCCCCCCCCCCCCCCCCCCCCCCCCCCCCCCCCCCCGCTCAGCTCCCACAGAATGGCCCTTCCCCTTTGGGGGGGGGTGGGGGAGGTTATCTGCGTTCTTCTCCTCGCCCGATCCGTCCGAGCGCGGGGGAGGGCGCTCGGTGCCCGATGTACAATTGTATTCGGGGTCTTCCACTCGTTCGGTGTGGGGCTCACCCCCCCGCGCGAGGGGACTTCCCCCCCCCCCCACTAATCACTACTACTGTTATTTCCGCGAGGTGCTACTGCCACGAGGGTGGACCTTGGTGAGGTATGGGCGTCCTTCCATTTGCAGGGCGTGCTAGTGTCCAGGGGCTGCGGTTCTATGTCTGGGCCTACTGCGGTCACCCATGGAGTGGTGACCACGCTCCAGGTGACGACGTCCCTCTCACCTGGTGTACTCGCCTCACGTGGTAACTGTCTTGCCTACAGCCGCTGTGAAGTGCCGTTCGCCGTACCGAGAGGGGGTGCTGCCGCCGCCGCTCGTGGTTTGCCGCGCTGCCGCGACCACACTCCGCTGCCCTAGAGCTCGCCCCCTGGACCTGCCGCCGGTACCAGGATGTTGCTGGCTGCTGCTCACTTCCTGTGTTTTCGGTGCTGCCTGCCGTACCTGCCGATTCTGGGCTGACTGTCCATGCAGTTTGCTGCGCTGGCTGTCCCTGCCGTTGCTGCGCTGGCTGTCCCTGCCGTTGCTGCGCTGGCTGTCCCTACCGATGCTGTGCTGGCTGTGCCTGCTGTTCCTGAGATGCCCATACCTGCTGACGTCGTCCCTGTTCGTGGTGGTACTACCCCAGACTATGGTCCTGTCTGTACAGGTGCGTCCGGGCCCTGTGGCTTCGGCTACAGCAGCCCCGGTTCCGCCTGGATGGCAGATCTTACGTCTGTCCTGAGGAAGCTGACGAAGAAGAGGAGGAGGTGTCGTCGTCGTCGTCTTCATCTTCTTCATCGTCGTCGGCTGCCGCCTCTTCCCCTTCGACTTCTAAGGCTTCACAGCCGAGGAAGAAGAAGGTTGCCTCCTCCCTCCTAAGAAGTCTCCCTCGGGAGCTTCTCGGGACCCGTCTCACCTAGGTGGGACGGGAGGGTTCCTTCCGCTGGTCCTCCTGCTCCTTTGGGAGCGGGGCCCGTCTCTTCTTCCGCAAGGAAGAAGACCTACGGGGACCGAGAGGGGTACCGGCTAACACCGGTACTTCCTCGCCTGGTGTCAGTGGTTCTGCCACTGCATCAGGGTCCGTCTCGGCCTCTCGTTCGCGGGAGGTACCGAGCGTACGGTCGCCTACCAGCGACCGTGCAGCCAGGAACCAGACCTCTGAGTCCGCTCAGCGTCAGGTTCACGGCACGGGGCGGAAGACTGGTGACAGCCGCTCACGCGACTCTCACCAGACCAGCTATCACTCTCGCGGCGAACAGCTGGCTACCCGGGGACGTGACGGTCCACGACCGGCCACGGGCTGAGGCTGGGAAGAGGTCCTCCCGTTCGCCGGTGCCAGCCACGGCTGGAACCAGCGACGTGACGTGCCGTGAGGACAAGCACCGGTCTCACTGTGACAGTGGAGCCTGCAGGTCGCCTGACCGTCGCTCTCACAGAGAGCGATCGGGTACGGCAACCAGCACCAGCTCTTATGACACTCGAGATCGGGGCCGCTGTGCTCAGTCCAGCCGTTCTCCACAGCGAGACGGTTCGACCAGGCCTGCAGCTCGATCGCCACCGCGGGTTGACGATCGCCTGCAGCCCTCCAAGCCTGCTGGTTCTGCCAGCGAGCGAGGAGGGAGCGTCAGGTCTGCCTCTCCCGTACCTTCAACCTCCTCGGGTTACACCGGGAGGAGCTAGGTATTGAGGAGTGATCGTGAGGGGTGCGCCCCTCATGATCCCACCACGACGCCCTACGTGCCAGGCACGGTTCTTGGACCGGCCAGGACGTATGCGCAAGTGGATGGAGAAGACCGAGAGGGCTGTCGCTGTTCCCCCTTCTTAGGAGGAGGTTCTCGGAATATGCTCTTGTTCGAAGGGCTTAACGGTCCCACTCTGCAAGATGCTGTGACTTCCGAGATCCAGAGGAACTTTGCCGAGGTTATGGCGCTGATTCGTCAGCACAACGACCTCGGGGAAGGATCGCCGCTCCCACCAGCAGAGCCACGTCTCGGCTCGAGTCGTTTTGGGGCCCGAGAGGGAACCCAAATCGACGGTGGGTCTGCCGCGATCGGAGCTTGCCGACTGTGTTGAACCAGGTAGTCTCTCGTCTCCGGACAAGAAGGCTCTCTCAGTTCTGGCCGGTCGAACAAGCTACTTCACCTCCTCTACTGCGACAGAGGCGTTTCTACGTGTCTTCGGACACCGTATTTGAATACCCCTTCGGTCCTCCTGAGAGGTTTCGACCTCGACGAGGACTGGAATGAGTCGGAGGACGGTATCGGCTCTCTCCTGTCAGGTGTCGATCAGCCCCACCCAGACGACGTTCACAGTGGCGGCAGACCCTTACCTACCAGTATGAGTTCGTAACCCTCCTCGGAAAACGTTTTCTCCTGACGATACGTTTTTCCCAGGCTCTGAGAGGCCATCAGCCGTAAGGCGATGGCTTCTCCTTTTCTTCTCCAACTGCTAGTTCCGCTGGGAAGGCGAGCCAGTATCCAATTCCTCCCCCATTCCCTCTCTCCTTACGGCTACGAGGGAAAGGGGAGGGATCCTACAGAGATTTCTCTGTAAGATCCCCACGTTAGGGGCTGCGCTACCGGGGGGGACCTTCGGGTCCTACCTGACGTGAGCCCCGGTCCGTTGAGGAGGGATCCTGCCTCCTTTCTCGATTTCT
>NC_061107.1:108537565-108579900 GCF_015104395.2 Macrobrachium nipponense
CAAGTCTGTTTCACTATAACGCAATTCTGAGCGAATGCTCTTGCTTCTAGTTAGCATAAACGAATATCTATATACTTGACTTATATGAGACAAAGTTATTTTTCCATATACAGCGTGTTTTTAGGCGGAATATTTATTGAATATGTCTCGTTGTGATTCCGTTCGCAATACGTAATCCTTTATATCATCGTAATACGAACTTTACGTTATTTATCTTATATCGGCGTGAAACCAACAGTAAAATGTGTTCTTTCAAGCACAGTAGTTTTGATTAAAATTATTTTATCCCAATTTTATCTACAGTTGTGTGTGATGGCAGACGTTTACTGCAGTTTTTATCCTTGTTGCCGATGTACAATAATAGTCATTAGCAGCTTGAACAGTTTTCTCAGCTCAGTTATAACTAGGTTTTTTAAATTTAATGGTATATTTCCCGATTGATCTTTTAATCTACATTGATCTCTGATCTATAGCGAATAAAGTTATTACATTAAGATATCTCAGTTCTATTCTATACATAACACCATTTATGAACAAATACGGTAATGTTGCACTGTAGTACGATGATCGAAATACAAGCCAAACAGATGTTATCCCGTTCGGTTGTACTTAGGAAAAAAAAAAAAAAAGTAGTTTTCTCGTTCGGTTATTCATGGCTGTACACGTTCACGCAACGAGTATAACGTTAAAACCATACTTTCATCATTCTCTTTTGCTGTTATTGAACTTATGTAACTAGAAAGATGGATAAAGTTAGGCCATTGTAATTTGGATCTCTCATAAAATCGAACTATCTTGAGACTAATGATCGTAACCTGAACACTACAGCTACCTGTACACTGTATAAACTTATTATCTTTACATACTCTAGACACCCACGTGTACTGTACAGTAAATTCTATAGTACTATACTGCATAAATATAATTTTTTTTATTGCGCCGTTGTGGGATTACGGCGCCTTTGACTGTTCTAGAGTTTCGAAAGAAGGTGGTGCGGCAGCCGTAGGCTTTAAAATCGCTCGGCGTCGAAAATCGCTTGGGCGTCGGTGGCCAGGAACGGAACCCCTGCCGCTAAGCGAGGGCCGCCTGTATATATATATATATATATATATATATATATATATATATATATATATATATATATATATATATATGTATATGATGTATGTGTATATATGTATATATATATATTGTGTGTAATATGTGTAATTGTGTATGTTGTAATGTGTGTATGTGTAATATATGGTGTATATGTATATGTGATTTATATATGTATATATATATATATATGTGTGTATATGTATATATGTGTATATGTATATATGTATATACGTATATATGTATATACGTGTGTGTGTGTGTGTGCATGTATGTATGTATGTGTGTATATATATATATATATATATATATATATATATATATATATATATATACTATATATATATATATATATATATGGTGTGTGTGTGTGTGTGTGTGTATGTATTGGTGTGTGTATGTATGTGTGTATATGTATGTATATGTATGTAATGTATGTAGTGTATGTATATATAATGTATATATATATATATATATATATATATATATTTATATATATTATATATATAATATATATATATATATATATATATATATAATTTATATATGCTATATGACTTGTAAACATTTCATTGAATTTGGTTCAGTCATTTAAAGCATTATTTTATTAAGTATGTTTTGAGAAAATGGAAAACAAAAATTGCATTTTTTAATATCGAACTGCCACTTACATGACCCCTATTTGCCCTAGAACTATTTTGTCTTATAAGAGATAGCCTAGAAATTTATAATATAATCAAATTAATAGCTATGGTCTCTCATGATTTATAGTTCCTAAAATTTGCAAGGAAAAAATTATACCTTTTTTGTAATAACTGAAAGTATTATAGTTAGAAAGCTAATTTATGCACTAAAAACCATTTTTCTTTATATAAGAAAATGTGCCTTCTCTTGATTTATATTACCTAAAATTTACACACACACACACACACACATACTTATATATTCATGCATATATACACCTAGAAATGTAATCAACTGTCTCAAAATGGGATTTGCATATATCAATCATTTAAATTGTGGATGTGGATGCAGATACGCTTTTTGGATGACACCCTCGCCGATGATGGATTATGTAAATCTTAATAATTTAGATATATTTAGTTTTTAAAGATAATTTCAGCCAGATAATTCAAAATTGTGTTACCACATTTTATGCACGAACGGCAATACATAATCATTTTAGTTGTCTTAGCACTAGGTTGCTTAACCTTCTATTGCTCCGAATGGACGTATTAAAAACATCGAGTCAAAATGGTCTCCCGTATGCCAAATGGACGTATCATACCTTCGACTCAAGTTTTTTTTTTAAATTCGCGGAAAAATACTTATAGGCCTACCAGCCGAAAACTTTTGAATCACGCGCCTTGGGGATGCTGGAAGTTCACGGATCAAGGCGTTTTGTTTACAATCGCTACGCAGGCGCGCAAGCGTGAATTTCTTTCTTATCGTACTAAAAAGTATCAGTGACACATCTCAAAACAAAATTATTTTCGTCACTTTGACATAATTTTTGCACCATTTTAAATTATTCTTTACATGAAGTATTATATATGAAAATGTGTGCAATTTCATGTAAAATACAAAAAAAAACAAAAAAAAAAAAAAATACTCATGATTGTAGCTTTTATCAGTTTGAAATATTTTCATGTAAATAATGTAAGTGCCAAAATTTCAACCTTCTGTCAACTTTGACTCTACCGAAATGGTCGAAAAACGCAATTGTAAGCTAAAACTTATATTATAGTAATATTCAATCATTGCCTTCATTTTGCAACAAATTGGAAGTCTCTAGCACAATATTTTTATTTATGATGAATTTATGAAAAAACTTTTTCCTTAAGTTCGCGCGGTAACTTCCGATATATTTTTTCGTGTGATTGTCCTAATGTTTGCACCATTTTAAACTTGCTGTTAAATAAAGTTTTATATATGGAAATGTGCGCAATTTCATGCACAATACAACTAAAAACAACCCATGGTTGTAGCTTTTATCAGTTTTGAGATATTTTCATATAAATAACGTTAAGTGCAAAAATTTCAACTTTCTGTCAACTTTGACTCTACCGAAATGGTAGAAAAACGCAATTGTAAGCTAAAACTCTTATATTCTAGTAATATTCAATCATTTACCTTCATTTTGCAACGGCTTCGAAGTCTCTAGCACAATATTTAGATTTATGTGAATTTATGAAAAAACAAAACTTTCCTTACGTCCACCGCGGTAACTCTTCCGAAAAAATCAGAATTTTTTTTGTGCGATTGTCGAAATGTTTGCACCAATTAAAATTAGCTGTTACATAAAGTTTTATATATGAAAATGTGTGCAATTTCATGTAGGATACAACGAAAAATAAAAAATGATTGAAGGGTTGTAGCTTTTCTCTTTTTTTGAAATATTTGCATATAAGTCACGATAAATAGAAAAAAAAAAACCACGTTTTCGGCCGGAAATAAATTTGACTACTGAAATACTTTAAAAACGCAATTGTAAGGCTAAAAACGCTTACGGGCCTAGTTGATATATTCAGTCATTTATCTTCATTAGGAAACAAACTTGAAGTCTCTAGAACAATATTAGATTTATGGTGAATTTTTGAAAAATATATTTTAACTTCCCTCCCACACGCTGATTCGCGGCCGCAGTCTCCAAAATGCTACATCGCATTATCCTAATATTTGCCTCCTTTTCATATTAGCCTTTTTATAGTTTCATATATCAAAAATGTGCGCAAATTCATGAAGAATACAATAAAAAATAATTGAAGGTTGAAGCTTTCCATCTCCGAAATATGTGCATATAAAAAAATATATATGTAAAAATTTCGACATTCGGTCAACTTTAACTCGTCCGAAATGGTCGAAATCTGCAATTCTAATCTGAAACTCTTACAGTATCGTAATATTCAATCATTTGTCTTCATTTTGATTCAAATTGGAAGTCTCTAGAACAATATTTTAGATTTACCGGTGAATTTTTGAAAAAAAAAAAAAAAAAAAAAAAAAAAAATTTACGTCTACGTGTTACGAATTCGTACATCATTTTGTGATAATATTTTTCCGGTGTTGCTTTTATTGTTTTACAATGTATTATATATCAAAATGATTGCAATTTAGTGTACAATACAAAAAAAAAAAAAATCATTAGCTTTGACCGTTTTTTGCACAGCGTGATTTAAATACAATTACAGGTACCTTCCTACTTACAACCAAGTTTGGTTCCGACCCACTGGTTGTAAGTCAGAATGGATGTAAGTCGAACCTTGAAAGTGGCCCCGATCATACTAGGGTATACTATACTATCCAAACCATTTGCTATATAAAAGTGCCTACTTGGTACTGTAATGTAATGTACAATCATTATTTCAATCTTTTTATCATAATGTACTTCTACTAATACATTTTAATCATTTATGTAATAGTATATATTATGTACAATCAGGCATTGAGTTACAATGGGGTTAGGTTCTTGCATGCATGTCAGAAGTCGATTCTTATGTAAATTGGTTTGCAATTCAGTCTACAGTACAGTTAATACCAAATGATGCTGCAGATAGGGCAGGGTAACTCAAACTGATGCTGCCTTAGTGATGAGAGTTCTCATGCCTGAGTGATGAGAGTTCTAATGAGATGGCGCAGTGCCAAGTAACTCAGTGGTCAACTGTCTGAAGTAAGGTTGTAAGTACGAGTGGTTGTAAGTCGGATAGTAGTTGTATGTATGAATTTTTTTTTCGCTACCATATATCCCATTATTTACATATGATAATGATAATATTTTTCATTTCTGATGGTTGCATACTAAAACTTCAGGCAATGACAAAAAAAAAGAGTAAAAAATGAACTCTTAATCTCAAACTAAGCGCGCTGTGATTTTTTGAAAAAATTATTTTTTCCGCTTCCACGCTCACTCCAAACCGGCCACGGCATACGGGAGAGGTTTTGATTTTTAGGGTTTTGGCGTAAGAGGGTAATGCTTCTTGCATGACAAAGATAGCAAAACTTGAAGCCATTGTTCACAGAGTTTCCTAATATTCAATACCCTCCCTTAATGATTGTAAGTGGCATGAATTTACTTAAATATGCTTTGTAAATAATGCTATGATAAAGCTGCTTATAAAGTATGCTATACTACGCCAAAAATGCGGCTTATCTCTGGCGAGACTAGCTCATTTCGCCTTTGTTTCCTAGGTGGAAGTCACCTTGTACGGTCTTTTGATATGGACATATTTGGGGCAGTGTGGTTGGAAAATATTTGGAGGTTATTTAATCACTCAATTTTCTCGGCTTAACCCATGTTCCAAAACAATCCCCTTTTCCGATTATTCCCTTACATAGCCTTACTGCCATTCCTCTCCCATGGTGTGTGCGATCCCTCCTCCCTCCTCTTTTTTTTTTTTTTTTTTTTTTTTTTTTTTTTTTTTTTTTTTTTTTTTTTAATGGGTTAGGAATTTGTTGCTGAATCATGTCTATAGTTGTGGAATATTAATTGAAGGCTTAACATAATGTATTACTACATCAGTTACATAATGTGTGTGTGCATAATTTCGGTTAAAAATGGTCAATAGGGAAGATTTTTCCTGTAAAGTTATCATTGTTGGTTATTGATGATTGAGAAATATTCATTAATTGTTTACACCACAGAGATTATTATTATTTTAATTATTATTATTATTATTATTTATTAGTTTATTATTGATTATTATTTTATTGATTGGATTTCATCCAAATTAATTTACTTTATTGTTATGATTATTGATTATTATTAATATGTAACCTGGATATTTCTAATGCACATTTAGCATACATGTTGTGTTAGGAATACGTAAATGCAATTATTCATGTTTATCGGAGCATAGGGAATATTATGTAGCATTTATATCATTTTGTGGTGCGCTATTCATTTGTCTGTATCTGGTATCACTGCAATTAGTCTACGCCATAGCCCGCCAAGTTCAAAGCTCCTCCAGTGTATAACTTTTATAATTATCATTTTCACGTATTATATGGCTTAAGGATTTACGCAAGTGTTTCAGTGAAGCCCTATATTAACTATCTATTGAAAGATAACAAAGAATTTATTATTAGTATTATTATTAGTATTAGTATTATTATTATTATTATTTTATTTTAATGAAGTTTAGGCTCATTTGAATGGAGTTTGTTGTATTTTCAGTGTCAAGGGTATTTTAAAAAATTTACTCTTAACAATGCATTACAGTTATTTGTTTATTTAATAAAAAAGTTTATTTTTTATATCATTCACTCAAATCTAAAATTAATTTGAAAATAAAATTTTTAAAGTGGAATATTGTTTTAGATTTGGTGATTTCATTTGATGCCTTTTACAATTAGATCATGCCATTTGCTTATCATATGTTTATTGTTATCCCAAAATTCAGATTAAAGATGAGATGCAAAATTGGGGGTTGAAGATAGCAACAGACCTGGTTCAGGTCCAAGGACGAATTCTTCCACCAGAAACCATTTGTCAAGGAGAGAAAGTTATCACATTTGATCAAAAGTCTTCAGATTGGTCTCGGGAAACTAGGAGTAAGTATCAATTATAGAAATTAATTTTTTTAAGTGCCTTGATTTTTAATGTGACTAAACTTCTTGTATAATGCTGGGAAGGATTGGTTTCCTGTTAATTGTAACATACAGTGCTCCCCCACTTTACTGCCGGGATAGGTTCCAGAACTGACTGTGGAAATGTAAAATTGGTAAAAATGTAAAATTTTTAAAAAGGCTTATAGCTGCCAAATACCCTGTATCCCTTAAACTAAAACACCTATAACCAGGGTTGGGGTCAATTAATGCATTACGTTATCAATGATGCATGATAACATAAAATTATTCATTCATTAATCCTCTTAAATATAAAATGCCTCATTCCTCTATGTCGAGTCGCTGTACATCACTACAATAGCATATGATTTTTTTCATCATTATGAAAATGGTAAATTTTTCGTGAAAAGCTTTATTCTTTTATTTATTATGCTTAATATGGTTATCTTTAAACTATGCCGTCTCACTCAGCGCATCGAAACACTGGCTGAAGAAAATTTTTTGCCTACTGAATTGTATTTGTTTTTTTATATTTTATCATTATTAAATTTTTTGTGAAATTTCCCTTTATTTTTTTATGTGAAAATTGTTACTGATTTTTTACATACATTCAGTAATATTTTAGGTATTTTTCTCCTCTCTCCCCAAACCTATATCTATACTCCCTCATTCAATCTGAAGCGAGCTGCATTTGACGTCACCATGACGATTTAGGATTTTGTATATCTTTTATGCTAAATTTTAGATTAAATCCTTTATTCTTTTATTTTGTTGCATGTGGTTATCATTAAACTGTATTGTAAAAGAGAAAAAACATGTTAGTACAGTTTTGCCTGTAGGATGCGGTAGGCCATCAAATACAAGTACTGCAGGTCGTTTGAAGTACTAACAGTTGTTTGACAAACGACAGTTTTCTAAAATTTCATTAAAAAGAAAAAGAAAAAGGAATGTTCTAAAGAGATGTTGAACGAGGTACCACTATTTTTCATACTCGGTTTCAACTTCATTTACTCAATTTTTCTGTAGATGGTTGAAGTTATATTTAATAGTGTTTTTTTAATGCATAATCAAGCTGAATATAAAAAGTGCCTCATATTTCATCACTGTTAGTGCTGTTTATTTTATAGCGGCTCGTTACCAACTCTGCTTGATTGCTAAATTGTGGTGATACTTTACCCCAGCTTCATTGCGTTTTGCTTATTTTTCTGATGTTCCCTTAGTTTTGCTACTTTGGCATCCAGCTTCTTAAACTTCCCTTGCTCCAATTTTCATCTTCTATTTAACATTTCCTGATAATGAGCCCTCTAAGTATGTAGAATTATGACGTAATTTCGTGAAGCTAATTTAAAACTACCGTATATGCAGGTGTATAAGGCAACATTTTAATCTTAAAAAATTCTCCCACTAAATGTTGAGTGTGTTAATGCCAAGTATAAAATGCAAACCATGAATCCTGCCAAGATTTCAATGTTAGGCCTAACCCCTAATAATGTTAAGGAATAGTAGGTAATTCAAGGGAATCACTAGTGATGGGAACTGTGATACTGTAAACAAAACAGTTGTAAATTAACATGGATAATTACCTTAATTAGACATTAGGATGAGCGAGCTCTCACTTTGTTACAGGTACAGTCTCTATCCCAAATTCTGAATTCTGAGAAAATGCCTACAACAAGCGCTGCTGTTAGCGAACGAATTTAAGGCCAGGAGAGGCTAGTTTGAAAAAATTCAGAAAACTAATGGGCATACATAATGTGCTTACTTCGAAGCACTAAGACTAAGAGTGTTTGCAAAGTGGAATGATGTGAGAAATCTTGTGGAGAATTATCCCAATAAAGAAGTTGCAGTCCATGTCTCCAACATGTTTAATGACAATATCGTATTTAATTTTAGGCAAATTTTAAAGAAATGTCAGAAACAAATATGTGTGGACAGTTTTGTTGTGTGACAGGGACCCAGAAACTCCTTACTCTGGGTAGCTTTTGCTATTTTGGTAACCCCCTTTAGAGAATTGTGGGGTCGAGCTTGACCCGAGCGCCCAGAAAAGTTTCTGGAGCGCCCAGAAAAGTTTTCTGAAAAATTCAAAACTCTGCATTTTAAATTCTTAAAATCAATTTCACCATTGCCAAACACTACAGAGAAAATAAATCATACCCTTCTACAAATTAAATATTTATTACAAATATATTAAAAATTAATTATATACAAAAAAATAATTTACAAAACTACCTACAAAAAATACAAAATATTGTTATGTACACAAAAATTGAGAGAATCTTTCTTAAAAAATTTTTCTACTTAGAGGAAATAGAAAGTGGCTAATTTTTTTTTATAGAATAAACTCCTATCATCCTAGAACGGAATTATGTAAAAAGATCTGCACCAAGTCTGAAATGTTATTCTGCTCTCTCTCTCTCTCTCTCTCTCTCTCTCTCTCTCTCTCTCTCCTCTCTCTCTCTCTCTCCTCTCTGCTCTCTCTCTCTCTCTCTCTCTCTCTCTCTCTCTCAAGCAATAATTTACGAAGATATTTAAAAAATACAAAATACGCTTTATACACAAAATTGAGGGAATCCTTCCTAAAACTACTATTTTATATTGACTGCCAGAAAAGGTGTTGTACCCATAGAGGTCAAAATCAGAAAAGAGAGGGAGAAAAAAAAAAAAAAGTTGTTTGGCCAAAAATTGTCAAAATTTTACTAATTCAATGGGTACCTAAATGTAATAGGAAATGGCTAATTTTTTGTATAGAATAAACTTGTATTATCTATGGAATTATGTAAAATGATTCTCTCTCTCTCTCTCTCTCTCTCTCTCTCTCTCTCTCTCTCAACATGACTTTATAATTTCGTTAGAAGTAAGTTTATATTTCATTCAAAGTAAGTTGATGGCCATTGTTGATGAAAAATGCAAAACAAAAATGCAAAAACTGAGAAATTGTCATTCAAAGGAAATTGGACCAAATGGCAATATAAGGCATATAGCCACAACCAATGGCAAGCATAATGTACACACACCATCTACCTACAGTTTCCAACCATATAAAACTATCCCAGAGTCACAGTCTTAGACAGGAAATCACACTTGATAACTTTGGCTTTGTATCTCAGATGTTCAAAACAAACTATTACTCAGTAAAGTGTTTTCCATATAGGAAAGAGTGATGTTAAATGTTCATTTATTCATTTTCATTAGTCATTTATATTTATTGTTTTCTGCATGGAAAACTCTTTATTTCCCTAATATTTTGGGGGGTCTGGAACACATTAATTGTATTTACATTATTCCTTATGGCAATTATTGTTTCGTTTTTCGTGGGAGGTTCTGGAACAGATTATGTACAAAAACTGAGGTTCCACTACTCTGTTACAAATATTAATTTTGTTTTATGTTAAAAATGTTTGTTTATTACAAATATTAACTTATGTCTTCAGGCTTGAAGTTACATTCTGCCATAACTTGAAAAATTGGGCTATGGTCTTCACATCAAGATCTAATGAGGATGCTAGAGAGCTAAGCACAACACTTCAGCGTGTTGGGCCACCTATGGGCATGTCAATTGCGTCTCCAAGAAAGTAAGTACAGTACTGTATGTTTTGGTCATTTGGTATTAAAGTGATAATACCACATGATATTGCATAAGATTTGTGTGCTAGTTTTCAGGTGATTCAGCCATCAAGTTCTTAAATGTGTGTATTCACCTAGTTTTAAGAATGTGACTTATGTCAAAATGGGTTCCTTGAGATTTTCATTTCTTAGGTTTTGAAATATCACGGCTTCGAAATAACAAATAAGAAACAGTTGAAGTGTTCTTTTATGTAGAAATCTTGGAGTTTCCGTACAGTTTTTTAAATTGGTTTTCATGGGGCTTATTATCTTCTTTATGATTTCAGTGTGATTGTTGGATTATACAGTAGTGCACCGAGATAACAGACCTTGGTATATTGTACTTCTGGATATAATTGTGCAAAATGAAAATATCAATTTGAGAGTTTTTTGCCTCCAGATCTAGTGCAAAATATGTAATACTCACCATCAGTATCATATTGAAAAACATAAATATGCATCTTTTCCATGGCTCTTTTAAAAAGTTATGTTTTACTTCACTATATCCAATAATATTGTATTGTATTATAAAATTCAGACGTGATCAATGTTTTGGTTTGGAAATTGGCTGAGGGTGATTATGAGGTAAGTTTATTTTTTGTACTAAATTTGGTTCAGTTTTTAAGTCAGAATATGACTTTTAAGTATAGGTCTCCTTGTGAACTATATTTATTTATTTATTTTTTTATTTTTTTTTTAATTTAATTTAATTTTTATTTTTTTAAAGATCCTTGGGTCAATTTTTTAAAAAGTTTTACCGAGAGATTGTTTGATATTTTCTCTTAATTTCATCCTATGAGCTTTTTGTATTTTATCTTTTATCAGCGTGAATAATAACTGAAATGTGTTCTGTTAATGGTCAGTAGCTTTGATGAAAATACTTTTCTCTTCAGTTTTATTTTACGCGGTCAAGTTTGATGGCATATTGAAGTTTACAAGAGCTTAATCCATGTTGCCAATATGCAATAATTTATAGCTATATACTATGCAGCTTGAATATTTTCTCTGCTTCATCTACAACTTGCAGCTGAATTAGTATTCATATATGTAGGTATGTTTTCTTGCCAATCTTTTCTCTATAGTAAATAGAATAGTGTAAAAAATATACATATGTTCTATTCTATTTAAGGGGGTTAGCCGGACCCCCTATATATGGTGTATAGGGCGAAAAATGCAGTCATGAAAAAATTCATGGAGCTTCATATGGCAATTGAGAATACGTATACAAAATATTTCGTCAAAATTCCTCTTACTTTCGTAGTTACAGGGTAATTAGTAAACATAACTCAATAAGCCTAAAACATTCATCCGTACAAGAAAATGCAATATTTCTTCTGTTATCGTAAATTTTGATAATTATTGGCAAAGAAATTGTGAGAAATGGCAATCTGTAGAGATTCGTGGCTCGCAGAAGATAGTATCTGCCTCTCTGGTTCAATCATGAATCAGTTGGACCATGACTTTAAGTAGATTACACGTTCTAGTTTCACCTCGTGACATTCGCTTGCTTTATGTATGTTTTTTGTATGTTTCGGCAAGAAGTTCATCATGCCAATGAGGAAAAGACTAGGAAAACATCTCGCTAACATACAGACGAGGAAAAATCGCTCAAGTATTATTACAGAATATCATAATATACGTGTAGTTAGTGAAGAGAGAGGGAGGGTTTCCTAGTAACGCCCCTTCTTGCCTGACAGCACAAGTCAGCTGTGCCCAAGGCTACGATCTTTGAGCAAAGAGATCTTCATTTATGATAAATAACATAGTTTTGGTTTTTTAATACCCAACCCAAAATGGAATATGAAATTCATAATAATCATGATATATTAGATTGTCTTTGTAAAAAGAGTACACACCTTCGAGTTTCACCTCTGACATTCTTTTGCATTTACGTTTGTTTGTTTCGGCAAGAATGTCATCATGCCAAAGAGGAAAATACAAGGAAAACATCTTGCTAACTACAGAAGAAAATTCGCTGTAATAAGCAGAGTTAGTGAAGGGGGGAGAGGGGGGTTACGTAGGAAGGAGTGCCCCATCTTGCCTCAAGCAGTGCCCCAGGCTACGATATATGAGCAAAGGGATCATCATTTATGATTGAATTATGATAAATAAAATAGTTTTGGTTTATTAATACACAAAAAAGAAATATACATTGAAAATAATCAATATTTATTAACATTGTCTTTATAGAAATACGAAGGAAAACTTTGAACGCCCGTATCTCAAAACTATACTATTGACCTTCAAAATCTATCTCCTCACTTAGTTTTAAAGCTATAACATTGGGAATTTGGTATATAACTAAGAAAGATATTATAGAACATTCAAATAGAGCCCTTTTTTCCAATTTTTGTTTCGTCTTTTATCAATTTTTTCTCGTGATTTATAGGGTTATTTTTTTTACCATAATTGAAAATTCATATCTAGCAAAAAAAAAGAGACTGAAAAAAAAACCATTTAATTGGAGGTCGACATCAGGTCTATATATGGTAGTAATCCCAGGTCAAATATTAAATATCAAAGGAGGAGATAGAATTTGGAAAAATGGATTATTTTCGGGATAAATTTGCCCTGGCGTCACAAAAACCGAAGGTCAGAGGCGAAAATCATATGCGTTTTGGAGATGTCCCAAGTCCCTTATTAAGTGGTATGAATGTCAAAGTCCTGTCATTAAAAAACGGCATTAGCCGCCGGCCGGCCCCCTTAACGTCATTTATAACAACCACGGTAATTGTTTACTATCTTATGATGGTTGAAATGCGGTTCTGTTGTTCTTAGCAAGATACGATAAACAGATGGAGGGAAAGAGGTCAGTACATGATTTCCATGATAAAATCATGAGTATACACAGTAATTTTTTATTTTTATTTTACTCAAATATTTTCTGTTAATTGTACAGATAAGTAAAATGTATTGTTACTTTGTATTATTTTACATTGCTTTTAACTATGAAAATTATGCTGAAGCTTTTACTGTCCTGCAGTTTATAATTAAAAAAAAAAAAAAAACTATTGTGTTACTACGGGTAATGTTTCTTTATATAATACAGGTAGTCTCTGTGAATGGCGATCTGGTTTTATGGCTTATTGTCTAGCACCATAAAATTGTCAATTTATGGCGCAACAAGAGCCAAGTTTTGGTTGTGTGCGCCATAAAGTGCTGATAATGGAGTTATGGTGCCATAAGCACCATAAATGGCAGAAGTTTCGGTTAATGGCGTTTCGGTTATCGGCACCCTGCCAAATGGAACTCTTACCAATAACCAGGGACTGCCTGTACAGTTTTATTGGAAGTTGCTAAAAGACGACTCTTGGGGCTCGGGTTTATTTCTGTTTGAAATTATTCATAATTGGTTTAATGATTTATCGTATTGTTTCTAGCAGAGTCGGCTGAGATGCTTTCATCCATTATCTCGGTGAACTACTCTTATCTTACTATAGTTACCATAGTGTTATAGCTCGGAGTGATGCAGTATTATAATTATGATAATTAAATTATTAGAACTGCGTATTTATGTTCCTGATTATGCACGGGGACATGCATAATAGGGAATATACAGAAACTTACATTGAAGAGGCTGTGGTGTGAGCTGTGACCATGTAGCTAACTGGCATAGCTTTTAGCATACAAACATCCTTTTAATTAAAGCAGTTAATAGCCTATCTTAATTGGTATCACATAATTATTCAGTTTAAAGTAGCTTTAGCTTTCTCTTACTGGTGTCCAGAGATATAGCTACTGAATGAATTGCTTCTAAAGGTACATATGACTCAATATTATAAAGTATAAACCAAGACAGTCAATTTTAGTACAGATATTCTCTTGCTTACCAATGAGTTAGACTTACCAATGGGTTAGATTCCAAAAAAACCATCATGGTCAAAAATCGTATCTCGAATATATCCTAGCCTACATTGCACAGTATATTCATACAGGCGGTCCCCGGCTTACGACGTTGCGAGGTTACCACGCTTTTTCTTAAATATTCATCGAAAAAATCCGCCCTGTTTTACGACGCTTGTTCCGAGGTTATGACGCCGACGCTCCGAGTTAACGACGCTTTTAAAAAACGCATACTATGATAAGAATCCTTTATAGTTTAGCACAGTATATTAATAAAAATAAGTTTTTGGTTAGATCACAACAAAAATTTTGAGGTTATGATGATTTTCAACACTTTTTATGTCTTATTTTTTAAATTTTTTTTAGTGATGCCTCATATGCGGAACTAGTTTCCGAGCGAACGAATACACTAGCTTGGGATGCGCAGTTTATAACAGTCCAAAAGCGCAAATAATAGAAAAATAATTGCTTGTTTCCAGTATACATAATTAACAAAAACTAAGTTTCTGGTTAGATTACAACGCAAATTCCAAGGTTACGATGGTTTTTATGCTTTTTAACGATACCTCATACGCAGAACTAGTTTCTGAGCGAAGGGCCATAAATGAATTTACGCTATTAAACTGTATGGTAACCATAGTCAAGGATAAGGAATGCATTCTCAAACAGTTATACATATCCTTTAATACAAAACAGCAAAAAATAAAATTCATTGAAACATTATTTCACTTAAAGAATCCATTTTATACTCTACTTAGACTTGGATATAAAAACCATAGATTCTCTCTCTCTCTCCTCTCTCTCTCTCTCTCTCTCTCTCTTTTTGTATGTTTTTCCAGACAAAAATAATCACTAATTAGTGGTATTTTGATGTTTTTCATGACTAAATGCATTTTTATAATACAAAATGATTTACTAATTTTCAATATTAATTTTGATTAATACTGTGTTAGTAAGTTTAATAAGTTGAAATGATATCACATAAAAATAATCATTCTCTCTCGCTCTCTCGCTATCTCTCTCTCTCTCTCTCTCTCTCTCTCTCTCTCCTACAAGATGTATGTTTTTTGTTATGATAAATAATAATTTACTATTTTCAAATATTAATATTAATTTATACAGCAATAATATCAATTCATTAAAGAAATAAAATACCATAGGAATTAGTAAGATTTTAGGTTATAAATTTAAAAAATTATGGAAGAATGAAGGAAATCCCAGTCTTCTTTCTCTAACTCCAAGGTACTAAACTGTCAGATATATCAAGTTCTGTGACAGCCAGGAGGGGGAAGAGCTGCTGTGTTTGCAATCAAGTGCTCATGAAATTCCCTTTCTTCCCACCCCCCCCCCCCTCTCTCTCTCTCTACTCTCTCTCTCTCTCTCTCATCTCTCTCTCTCTCTCTCATCTCTCGCTCTCTCTCTCTCTCTCTCTCTCTCATATTACTGAGACTCGAGATTATTTATGTACTTGTACCTACTATTTGTGTTTAATACTTTCAAATAATAATAATAATAACTGTAATTACAAAATTCATATGTGATAGTATTTTAAAGAAATACACTACTAATCTATCCATGTCACTTTTAATTAAGGTTCTCTCTCTCTCTCTCTCTCTCTCTCTCTCTCTCTCTCTCTCTCTCTCTCTCTCTCTCTCTCTCTCTCTCTCTCTTTTGCCACACAAGATGATGTGTCATAGGGGTAACTCCCTCCCTCTCTTTCGCTGGAAGCGTTATAAGTATTCTTTGAGAGAACAGAGAGAGATTCTCTCTCTCTCTCTCTCTCTCTATCTCTCTCTCTCTCTCTCTCTCTCTCTCTTGCAAGGTGAAAGAATTTTTATGGTACTAGTTTTAGGGCTGTTGCCTTGTATAATAAGGCGCCTATGAGGTAATGTTAGACTTGCGATAATCTTACGCTAAGTCGGTTGGTATTGCACTTCCATATTCATGGGAGTGTCTTGGGGTTTGTAGATCACTTACGAAGTCCGTATTATCTTCTTTGATTATGACGACGATGTGTTAAACTCATGATGATTCGGTGATGAGGTTAGGTTCTAGTAGAAACCACGAAGTACAAAAATACTTATATTCTCTGAATTTACATGGTGAAGATCAAGTAGGATTGTACAAGTCTTCTAATGACGATAGCTTGATCGTTTCTGCCAATGATGATGGCTAATTCTATCTCTACATGATAAAGCTTAGGTAAAGAGGTACAGGTCTTCTAATGACGATAGCTAACTCTATTCTGCCCCGTTCTACATCTCGGTTACCAGTCATAAAGGAACAGACAGTAGCTCGAACATATGAACATACAATCAGATGACATAGTTATTTCATACGAACATACGATCATAATGAGACACGCTACAGATCATGTAGGCTGTTTGAATTATAGGTCGCGGTAGTTGTCTCAAGCAGGGAGCTTGAACTAAAGTTTATAAACAATTGAATGACTACAGGTGACGGATGTATCTTAGCCTACTTTTATTGTATACATCATCTTTAGCGTATATAGTCCTGATCACATTCCTGCAAGCAATCTGGTTGACCTCTTTAGTTTTTTTAGTCTTATATCATATGAGAACTAACATTCCATATTTTTTATTATGTAAACACTTACACTAGTATGTAAAAATGTTTATTGATAATTTCAGTTATTTAATAATAATAATAATAATAATAATAAAACTTTAATTACAAAATTCATAATGGTCGTATTTTAAAGAGATGAAAATGACCTTTCCATTTCACTTGTAAGGATAATTCCTCTTTCTTACTGAGATGAGAGAATTTTTATGGTAGATGCACATGTTTATATATTTTCAAATAATAATATTAATATAATATAGGAGTAGTAATAATACGATAACTAATTTCAAAAGAAAAATCTTTCCTTCGTCTTTTTCTATATCAATTTCCCTACCTTATAACTCCAGTGACACTCAGCTGGAAAGTAACAATGCCATACAATGGTCAACGAATTTAATGGTTTTATGTAATTCTCTCTCTCTCTTCTCTCTCCTCTCTCTCTCTCTCTCTCTCTCCTCTCTCTCTCTCTCTCTCTCTCTCTCTCTCTCTCTCTTGTATTTTAATGAAAATATACAGTAATTTGTGAATACAGGCAGCCCGCGGTTAACGGCGCAATCACTCAACGGCGAATCGGTTTTACGGCGGTTGTCAAAAATATCCATTAAAAAATAAGGAATTTTAAAGGTATCTTTATGGCACAAATTTCAGTTAACAGCGCCGCTAGCGCCGTTGTCTAACGAGTTCATACATTTGTAGAAATGCCGTTCAGACCATAAAGGTTATGCAAATTATATTAACAAATTTTATGGCAGTTATTACGTAGTATTAGGGTAAAATATATGCCTCTGACGCGTTCTATGCCGAAAATATAGTTACATAAGTGCAAATGTAGCTATGGATGTGTCGATTTATAATGTTCATGCTGTTGTTTAAAATGTGTATGAAAATGTATTATGTGAAAGGCATTTTATTTCTGTACAGAAATATGATACAAAGGCAGCTTTTGGAAACTGCCCTTCACGTTATCAAATACGATGTTTTTTCATGTTCTTTTTCGTAAGCGCCCCCGCCTGCCGCTCTTCCGAAATATCGATTTTTTTTTTTAAAAAAAGTGCAAAATTAGCGATCGATGTGTCGATTTTATAAATGTTTATGCTTTTATTTTTAAAATTTGTATGAAAATGTAGTTACGAATAGGGTATTTTTATTTCTGTGCAGAAATATGATAAAAAGGCAGCTTTGAAACTCCCCTTCAAGTTATCGACTACGATGTTTTTTTCAAGTTCGTTCTTGTATGCCGCCGTCTGCTGCTCTTCCGAAAATATCGAGTTGAAAAGAGTGCAAATTTAGCGATCGATGTGTCGATTTTTAAATTGTTTTTATGCTTTTATGTTTAAAATGTGTATGAAAATGTATTACTTTTAAATAGGGTATTTTTATTTCTGTGCAGAAATATGATAAAAAGGCAGCTTTTGAAACTCCCCTTCAAGTTATCGACTACAATGTTTTTGTCAAGTTTGTTTCTTGTATGCCGCCGTTTGCCTGCCGCTCTTCCGAAAATATCAAGTTAAAAAAAAAGTGCAAATTTAGCGATCGATGTGTTGATTTTTCAAATGATTATGCTTTTATGTTTAAAACGTGTATGAAAATATATTATGGTAAAGGTATTTTCATTTTTGTACAGAAATAAGATACAAATTAGGCAGCCTTTGTAACTACGCTCCTCATTGTCAGGGGATGGTTTTTCATGTTCGTCTTGTCCGCCAGTTCCGAAAAATGCATTGTGTTATTTTATAATTATGTATCTTTTCATAAATCCTTTAAAAATTTATAAATTATTTCACTGATCCAAGAATATTGTATGTATTCTCATTATTGTATTTTAAAATACTAATGCAAACTTAAGCCCGTATTCCGCGGAGCGGCCAATGTTGTGTGGTTTGAAATCAGCTGATGAATACGAGTTTTGTTTCACCATAAACGCAATTCTGAGCGAATGCTCTTGCTTCTAGTTAGCATAAACGAAGATCTATATACTTGACTTATATGAGACAAAGTTATTTTTCCTTATTCAGCGTGTTTTAGGTGGAAATATTTATTGAATATGTCTCGTTGTGAATGTGAACTACTGTTTTTTTTTCAGTTAACAAGATTACGTTGGCAGCATGTTTATTGCGTAAAAATTACGTGATTCCATTCGCAATAATCCTTTATATCATCGTAATACGAACTTTACGTTAATTTTATCTACAGTTGTGTGTGATGGCAGACGTTTACTGCAGTTTTATCCTTGTTTGCCGATGTACGATAATAGTCATTAGCAGCATGAACAGTTTTCTCAGCTTCAGTTATAACTAGGTTTAAATTTAACGGTATATTTCCCGATTGACTTTAATCTATATTGATCTCTGATCTATAGCAAATAAAGTTATACATTAGATATCTCAGTTCTATTCTATACATAACGCCATTTATAACAAATACGGTAATGTTGCACTGTAGTACGATGATCGAAATACAAGCCAAACAGATGTTATCCAGTTCGGTTGTACTTAGGAAAAAAAAAAAAAAAAACAAAAAAAAAAAAAAAAGTTTCTCGTTCGGTTGTTCATGGCTGTACACGTTCACGCAACGAGTATAACGTTAAAACCATACTTTCATCATTCTCTTTTGCTGTCATTGAACTTATGTAACTAGAAGATGGAAAAAGTTAGGCCATTGTAATTTGATCTCTCATAAAATCGGGACTATCGTAAGACTAATGATCGTAACCTGTACACTGTATAAACTTTATTATATCTTTACATACTCTAGACACCCACATGTACTGTACAGTAAATTCTATAGTACTATACTGCATAAATATAATTTTTTTTATTGCGCCGTTGTGGGATTACGGCGCCTTTGACTGGGCTAGAGTTTTGAAAGAAGGTGTGCGGCGGCCGTAGGCTTTAAAATCGCTCGGCGTCGAAAATCGCTTGGCGTCGGTGGCCAGGAACGGAACCCCTGCCGCTAACCGAGGGCCGCCTGTACACAGTGTTGCACATGAAAAAAGTAAATTTGTGATAATTTTAGAGATACGGCCCTAAGAAAAATTGCAAATTAGTTAAATTTTCCCTGTGGACATGTTTTCAACAAGGTCGTTCCGGCTTACGACGATTTTCGGGTTACGACGTGTCTTAAGAACGGAACCCCCGTCGTAACCCAGGGACTGCCTGTACATATGTGGTATAGTAATTTTTAAAATCGGGGTAATTCTGTAGGTTCAATGAAAATTGACTCATGGTAATTTAGTACAAAGAGAAATTGAAAAGCACTAACAAGAGTAGCCTAGTGAACACTGTTATATTGTTTACCATAAACCTAGCCTACGTATACAGTAGAGACCCATACTAGAACTCTAAATAAGCAGACTTTAACACAATTTTGAGTAAATTTTTCATCTGAGCTCAAACAAAAATCTGGAATGTGACCATATGAATCGTGAGTTTTGTAAACAGAAGTGGTTTGGTTAGTCGCCGCTTATTTGTGTTGTTCCCATGTCCATCTGGTGAGGAAAACGGTTAAGAACCACGATTGAACTTAAGAGGTTATTGAAAACTATTAAGCACGAGGCATTCTGTGACAACCTAAAAATCCTGCTGAGATTTTTAATGATAGGTAACCCATGAAGTGTCGGTAGTTGTGCTATTAGTAGTTAGCTACAGTCACAACTATCGACACTAAACCAAAACATCTGTAAAATAATGGTAAAAACTGTAGGTTATTTAAGTGAATCACTAGTGATACAACTTTTATACTGTAACAAAGCAGCTGTAATTACAGCATTTATCGTGGGTACTTACCATAACTAGACATTAGGATGAGCGAGTTCTCACTTTGTTACAGGTGTGCGATCTCAGTCCATAATTCTTAAACTGAAAAAGTCTTTAAGCCTAAACATATATATTTTCTTGAGAAAAGGACAGTTTGAAAAAAGTAAAAAACATATATTACAGACTATAAGCATATTCATTGTACGCCAATTGCATTCAATATTGTTTGCAGTATCGAAATCTATGCTGATAGAGTACTATCAATATCTTCATTGCCTTTACACCTGGTTGGTAGAAGAGATGTAATTTACCGTATATACTCATGTAACTCAATCTTGCATATCATGCGACCCCCAAATTTTCACCCTTAAAAAATTATTTTATCACGTATCTCACATATGTGATTTGAGTTTACGAGACCAAATAACAATGGGCTAACCTCTTTTCGTCCTCCTTTTTTTTTTTTTTTTTTTTTTTTTTTTTTTAAGTTAGGCTTAGTTATTGGCTAACTGCTTTTCCTCCATCTCTTAATCTATACCATCTTCTAGTTAAACTTTAAAAAGTGAAAGCTAAAAGAAGTAACGGTAGTAATGATTTACTTGTTTGGAAAATGCATAAAGCCAGAAACAGCTGATTTGCTATGAACAACCAATCCGATAAGTCTTTTTGTTTGCATTTCAACCATTTTACAATAGTAAAATATTACCATGGTTATGTTACAAATGATGTTAAGGAGAAGAGGACTGATATATCTTAACATTACAGGTAGTAGTCAACTTACTACCACAATTGGTTATGACCAACCAGTCACAAATCGATTCTGACGTAAGAATATTATACGAGCCTATCCTACTTGGGTAATCAGTACCATCTTTACACATAGGGGTAGCCTAGCCTGCACTATGCAGCATACTTTATACATATATGACAGTAATTATTAATTAAAGCTAATTCTCTAGGTTCAATGCACACTGGCTTATGATAATTCAGTTAAGTTATACATTACAGTATCCAATAATGTTGTATGTACTTATTCTCATATTATTATATCATAAAAGACTAATAAAGCGGTCAGTGTTTTGAATTAGAAATCAGCTGATGGTGAATACAAGTTTATTTCTCTGTATTTAACACAATTCAGAGCGAATTGCCTTTCTTCTTTCTATTAGTGTAAAATATCTAGATACTTTACTTATATAAGACAAGGTGATTTGTCATTTTACTACGTGTTTTCAAGTCGAAATATGAATTAAATACGTCTCGTGAACCGAAGTTTTTTTTTTTTTTATATTTTTTTTAACTATATATATATATATAAATTAAATATATATATATATATATATATATTATATATATATATATATATATATACAGATTGCATTGTGGGCATGTTTGTGTAAAAATATTACGTGATTCCGTTCGCTATTTTTCACTTAATTTCATCATAGTACGAACCTTAACCGTTACATGACATAACACGTGTTCTTTCAAGACCTGAAGTTTTTATCAAAATTATTTGCTCTCAATTTTGTCTACGGTTATGTTGATAGCTTAAGTTTACTGTAGTTATATCTTTGTTGCCAATCCACGATAAAAGTATTATATGGATGAAACTCGCAAACCTCGGTATAGTACCTTCAAACTCGACTATAAAAAAAATGAGAGAAATGTGTTTTAATCAAAACCATTTGGCATGAAAAGAACACATTTTACTGTTTTCACTCCAGTAAAAGATAAATATGTAAGCTCTTAGTATTCTGATGAGGTAAAGTGAAAATATTGAATGGAATCTGTTGATTTTTGTTTACGCAATAAACATGCCCTCAGCGTCATCTACTAACGAAAAAATAACTAAATTTAGTTCACAAACTATACGTTTTCAAGTGATATTTCCACTTGAAAACATTTTGTACAATGTAAGTAAACCTTGTATCATATAAATAGAGTATCTTGAGATTAATTTGCGCTACCTAGAAGCAAGAAAGTCGCTCTGATTTGAGTTCAACATAGCAAGGCAAACTTACTCGCAATCGCCATTCAGCTGATTTTCAAACCAAAGCATGATTGCTTTGTATTTTATATTACAAATAAATAGTAAAAAGAAAATAAATATATTGGATTGATGTGAAATAAAACATTAAATTTTAAAATATCCATGGAAAAGATGCATATCAGTTATGTTTGTATTTTATCATAATGATACAAATATATGATTATTACATACTCGAAAGTTTTACATCTCATGTAAGATGCGACCCCCTTAAAGTCCGCTCCAAAATTAGGGCTTCAAAAGTCGCATGATTCGCGAGTATATGTGGTTGATGCTTTTTCTTATAGTTTAAAACTTACACATTGCACAATACTTGATTGTGTTGTATTATACTGGCCAGAAAGAATTACTGCCTCGAGGCCTCGACACATGACGCCAGGAAAAAAATCACAAATCTAAAAAGTGGAAAAAACAAAACTATATTGCATCAGGGTACTCACCAAGCAATCCTGTAGTACTTTGTATGTCCTGTTGTGGAGAATGACCACCTTCAGCCGGTTAGGAACAGAAGCAACTAGATTTCTAAAGATCTATGGGCAGAAGTCTCCCCCAGGCCTGCGTTCTCCAATTTTCTGCGAGTTGAGATGTCTGCCTAAACAAAAGAAAACCGGGATATTTAATATTTGGGAATATAATATGAAACACATCTTTGGTTTACACCCACAAAAAAAAAGTTATTTTGTTCAGGTTAACTATGAAAAAAATTTCTAAGAAAATAAAAAAAAATTATTTTTAACTAGAGTGCATAAATTTTTCATTGTGAAAAAGTCCAAGTTGTATTTTTCCTATAATCTATACACATTATTGACAACTACTAAATTTCAAGTTAAAATAAATTGTAAGCTACACAGAAATTCCAAAAAAAAAAAAAAAAAAAAAATGTCCCAGGTAACTTTGTGTATACGGAAAAAATTAAGATAACCCTCTTGAGCCCTGAAACGATTTGTTCATCTCTCCAATATTTTTTTGATTTACTTGAGATTCTCAATGGTTAATCCTTTTCAAAACTTTGAACTCCTTTTCATATATCGTCCGATTCTCTCTCTCTCTCTCTCTCTCTCTAATTTCATAGTTTTTTTTGCATACCTTATTTATTGAGATTATAATTCCGATATCGAATGATATGGATACTTCTCTATTTGCAAAAATAATTTTTTACAAAAATATTGGAACAGCCAACTGAAGTACTCAAATTTAATGGAAAAAATTTTTAGGCTTTATCTGGAAAAAAAGAGCATTTCTGGCGTCATGCTACAAGTGCCTAGGGGGAAATTAACTAACTGGGAACTCAGCTCACTTGACCAAACATGATCATATGCCTCCAAAGACCATCCACCACCACCTACACCCCTTATGGTGATAGGAGGAAAGACGGGAGGCGGGAGGGTGGGGTGGAGTTGAAATCCCATCCTGGTATCTCCATGGGGAGACCTTGTAAACTATCATTTCTTGCTATAAGGGGGAGTTGAAATGTGTTACATGGAGGGTAAACCAGACTAACGTCCACCAGAACTGAAGGAGCAAAACCTCGACTGCTACGTGTTTGATTAAGCTGTGATTCAGATCAAGAGTTTAGGGTACAACAGAGTTGTCTCTAGAAAGATTAGGCTGGTAACCCAGCTACAAAAACAGAAACACCTCGTTTGGCTCGCATTTACACTTAGTAAATACTCAAATTGGACTACAGACTCTTGAGTTCACAGTTAGTCAATATCCCCCTCAGGTATTTGCAGCACAATGCTCGATTCTCTCTCTCCTCTCTCTCTCTCTCTCTCTCTCTCTCTCTCTCCAGATCCAGATAGAGCCAAATTATGGTTTTCATTAAATTTTGAGGACCCAAATTATGGTTTTCATTAATTTTGAGGACCTGTTGCCAACTTAGTATTTGATTTTTTTTTTTTTTTTTTTTTTTTTTTTTTTTTTTTTTTTTTTTTGTTTTTTTTTTTTTTTTTTTTTTTTTTTGTTTTTTTTTTTTTTTAATAAATATCCATACTATTCGATACGTAATCAAAATGAGTTTCTAAATCAAAATCTCACAAAATACAGCTATGCAATAAGCACAAAATCAAATCCAAAAAATTTTTTCAGAAATTTTTAAACCGACATGAAATATGAGAGTTCAAAGTTTTGATAGGGAATAACCAATGAGAATCTCAAATTTATAAAAAGAAATTATTGGGGAGACAAAAAAAATTGTTACAGGGCTCAGAGGGGTAACTCAATAATTGTCCCACATACACCCCAGGTTGCTCGCCAGGTTTTTTTTTTTTTAGCTGCTGTGGAAGTAAAGAATTAACTTTTAAAACGGCCAAGGAAAATATGCATATTAATTTTTTGTATTTTATGAAATGTTCTGGCACTTAGCCTAACCCACCGACAACCAGACAATGGTACTAAAAACTACAAAGAGTAAAACCCCGTTATGAATATATTGAACGAGCGCCGAAAACTGAAATGTTGCTAACCAATAAAAACGCTAACTGAGGGCTGACTGTATGTCGCTTATGATGCTCCAAAAGAAGCTGCTGTTGTATGCCACAAAAATAATCTGTAAAGACTAAGCCTCTAGTAACTCACTGTTGACATTTCAACATTTTTTACAACTAATGTGAAAATTGATTTTCAGCATTTGCCTTCGTGGTGATAGCACTCCCAGAGTTTGTTGGAGTTTTGAATGATTTATCAGGATTCCAGCTAGTTCTCGTCATTTTACCCAATAATAGGTTGGATAGATACAGTGCCATCAAGAGGCATTTGACTGTCAAGATGGGTGTCCCAAGTCAAGTAAGTATGGTCTATTTTAATGCTGGAATTGTAAATAGATTCTTTAATAAAACTTAGTACATTGTAAGATGTTGTTCATCTTTGTGCCATAGTTGAAGATATTCTTAGAGTTATTTTAAATTGTTTCAGTGTGTTCTGAGTAGGACGCTCTTTAAAAAAGCAGCGATTGATGTCAGTGGCAACAAAAATTGCCATACAAATGAACTGCAAACTAGGTGGTGAACCCTGGAAATGAATGTTCCAATCAAGGTAAAGTAAAGAAAGATTTACTGTATGGTGTTTTTATAATTTGATAGTTATATACCAGAATTACGTATTTTATTTAGTGTTCCAAGTGAGGTGGAAAGTCAGTATTCCATATTTTGCAAAATATTATTTTGACTAGATTTTTTAATGTTCCAAATGAATTTCTCTCTTATACTGTTTTCATCTCTTTTTTTTTTTAACCCCCAAGTAATTACTGGAGCACACTTTATATTGTCACTATTTACCAATTAATATTTTGACAAAAATCTTTTTTATTCTGTATTTGCATAACAGGTAGCTACGATATTCCTTGACTTCTTTCAAAACAGTTGCATCTGTAGATTGTTGACTTTCATTTCATATATTTTACGTATCATTTGATCTTGTCCAACTACTCCAACTCCTTTCACTGTCTTGAACACTAAATAGCTGAAAGTTATCTAAATTCTGCACATATCTCATCCACTTCTTTATATCATTGACCATACTTTTCTCAGTGCAAAAATGTACTTGAAGGATTAAATGGTAAAAGTAGATGGGAGTGCAAATACCTCTGTTCTGTTGGGCAAAAAGTAAATGTACTTGTGTACAGGCAGCCCTCGGTTAACGGCAGGAGTTCCTTTCCGGGGGCCTGACGCTAGTTGAAATTCAAAGTCTACGGATGTCACAGTCCATCTTACGGTGCCCTAGACTTGTTAACGATGCCGTATGTGTGTCACCGCCAGATATTTTTCCCTGTATGTAATAACTTGAATGAAAATGTGGAATTTCATTTGCCTAATTATTTACTATGGTCTGCCTGGAAGTAATAAATTTTTAATGTCATATTCAATGAACTTGGTAAATCTTGTCCTATTATGAGAGAGAGTGAGTCTCTCTCTCTCTCTCTCTCTCGCTCTCTCTCTCTCTCTCTCTCTCTCTCTCATCCACAATGTGCTGAAGCCATGCAAAATACGAGTAAGGATACCAGAGTATTTTGCTCAACATGTCTCTCATGGATAGACAATGTTATTAAATAAAGACTTAATGTGCAAATAGTAGAAGATGGAAAATGGAAGAGAAGAAAACAAAACTGAAATGACAGAAAAAAAATAATGATAACAAAGAGCAAGACAAGAGTATGGATGCAGAGATACTCATAGATACTACATATGAGGCAATCAGGCAGCATACATACGAAGAAATGAATTATGACGTGACAACACAAAACAAAATCCCGAAGAGGCTTTACCAGATCTGCATACTGATGGAAAGAGATAGAAAAGAAAGACAGTCTGCACCCTTTTCAAAAGAGGGAATTGCAGTTTTGGTGAAAGATGTTACTACAACATCCCAAGGTATGTCACAACTATGAAATCTATGGTAAATGCCCATACCTAGACGGCTATGGAGGACGAATGCAGAGATCTGCATCCAAAAATATGCAAAAACCTAAATATATGCACCCCGTAACCATGAATCAAAATCAAATAAATAATCTATTGAATAATAAAATCTAAAATAGAAACAAAGAAACAAATAGAGGAACATGAACATGAGGTGAAGGAAAAAAGCAAGCCATCACTGCAATATGGAGTGTCAGCAAAGAAGTTCCAAGCATCAGCTCTAAGATACAGCTCAAGAGATAAATGCTGTATATACGATGCTAGGGATGGTGCGATACGGAGAAAATTTGCAGATTCAGTCATAAAATGAATAATTATGATGAAGGAAGATCAAAGACATTGGAAAAGTTGGATTTTTTAATGTCAGAATTTCTGGAAATGATGAAAAGAACAACATACCAGAACAGAAAGAGACGTGCAAAAATCCTAATGTAATTACCCATATTAAATGGAGAGAACATGCAAACCATCATAGTGATGATGCACAGGGTTTAGTTATGAGTTACTCAAAAAAGAAAAATAGAGTACTTAGAAGAACTAACCCAAATTGAAAAGAAAATAGATATAATGAATATAAGTAAAATCTGGTATTCCCAAGAGAGACTTAATGATAATCAAATAAAAGGTGTCCAAACTTATAGATTCAGATAAAAAAAAATAGGAATCAAGGGGGAACCGCAATATATGGAGACATAAAACAAGGAAAAAATATATGAGAAATATAGTAACTCGATATGTGAACTAATAGTGGTAGAATTTGAATCTGAAAAATTAATAAACGTATAGACCCCCTAATACTAAAGAGTTTGACACAATAATAGAAAAATTGGATAGTTTGACACACTAATAGAAAACAAAAATTGGATGATATATGTAGAAATCACAAGGACTGGACTATTCTCCTATCCAGAGACTTTAACTTTGCTTTCATAGATTGGAAAGAACAAATAGGAGATTGTGGTTGTATTTATACATAAAAAAAGAGAGTAAATAGTAGTGCAGAAGATGAGAGGCAATTCGAAAAGCTATTAGATAGCTACTAGAGTACAACATTCAACAAATAAATCACCTGCCAACAAGAAAGGAAAATACTTTAGTCCTAGTATTTGTGAACGACGTGAATTATGTTTAAGAAATAATAGTTTATAATGCGAGTATTTCAGATCATAATGTCATAGAATTAACAGTCCATTCCGAAGCAAGTGGAAACAGACATAAGTAAGAAATGAAAAAGTTGGGAAGGATATGGAAAATACAACTTCTACAGTAAAAATATAAAATGGTCAGAAATAAGTGAAGAATTAAACAAAGATTGGGATAACATTTTTGTAAGTGATGATATACCAGTAAATACGGAGATATATAAAATATTTGAGAAAAAAAGTTGATAAATATATACCGAAGAAGAAAAGTAAACATCAGTCATGCATACCAAGAGACAGAAGGATCTTGTTCCAGAAAATCAGAAAGTGGAAAAAAGGTCTAGAAAAGAAAAAATGCATGGAAAGTGATGGAACTAAAAAAATTAAGTTATGCGCACAGAACAAAAGATTATACAATCTAAAGAAAATGGAAAATGGGACTAGGAAGAAAAAAGCCTAGTAAAGATATCAAGCAAAACTCCAAACTATTGTACTTGTATGTGAAAAAGATGAAATAAAGAAGAATAGAAAATAGGCCCTCTAAGAATTGAAGGGAGATTAACAAATGAAAAAAAAGGAAATATGCAATATATTGGCAGAAAGATAGGAGAGAATTTACACCTAGAATAGATAATGAAGATAATGATACAGAAATAAGGGATTGAAAGTAGTGAATATTTATCAGACATAGATATTAACCCTTTAATGCCGATTAGATATATTAAACGTCAACGAAAATTGTCTGTTGGTGCCGATCCGACGTACAAAACTTCACAATAATTTTTTTTTTTTTTAATTCACGGAAAAATAGTTACAGGCCTACTAGGCAAAAGCTTTTGAATCGCCCCTTTGGGGGTTTGGGGGATGCTGGAGTTCACGGATCAAGTTGTTGTTTTGTTCACAATCCTTACCCAGGAGTGCAAGCGTGAATTTCGTTCTTCTCGCACTAAAAAGCATCAGCGCGACATCTCGGAAATTATTTCATCACTTATGACATAATTTTTGCACCATTTTATAGAAGCCGTTACATAGTTTTTTGTATATGAAAATATGCACAATTTCATGTAGAATACATTAAAAACAACTCATGGTTGTAGCTTTTATCAGTTTTGAAATATTTTCATATAAATAACGATGTGCCAAAATTTCAACCTTTGGTCAACTTTGACTCAACCGAAATGTTTGAAAACTGCAATTGTAAGCTAAAACTCTTACATTCTAGTAATACTCAATCATTTACCTTAATTTTGCAAACAAATTGGAAAGTCTCTAGCACAATATTTTGATTTATGGTGAATTTTAGTTAAAAAAAAAAAAAATCCTACGTCCGCGCGGTAACTGCTGAAAAAAATCAGAATTTTTTTTGTCCGATTGTCGTAATGTTTGCACCATTTTATATTAGCCATTAAATAAAGTTTTATATATGAAAATTTGCGCAATTTCATGTAGAATACAACTAAAAAACAACCATGGTTGTAGCTTTTATCTGTTTTGAAATATTTTCATATAAATAAAGATAAATAGAAAAAATTCAAACTTTGGTCAACTTTAACGCGACCGAAATTGTAAAAAAAACTGCAGTTGTAAGCTCACAACACTTACAGTCTAGTAATATTCAATCAATTACCTTCATTTTGCAACAAACAGGAAGTCTCTAGCACAATATTTTGATTTATGGTGTAATTTTTGAAAATTTTGATTTTTTTTTTTTTTTTTTTACATCTGCGCGTTACGAATTCTTGATCATATTGTGATAATATTTTGTGTTTGTTGCTTTGATAGTTTTACAATTTGTTATATACCTAAATAATTGCAATTTAGTGTACAATACAACAAAAAAATATTGACTTCATTAGGTTTAACAAAGTTTTGCTCACAGCGCGATTTGTATACAATTATATAAAAAGAGATTTTGTGCTGTCATATATTCCAATATTTATATATGATGATGATGATTTTTTTTTCATTTCTGATGGTTGCATACTAAACTTCTGGCAATGACCAAAAATGGAGCCAAAAATGAACTCTTAATCTTGAAAACTAAGTGTGCTGTGATTTTTTTTGAAAAAAAAAAACATTGTTTCCGCTTCGGCGCTCACTCGCGAACGCCGCCGGCATACAGGAGACACTTTTGGAAATAGCGGCTCAGCGTTTAAGGGTTAATGAAGCGATATTGTGCAGGCTATTTATGAAATTAAAAATGGAGCTACAGCTGGCCCTGATGGTGTCCCTCCTATTTGTTGAAGAAAAGTAGTTCATTCTATCACAAAGGTCCTTGCAATATTATTAAGACAGTGTAGATACAGGCAAGATTTATGAGCACAAATTAGCATATATTACCCCTATTTTCTAAAGTGGATGAAGACTAGAGGCAAGTAATTATAGACCTGCGAGTCTAACATCACATATTATGAAAGTGTATGAAAGGGTAATGAAGAAAAATATGAAACATTTAATAAAAATAATTTGTTTAATATAGGGCAACATGGTTTTGTACTCAGGAAAAGTACACAAACCCAACTGTAGTCCACTGTGAGACCATATATAAAAATATGAAAAACGGAAATGAAACAGATGTGGTTTATCTAGACTTTGCAAAAGCTTTTGACAAGGTAGATATGGGGAAGGGAAAATTAGAAAACATAATATAGTGGACAAAGTAGGAAGATGGTTAAAAGAATTTTTACAAAACAAAAACAGATAGTTATTGCAAACACATAATATAGTGGACAAAGTAGGAAGATGGTTAAAAGAATTTTTACAAAACATAAACATAGTTATTGCAAAACAATGAGAATTCGGTATGAAGCTAAGGTGAATATCCAGTGTGCCACAAGGTACGGTGGTAGCTGCATTACTGTTTGTTATTATGATTGCAGACATAGACAGTAATGTTCAGGACTTGGTAGTAGTTTCGCCGATGACACAATAAATAGAGAAACTACTTGTGATGAAGATAGGAACGCGCTACAAAGAGACCTTAACGTAATAGATTGGTTAGAGGTAAATAGGATGGTATTTAACTCTGATAAATTTGAATCAATAAATTATGGAGATAGAGAAGGAAAGCTATATGCATATAGAGGACCTAATAATGAGACAATCACAAATAAGGAATCACTACCGTATGGAGCAGATGGCGAAGCAATCTTCTCACTTACATGAACACGGACATTCATTGGGGAGACATGGTTGTGAGAGGTAGGAGGCGATGCACTCCCTCTGCTCACAGAAGACAAAGCCACAAAGTTCTTGATCCTCCGTCTGACACGATGGAGAGGAGTAAAATTCCCTTCTACGAGGTCTCTCAGAAGCTGGAGGTGGAGAAGAGACCTTACGTATATGACTCTTCGTAGAAAAAACAGAAAACCTGTAACAAAACAGAGTCCAGCCTCCTGGAGATCGCTCGAAACAACGCCTCGGATGGCTCAGCGAAAGAGGACGATGACATCATAGCGACGGGATGATGAGCAGCCATATTATCCGATGTCATAGGCTGTGAGGACACTGGGGGTGACTTCATGTCATCTTGATAACCAGCAAGGTGGCAGCACACGAGAGCCAACATAGAGGAGTCTTGGGAGGGGTAGGAGTGCAAATGGGGCCGGAGGAGGGGTACTTGCCTCCATGAAATGCGACAATAGCCCATCCAAGGAAGGTGAACCCCCATAGCCCAAGTGACGCCCAAGCAGCCACCATCTTGGAAGACTCCAAACCTGAAACAAGGGAATTAATGGTGTAGCCTCCCCCCTCGGCAAGAGAATGGAACCCGAGTGAGAGGGGGCTACATTAAATACATCATCACCCGTGGCACTCCCGATACTTCCATTGACGAATCAATGGAAGAAAACGAAGGCGATATGTGAACACTTGAGCTAGCCACAGGGAGAGGGAGAAGAGGAATCGTCCAGACGATGCGAAGAAAACCCCTCCCAAGAAGGAAAGAGATTAAATTCTGCCATTTTTTCTTCTTTTTATAAAACTCTCCTCTGTGACCAAGAACGACATTCCAGGCAGGTATTGGTTACAGTACAATAATTTGCTCTGCACATACTGCATGTCATATGAGGACCTGTTGATGTAGATGCTACACGCCTTAAGCACAGAAGTCCACTAAAATACCCATACACATGCATTGATGAGGCCATGAAGATTTGGAGGAATCCATAATAAACGGAAACAATCACAGACACACACAGAAAAGGAAAGAATCACGGTCACAAAACAATCAGCTTGGAAGGAGAGCAAAAATGATAGCATCTACTCTTCAAGGCAGTTAAGGAAAAGACAAGCCTCATGAGGTCTGGTGCGCAGTCTCTAACCAGCTATCGCTTCATTACATGCAGGAGTTGCCAGATCTCACAGATTTTTGCTTTACAATCTTTTATTGTGTTAATTCCGGTTACCAGCTGGCACTTGGAAGTTATCCTATTGTTAAGACCTCAGTTTTGTTAGGTGTGAAAAATACAAATTGATTAAAAAATTTGTAATTTCACAATAAAATTAAGCATAAATTTGAAAAAAATCATATGCACAGCCAACTTAAGATAGAGGGAGGGAGTGTTTATATTGTTGAGAGGAGAAGACAGTAAAACCATTGCTGTATGTACATAAAAGTAGTAAGAATTCACAGGAACAAATAAAAGGGAATTCCCACAGTAAATTTAACAATGATTAATATAAAAAGAAATTGAATACATTAACAATAAAAGAAAAAGTCACCTGAGCCAGTGTGAGTGAGACTATAGTTTAATGATAACCATATTCAACAAAATTAATAAAAGAATAGAGTTCCACAATTTAACAAACAAGATAAAGGTAGTGACGCAAAGTTGATAGAACAAGGAAGCATTTGTATTGGTTGAAGAGAGGGGAAGTGACAGTAAAAATATTTCTGTATTTATGTAAAAGCTGTACCAATTCACATACAAAAATAAATAAAGGGGAATTTCACAAATTTAACAATGTTTGAATATAAAAATCAAATATAATCCAGTAAAAAAAATTAAAAGTCTTACTTGAGCTAGTGTTAGGTGTACTGATTGAGACAATAGAGAGGAGAAGCAGATTGTGGTGGGTATTGGGTGGGAGACTGGTCTGCTTCCCACTCAATTTCCAGCTGGGCTGAGTTGATTTTTTTCTTTCATATTTCGCCCATTTCTTTCACTTGCACTCAATTTGCCCGAATCATTTCTTTTTGTTACAGTGAAATCCTACCAAGCGACTTGCTTTTTATGATTTTTTTACCACTAAAAGTAATTCAGCTCCATAATAAAATACATGGCCACTGCATTCAGCTTATGCATTCCTTTGTTAAATGACTTCCTTGTGAAAAGTTATTCAATCTTTCTTTCCATTTCTTACTTGTATTCTTTACTTAGGTGTTACATATTTCTTTGTAAAAACCTTGTTTATTTTAAATTGTACTGTTTGCCAACAGTAAGTTGTGTGTGACATTATTAATCTCTTTGCACTCAGGATCCAAGTGTAAACATGTAAACAAACAGTCTCTCTCACAATCAATTCCTTTGATTATCCTTACAAAAACGTGGATGAAATTGATTTTATCAGCCTTGCTTGCTGCGTCCATTTCAGTTTCTTTGAGGGGTCCTGTCTATTCCCTCTCATTCCCAGCTGGCCATTTGCCATTTTCAGCAAACTTCGTAAATCTTGCACGAAACAAAATTCTAACATTTTACCTGAAGGGCAACAGACTTATCTGACACTGGCAAGTATGTGCTGGAAATGGAAGTGGAGAATCCTCTAAAGGTGGATCAGTTGCAAAAGGGATCTGATATCCGTCCCGGAGAAACAAGTGTGGTCGAAAGTTCTGCACCCATACTTTCCCAACAAATCCAAAACTCCTGAAGTCTCGCATCTACTGCATTGATGAAAAAAACTCTTTACTTTCTTGATTCTCCTGTCGTGGGTTTTTTTTTAAAAAGTTTTGCAAAACTTGCGGTTCTCCTCTGCTCTTGTGAAGTTCTTATATGTACCTCCCCCTTCGAAAGGGTGTACTTCTAAAGGCTGGGTCTGTTACCACTGATTGACGGTTCCCTATAGGAAAGAGTTCCTTTAGAGGTCTCTGACAACTGAGCCAACAGGTCTTGTGTTGCTTTAGCCTAAGGTAGAGAAGGAATTCTTGATACTACTGCATGTTCGGAAAAAAGATGTTTTCTTGTCTGATGGGGAGAAAAGTTCTATTCACGCCCTTCATAGCAAAAGTACACCATATTCACGCTTCTCCAAATTCCCAGCGTAAAAATGGCAGGAATTGGAGAGGCGCCATCCCTGATCACACTGTCCACACAGTAAATGACGTTGGAATCATCCGCAAACTTGTCCTCAGGCAAGGAGGCGGATTTGAGCGTTCTGCTTCACACCCCATTTCACCAATCTATGAAACTTGCTACTCCCAAGGAATGGAAAACGCTCCTGAGAAGATGGTCGATCTCCTATGAGGAGAGCATACTTTAGCAGCTGAAAAGGCTGATCTTTTTAGAGTCCACCAGACAAGAAAAATCTCCTTGAGAAGAAGCAGCATTTCTTAAAGCAAACATTCTTCTGTCCCATACCAAATATATCTCCTGAAAGACAGCCGAGATTGGGGGAAAACACAGCATTCCTTTTCCCTGTTCTCTCAAGTTTAAGCCAAGCTTCAATTTTCTTTAAAGCCGTCTTAGCTGAGATAGACAAAACAAATTTTGGAAATTTTGACTACTCTCCAAGGTTGTCCCTTGTCCCAAGATGATTCCAGAGAGGCAGGCTCCCGCAGAGCAAAAGATTTTGGTTAATTTGCTACGAAGAAATGAAGGAGTAGTTTAAATGCTGCATTCAAAGAGCTCTTGTCTGCTCTTTATCCTCTCTCCCCGCGTCTGAGTCTCACCGTTCATCTTCTGAAGATACCGGAGACAAATCTTGTATTCCCAAAGTAGGATCGACAGCTTCTTGAGGTTGTACCAAACCTAAAAATGCAATCCAACTTGGTATGAGATGGTTGCCAATTCCAGGTTAATGTGCTTTAGGAGGAGGCGGGGCCTGGTGCCTGCTGGACCCCCTTGGACATTGTGAATGGCGGGCACCTACCGGACGCTACTTGTTCTGGTAATCTGAAATCCACTGATTTCTTGGGAAGAAGACTATTCTTGAAGAGGAAAATCTTTAGATTTCACAAAAACAACATGACTCTTGTTTGACATTCTTGAAGAGGAAAATCTTTAGATTTCTCAACAACATGACTCTTGTTTGACATGTCTGCACTTTTTTATCAAACAAACCTACTCCTTTAGAAGTAAGAGTGGAATGCGAAAAGGGAGTCCAACTACACATACTCTCTCTTCATGGGCACAAAAAAAGGGTGAGGCTCCTCATGTCCTTTTCAGTGGACGTGAAAATTTCCGAAAAACGCCGACAGCGCCTCAGAAAGTCTTCATTAGGGTCACTAGATGATAAATGTCTCCCAGAAACGCCTTTTCGTTTCCAATAGTGTTCTTTGACATCTGGGAACGTTTCAACAGGATCGTCTGAGGGAGCGCTTACTCGAGGGCAGTCCTGACCACTTGCCTCCCTTTGACTGTCGGCATGCCTCCTCCCAGGTTCTGGGAGGGGAGTTTGACAGAGCCTCAGTCTAGGAGCATGAGTGGGTCGAGCAGACACCTCACAGACATTAGATTTAGCACTGGACCTATCATTCATCAAAATTTACACAATCACCAATTTTATGCATTGCATCCATAACTACTTTAAAAGCAGCATTCATTTGACCTTTAAGACTGGCAATGGTATCAGGTTGGGGGTCATCGGGGTCCTGGGTAGGAGGCGAAGGAGTGTTAGCATTAGGACCATTAGTTAAGGCTCATCTACAGGAATTTCCTGACTAATTAAAGCAACATAGGAGGAATCTTTCCCCACATTAGCTGTGGATAAGGCTTTTCTCTACCGATCCTTATCCAACTTACGTAAATGGTTAGAAAATGTCTTCCATGCCTGAGCACTCCAGTCCTTACATTAGTCGCACATATTCTCAGGAGAGCAATCTTGCCCCCCCTGCCACTCGCACACTACGAACGAGTGTCATACTTAGCCTTGGTTAACCTAGTTCTGCAAACAGTGCTGCAGAACCTAACCAGTGAAGAATTGCAGTCCCAACCTGACTCTCCTAGGCTAAAGCATACATAAAAAACTAAGCCAAATATGAAAAAACAAAGGAGTTTCACTAAACTTGCTGACTAGCAACAAAAAACCACCAACTGGCGAAAAACCTAAGATTGTACATCACCGTATTGAATGGAAAAACATAAAAATTTTCCAGCTGCCTCCCGACTGTGTGTTTTCCAGTGTCATGGCAGCTGGAATATCTGAGACCCCTACCATAGTCACTACTAACCCCCAGTAGAGGCGGGGAGAAAAGTATCACCCAGGAATACCAACCATTCTGGCGGGATTTTTTTTTTTTTTTTTTTTTTTTTTTTTTTTTTTTTTTTTTGTTTTTTTTTTTTTTTTTTTTTTTTTTTTTTTTTTTTTTTTTTTTTTAGGCTGCTGATTGCATTGGACTATAGCAGTGGAACTGCCTGGTAAGTATATACAAAACTTCGTTTTATCATCAAAATATCATTTTACTTCATATAACAAATTATTACTTTACACCTTTGATTTATTTTTTGACATCTTAATCAAAAACAATTTAAGAGGAACACTGGGTTAACATATTAATCAAAAAAATGTTAAAAGGGACTCTGGGTGGGCTAGAATGAATTATCCCAACTCCTTTTTTTCTGATGGGGATATTTGTTTTAAATTAACAACAATTCAAGTTTTGACCAGCCTTCTGGAAGAGATTAAGTTCAAAATCCGAGGTACTTGTATATCTTTCACATTATCGTTTTTGGAAAAATAGGGGTGTGACAAGAGGAAATCGCATTAAATCCCACCCCCCTTTGAGCGTGCTCCTTCACAACCTGCGCACTGACATCAGTTGATTCATAAACTGGGGGGGGGGGGATCTCTTGTTTCAGTTTGTTCAAAACTTGATCAACAATATCTGCATTAATTCACTTACCTGGTGAGAAACGGTAAGGTGTGACAAAGCAACGGTCTTTAGTTATTCAGCTGCCTTTTTAGCCAGCATACCTGCAGCTGACAATGGTAAGTTTTTCAGCAATATTAAATGATGTTTGAACCTTGGCAATTTTAAGATTTAGCTAAACATTCTTCCAGAGCCATGTGTGATGTAGAGGCTCTCTAGAGGAGTGTTTCTTTTCTGAGAATATAAATTTGGAAAGCTGTGGCAGAATCAAAGCTAAGCAAGTTGAATACAGACTTCCCCACATTTACAGGACTCATACCGGCTAACAATATTCCTCGCCCAGCACTTTTCCTCTTTATGTTACTATTTAAGTACAGGATGGTTGGTTCAGCGAGGAAAACATACAAAACTCTCAGAATCCATTAACTCACCATATACCAAGAAATTAAGGGGCGAAACACTTAGCTGTCTCTTGATTCTGTCATTCAGAGACAAACAGGTGCTGAATATCATACACCAAAAAAACCAAACAAACAACCAAAACCATATAACTCTAAACAACACGACAAATCACTACCACATACAAACACCTATGACACCAAAACTTCACACAGCTCAACAAACACCACAATTCTAACACTCCCCCTGATCCCAACTCCTTCATGAGGTGGGCGGCTTAGGGATCCACTGCAGAGAGATTATGCCCCATTTCCCCTTTATGCCTACTCTCTACTGAGGATTCAACTGAACATTGGGACATCTAACTCCTTTACTTCCCCCCCCCCCCCCACCCCCCCCCCCCCCCCCCCCCCCCCCCCCCCCCCCCCCCCCCCCCCCCCCCCATAAATTTTCCACCTTCCCTTCTTTCGTTGACGACCTTGGCATGGTTTTGGACTGCTGAGTTTCACTGCCCATTTAACTTGGAGGGTGGAGTTGGGTAGCATGTCACTCCACCCATAAAACTAGAGTACCTGACGTGGTCGAGCGAGGGGTATTTTTTATGTCAAGCCATGGCCACAGTGCTGGGTCTGATCTCAACGGACTGACAAAACCCTTAGGCACTGTGGGTATGACGTATATCCAGGTGAGTGTTCCAGGGCAGTTACCACAGTGTAAACAGTATTGCTTGCTCCCTCAATTGGACCTCCTAGGTGAGAGGGATCTCATCCTGGACGAAATATTTAATCTTGTTATATGGACAAGAAAAAAATCCCTAAAAACTTCTGGCATGGCAACGGACTCCTCCTCATCATCATCCAGGTGCCATATCCCCAAGGACGTCCGCAATCATGACTCACAATTCCTTCCTCAATGGACTATTCCAAGGAAATCCCAGGTAATGAAGAGCAGGCTGGTATAAAAAATTTAATGCCATTACAAGCCACAAAGAATAAGTAAATATTAAATTGGACCCAACCTTGACTCGCTTGACTCCCTCTTCAGGAGTGGAGGTTGGTCAAGGTTTTGACCATGGAAACTGACAAAAAAACATCTGCATTAAGATTGGAAACTTGTGTGTTAAATAGGCACAACAACCTCAGAAATGTATTTTAGACAAATAAAAGACCAGATGTGGTTAATAGAAACCACTACAAAAAACCATTCCGAAAATTATTTAACCATAAAGAACATTGACAATATAAAGGTAAAGAGAAGAAAACATGACAGTATGAACAGTGTACAGGGTACTGTAGTACTTCGTAAAAGTGAGGAGCCCATAGAAAAAAAATATTTTGCTCGATCCCTTGAAAATGGGTTCAAACAATGTGCAAGATTGTGAAATTTATTTAAGTATAGCCAGTAGACAGAGTAATGAAAATACATTGAGAATAGCAAAAATGAAATTTGAAGGCGAAGAATTGCCTTTCAAAATTAAAAACCATGGGCCAAAACAAGAGAACTGAGACCGTATGCTTCAAAACCACTACAGTGCCAAAACTGCAATAAGTATGGACATACATGGGAAAATTTGCAGAAATTTATCAATGTGTATTGTGGATCTGATGAACGTACCACGCAGTAGAAGTGGTGTGAACCAAAATATGTAACTGTGGCCAAAATCACATGGAAGGTGTAAGGATTGTATATTATATATACAATACAAATTGAAATGACTTCAGGAGTGATCAGGAATGCCAATAAGAGAAGCCAAACTAGAGTTGAGAGTTAAAAGAATGAATGATCCCGCTAGGAAGCAAATGTTCTCTACTGCAATGAGCTCAAGGAATGAAACAAAAATGGAAGTGACAAACTCCTATTAGAGAATTCAGAAGATAAAATGACTTTACAAGAAACTAATATAGCAAGAACCAAGAAACTTGTGCAAATATATGTTCAAAATTATTTGAGATATTGAGGGAAATAAAAACAAGAAGAAAATGACACATGTATCAGAAACATTACAAGATAGGTATATATATATAAAAAAAAACTCCACCCAAAACCAAAAAACCACAATTATTAGAGAGGTATCTGTTGAAGCAAAGACCCAAGGATCTGAGAAAAAGAAAAGCACAAACCAGAAAATATACTTTTGTCTCCTCAAAGTAATATTAGAAGCAATAGATGCAAATATACCCAGAACAATAAAGAAATAGTAGAGGAGAGCACCATAGACAAAAATGATTGTGAAGGGAGAAGAGATTACACCATCACGAGTAATTGGTGCACCAATAGTAAATGAAAAAGGACGCATAAAAACACAGTGGATGTAATGAATGTATCATCGAACTATGCAACAAAAACAGAACATAAGACAGTTTAAAACAAACAACACAAAATTTTATAAAATATAGAAGTAAAGAAATTACTAGTCTAAGAGACTCAAAAAAAAAAAAACTATGTGCATTGGACACCTAATGTCTTATAAAGAAAACAAATACTGTCATAAATAAAATTTTAGGAAAAAGGCAAATCGATAATCCACAAGAAGAAGGTAATGCATGAACGCTCAACATAATATTTTCTATAATCATAATACAATGGAACATAAAATGGTCTAGCTGACATTTGTGAATTACAACGCTTACTGAAAGAATACAAACCAATGATGATATGTTTACAATAGTCAATAAAAAAATTATCAACAATTGTTAAATATACCTTAATATCTACATCTAGAGAAAAGGAAATTTAGGTGCAGCTATATATGTACATAACAAAGTATGTTATGGCAGAGGACCTGCAAACTTTGCTGACTTGCAAATATCAAGTATTAAAGTACGAATAAAAAACTATAATTATGTAATTATAATGTACCATACAACCAACCTAACAAATTATATCATAGGTAAACTTAAGGTTTGTTTGGCAATGCCAGAGAACCTACATTAATAGTAGGTGATATTAATGCTCACAGCCCGATATGGGACTAAAATAACTGTAATCTCAAATCGAGGAGGGAGTAAATTGAAGAGTTCATGGAGGTCAAAAACGACCATGTGCTGTATGAATGATGATGAAATTAGCACATTTTTCAAAAACACATAGAACATTTTTTGAGTAGACCTAACTCTTATGTACAACTAATATAGTTGACAGAATAGATTGCAATATAGTTGATGACTTGCACACCAGTGTTCTTTTCCCAGTATTAATTTCCTTAACCCTTAAACGCTGAGCTGCTATTTTCCCAAAGTGTCTGTCGTATGCCGGCGGCGTTCGGGAGTTAGCGCCGAGGCAGAAAAAAGCTTTTTTTAAAAAATCACAGTGCGCTTAGTTTTCAAGATTAAGAGTTCATTTTAGGCTCCTTTTTTTGTCATTGCCTGAAGTTTAGTATGCAACCATCAGAAGTGTAAAAAAGATGTCAAAGATATCATCATATATAAATATTGGTATATGACAGCGCGGAAAAAAAAATTCATATATAATTGTGTACAAGTCGCGCTGTGGGCAAGATAGTTAAAGCTAATGAGTTAATTTTTTTTCGTTGTATCATACACTAAATTGTGATGATTTTGGTGGTATTAACTAAGTTGAAAACTATCAAAGAAACACAGAGAAAATATTATCACAAAATGATGCATGAATTTGTAACGCTCGGACTTTTTTTTTTTTTTTTTATAATTCACCATAGATCAAAATATTGTCTAGAGACTTCCCGTTTGTTGCAAAAATGAAGGTAATTGGTAGAATAATACTAGACTGTAAGTGTTTTAGCTTACAATTGCATTTCGACCATTTCGGTCGAGTTAAAGTTGACCAAAGGTCGAATTTTTCTCATCGTAATTTATATGAAAATATTTCAAAACTGATAAAAGCTACAACCATGAGTTATTTTTTTTTTTTGTATTCTACATGAAATGCGCACACTTTTCATATATAAAACTCTGGTAAAAGCTAATTTTAAAATGGTGCAAACATTATGACAAACTGATGAAAGAATTTCTGAGATTTTCGGCAGAGTTACCGCACGTGGACGTAAGGAAAGTGTCTTTCAAAAATTATTGATAAATTGCGTTTTTGCTACCTTTTCGGTCGAGCCAAAGTTGACTGAAGGTTGAAATTTTGGCACTTAACGTTTATTTATATGAAAATATTTCAATACTGATAAAAGCTACAACCATGAGTTGTTTTTTGTTGTATTTTACATGAAATTGCGCACATTTTTCACATATAAAACTATGTAATGGCTAATATAAAACTGCAAAAATTACGACAAAGTGACGAAAAACTTTGAGATGCGTTGCTGGTGCTTTTTAGTGTGAGAAGAAAGAAGTTTGCGCATGCGCGCCTGGGTAACGCTTGTCAAACAAAAAACAACTAGGCATTAAGGGTTAATACATCATAATCCTGTAAAACATGTCCCTCATTATAACATTTGTGAAGCAGATTGGGAGAAATATGAAATGCACACAAGAAATATACAACCATTTGAATATTTAAAAAACCATAATGAAACTAACAAAATTCTTGTTGATTTCATTAAAAAGGCTGCGGATCAAGCAATACCAGTCAAGCCCCATCCAACAAAGTCCAATGGTGGTCTGATAAACCATCAGAATTAATTAATATAAAACACTCTATAGGGAGACTAGATAATTTAAATAGAAATTTCAGTAAAATAAATAAAACATTACCAATATTAGAAGGAACTTTACATAAATGACCATATCACTAGAAATTGATTCATTAAAACCTGTATCAACAAAATATCTACAAAATTAAAAGAAGTAATTCAAGGAAGAATAATTTCTTCTGGAGGAAATATGTATCAGATCTCTCTAATAATACGTACTCCCATACAAAAAA
>NC_061107.1:108580400-108650400 GCF_015104395.2 Macrobrachium nipponense
TATAAAGGATTCTTATCATAGTAAGTGTTTTTTAAAAGCGTAGTAAACTCGGAGCGTCGGAAGCGTCAGCGTCGTAACCTCGGAACAAGCGTCGTAACCCAGGGTGGATTTTTCAATGAATATTTAAGAAAAAGCGTCGTAACCTCGGAACGTCGTAAGCCGGACCCGTCGTAACCCGGGGACCACTGTATATATAATATATATATTATATACTATATATATATATATATATAAATATATATGTATGTATATATATATATTTATAAAATATATATATATAGTATATATATATTATATATATATATATATATCTTAGTTTTACTAGACCACTGAGCTGATTAACAGCTCTCCTAGGGCTGGCTCGAAGGATTAGATATTTTTGCATAGGTAGGAACCAATTGGTTACCTACTAACGGGACCTACATCTTTTTGTGGGTGGGATCGGAACCACATCTTTTTGAGAAATTAATTTGTCACCAGAAAATAAAATTCCTCTGGTTCCATGTTGGCAGAGCTGAGAATAGAACTATGGACCACAGGATTGGTAGCCGAGCGCTAAATCTACTCATCCAACAAGGAGGGGCACTTTTATTTGGAGGCACGAGGAGATTGAATGCAGTTGATTGTTGCTAGCAGAAAATAAAAAGAATGTGTTGATTGCATTAGCTGTTAAAGTATAAAGGGAAAATAGGCTGGGGGATTTAAGTAAAGAGTAGAAAAATTAAGACATGTTCATGAGGGAGCATCACTAAAATGTCAAATGGACAGGTGTTCCCATCATAATAAACAGTTATAAAGCAGGTAGACTAGTAATTTGAATTATCAGGAAGATGTTTCAGTCAATAATTCTGGTCAAATTAACTGGAGCATCAATCATGAAATATTCCGAAGTCGTGCTCAGAGAAGAAATGAAGTAGGCGATTGTTGCTAAACTCATGGAATATTAGTTTTCTGTAAAGAGTCCTAAAGAGATTGTGAGAGTTGTGATTTGCTGAAGGTTGATAATTGAGCAGTAATAAGAGTTAGCAGTGTATTGTTAGCTGGAAAGATAGTTGTGAATGAGTTATTTTAACCCTTAAATGCCGAGCCAGTATTTTTGAAAGTGTCTCCCGTATGCCGGGGTGGCGTTCAGGAGTGAGCGCCAAAGTGGGATTTTTTTTTTTTTTTTTTTTTTTTTTTTAAATCACAGTATGCTTAGTTTTCAAGATTGAGTTTTTTTTTTTTTTTTTTTTTTTTTTTTTTTTTTTTTTTTTTTTTTTTTTCTTTTTTTGTCAATGCCTGAAGTTTAGTAAGCAACCATCAGAAATTAAAAAAAAAAATATATAAACATTGGAATATATGACAGGCCCCCCCCCCCCCCAAAAAAACCCCCCCAAAAAAAAAATCATATATAATTGTTTACAAATCACGCTGTGAGCAAAATGGTTAAAGCTAATTAGTTGAGATTATTTTTTTGTTGTATTGTACACTAAATTGGGATGCTTTTGTATATAACAAATTGTAAAACAATCAAAGCAACACAGAGAAAATATCACAATATGATGCATGAGTTCATAACATGCGGACTTTAAAAAAAAAAAAAGTTTTCAAACATTCACCATAAAATAAAATATTGTGCTAGAGACTTCCTGTTTGTTGCAAAATGAAGGTAATTGATTGAATATTACTAGAATGTAAGAAATTTAGCCTACAATTGCGTTTTTTTACCATTTCAGTAGTCAAAGTTGACTGAAAGTTGGAATTTTGTCACATCGTTATTTATATGAAAATATTTCAAAACTGATAAAAGTTACAAACATGGGTTGTTTTTTAGTAGTATTCTAGATAAAATTGCACTCATTTTCTTATATAAAACTTTATGTAACGGCTAACATAAAATGGTGCAAACATTACGACAATCGGACAAAAGAATTTCTGATTTTTTCCGCAAAGTTACTACGGGACGTACAGAAAAAGTTTTTTCAAAAATTCACCATAAATCAAAATATTGTGCTTAAGACTTCCAATTTGTTGCAAAATGAAGGTAAATGATTTGAATATTACTAGAATGTAAGAGTTTTAGCTTACAATTGCGTTTTTTGACCATTTCAGTCGAGTCAAAGTTGACGAAGGTTGATATTTTGGCACTTATTGTTAGTTATATGAAAAATATTTCAAAACTGATAAAAGCTACAACCAATGGGTTGTTGTTATTGTATTCTACTATGAAATTGTGCACATTTTCATATGTAAAAACTTTATGTAAGGCGGCTAATATGAAAACTCTGTAAATATTACGACAATCGGACAAAGAATTTCTGATTTTTTCGGCAGTTACCGCGCAGACATAAGGAAAAAAAAGTTTATGTAACGGCTAAAATATAAACGGTGCAAACATTATGACAGTCTGAAGGTCTGATTTTTTTTTCTGAAGATTTACCAGGCAGATGTAAGATTTCTTTTTTTTTTCCACAATAAATCAAAGTATTGTGCTAGAGACTTCCAATTTGTTGCAAAATAAAGGTAAATGAATGATATTACTAGAATGTAAGAGTTTTAGCTTACAATGCGTTTTTTTTGTTTACCATTTCGGTCGGGTGCAAAGTGACAAACCAGGTTGAAAATGTGCACTTGTTATAAAATTTATATGAAAATATTTCAAAATGATAAAGCTACAACTTTTTTTTTTATTATTATTATTATTAAATTGCGCATATTTTTACATACTTTATGTAACGGCTAATATAAAATCTGCAAACGTTACGACAATCGGACGAAAGAATTCCTGATTTTTTTGGACGAGTTACCGTGCGGACGTAAGGAAAAAGGTTTTTTTTCACAAATTCACCATAAATCAAAATAATTGTTGCTAGAGACTTCCATTTGTTGCAAAATTAATGTAAATGATTGAATATTACTAGAATACGTATAAGAAGTTTAGCTTACAATTGCATTTTTCTACCATTTCGGTAGTCAAATTTGACCGAAGGTTGATATTTTGGCAATTATCGTTATTTATATGAAAATATTTAAAAACTGATAAATGCTACAACCATTGGGTTGTTTGATGTTGTATTCTACATGACATTCTGCACATTTCATTTATAAAAACTCTATGTAACGGCTAATATAAAATGGTGCAAAAATTATGTCAGTGACAAAATAGTTTGAGATGTGTCGCTGATGCTTTTTAGTGCTAGAAGAAAGAAATTCACACATGCGTGCCTTGGTAACTCTTGTAAACAAACAGCTTGATCTGTGAACTCCCAGCATCCCTTAAGGTGCATGATTCAAAAAAATTTTGCCAAGTAGGCCTATCAACTTTTTCAGCGAATTTTTGGAAAAGTTTTGCGTCAAAGTATCATACGTCAATTAAGCATCCAATAGACAATTTTCATCGACGTTTGATGCGTCCAATAGCGTTTAAGGTTAATTTTCGTGGGGTTAATTTTCTTTTTTCAATTTTGAGCTTTTAATACATTCCACATCACCTCAGCTTATAATACATTCCAAATCACCTCTTTTCACACTTTCTTATTATTGTTTCTTATTTTAGAAGTTAGTGACCTTATTGCTTGTCAGTTCTTTGGTCTTAGAAATTATACATACATAAATCCAGCCATCCGGTGTGTCTTCCAAAGGAAAAGGTAATTATAGGAGTTGATAACTGGAAAAGTTATGAATGACCAAAATGAGTAAAAGCTTTGAGAAAATGGTCAGTAACTGATGACATGATTGATGTTGGGTGAGGATATTTATTTTAACCCATAAGCATATTTACTGTATTTATTGAAAACATCACAGTCTTTTTGGTGAGATTTTTTCTCTTTCGTGGTTGATGTGCTTTGTGAGAATGACTTTAGTTCCTTCTTAACAAAAGTAAAAGGGTCAAACGGTTTGTCCCAACCTGGTTGCACAAGGTATTTGTCTAGGTTTAAGAGGTGTCACGTCAAACCAAATTTACTACAACCTCAGTGTGATTTGTGCAGTTTAGAAGCAAAGATGCCTCTGGATCAAGACACTTTATCACTGTTGGTTTAGCAGTTGCGCTAGTAAGAAAATAAGATTTAAGTGGACAAAGGATTGGTTGTTGAAAGAGACCAAATATCTCTGCCAACTTGCTTGTTGAATTGGAGATTAAGAGTCAGATTACTGGCATAGTTATGAGACTGGATGAGGCAAGTCTGAATGCAGAACAAACATCATCAAATTATTTGAGTTTTCAAGTTTATATTTTCACCTGAAAATAGTCCAGGAGCAGTTGAATTTTTTCATCACCTAGTCCGTGGAGCAGCTAGGTTCAAGTTCTTTTAGTGTCTCTTTAAATGGTGGAAAATCCCATTTTATCTAGATATCTTTTTGGCATATTCCATTAGACTTATCATACAGCTCTATGTTCTTTGTATTTGGGGATAAATTGAAATAGAACTTTCCCTCTCATGCCTCTACTTCATTTTCCTCAATATTCATATTTGAAACAGGAATTAGAAGTGTCCAAGTCAAGATCTAAAAATAGTTAATAAGGTTTGTCGATCATGCGCAAGCACAATTTTGTGGATAATTAAGCCCTGCCCACAAAAGTCTGGCTGAGCTGGACTTTTTAACAAACCGTTATTCAACAAACCGTTATTCAACATCATTTACCAACCAGATTTTCCATTCACACAGATTACATGTTGGGCAAACAGAAGTGGACAAACCACTTGACCATATAAATGCCCATTTAGTGTATTCTTATTTAAGTTTCTGTAATTGAATTTGTGCAATGTCATGCTGTTTTCTCCTCTCTAGCCAGTTAATGTAAGATAATCACTGTTTGTTCTCATTTTTAGGGGACTGTCCGTGTACCAGCACCATGCCAATTTGCTCATAAATTGGCTTATTTAACAGGCCAGAGTATAAATGCACCAGCTCACCGTGATTTGATGGACCTCTTGTGGTAAGTTTAAAGGTTTAATGCTTCATCTGTTCGTGAACCTTCTATTTTGTCACCCAAAATGTAGTGGTTTAGATGCTTTTATAATGCTTTATGAAAACTTTTTGAAAAGTAAATGAAAGCTCAACAATTCATGAAATGTCATTTAAGCAAAAACTTCTAGAAATCACCATAAAATGCATCAACTTTGCTCGTGAAATGGTTGAATAACCTCTTTTGTCATAGAAAAACAGAACATACAGGTGTATTCTCCATCAGCATCTCTGGCAAATTATGTATCAATGATGGTGTGCATTTGCAAGGTTGTATGATGTTTCGTGAAAGGAGTCCTGAGTACAGTTGTGTCTTAACACTAATGCAACGATCTCATCAAGATCTGGTTACGAAACAGTTTCAGGATCGTCAACTGTTCTGAATCTGCACCAGCTTCACCCACGTCGAATCCCTCGAAGTCTCAGGCGGATATGGCATCAGGCCAGAGTTTCCTCCACAAAAAATTCAAGGTTCGCCTCGAAATCTTCTGCCAAGCTTGATCGATGAGTCGGATGCGTATGACAACATCGAAATACTCTTCCAAATTCACGCAAGGTGAGGTTTGTGGTATCGGTGATGTCGAAACATCTCTAGGAAAGATGTTTTGTATACAGCTTCTTGAAGTTCGATATCACTTGCTGGTCCATGGGCTGGAGGAGTGGTGTAGGTTTTGGAGAAGATAACGAACCTTGATGAAAGAATACTCCGCTAGAATATCTTCCTCGATGCCAGGAGGGTGAGCAGGGGCATTGTCCAAACAACAGCAGACATTTCAGAGGTACGTGCTTCTCTTCCAAGAATTTCTTCACTGCGGGCTGAAACACAGATTACCCACTCAGTGAACAAAAGTCTCGTAACCCAGGCTTTCGCATTAGCCCTCCACATCACTGGAAGCTTCTCCTTTAAACACTTTGTGGGCCTTGAAGGCTCGAGGAGTCTCCGAATGATAGACAAGTAGGGGCTTGACCTTACAGTCCCCCACTGGTGTTCAATAAAGTGCGAACGTAATCCTGTCTTTCTTAGGCTTATGCTGGGTAGCTTCTTCTCTTCCTCCATGATGTATGCCCGACGAGGCATTTTTTTTTCCAAAATAGGCCAGTCTCATCACAGTTGAAGACTTGCTGTGAACTGCAGCCTTCGTTGATCGTCATCTCGTCGAACTCTTGAACGGCTTCGGCCGCTTTCCTGTCTGAGCTGGTAGCCTCCCATGCCGCTCCACTGAATGGATGCCAATCCGTTTACAGAATTTTTCAAACCACCCACGAGTAGCCTTGAAAGTCTGGGGTTGGCGTCGATGTCCCTTTTCCTCTGTCGTCTTCGGCCTGGGCAATCGCCAAAAATAGCGCTGGCCTTGTGGGAGAATGCCATCTTGGTTATCGTATCGCCAGCGATTTCTTTGTCTTTTATCTATACAAGACAGCCTCTCCATCTCATCGAGCACGTGTCTCCTCTTATTGGACAAAATAAGTCGCCCTTGGAAGGTGTAGCTGCTTTGATGGCTTCCGTTTGCTTAAGTATGGTGCCTATCGTCGACGGATTTCGGCGTATTCCTTAGCGATCCCACTCACCGCATGCCAGCCTCATACTTCTTGATAAACTCCATTTTTGTCTCCATAGAAAGCATCCTCCTCTTTCCGTAAACTTCAGCAACTTTCTTGGGACCCATGACTATATGTAATCAAGTTATGTAGTACTAATTAAGTTCTCATCAACACGATAAAGTACAAAGCTAAATCACTAACACAAATTTACATTAACAAACTAAATCGTATATGAACGAACGAATTCATTGTGCTTGCGATAACTATGCTGCTATGGAGTGACCGAAGAACACCTTTATGTAGATGCACGATGGGAGAGATGCTGACCAATAGGAGCGCAGGATCTTTCGGCGGGTGGGACTAGCATCAGGAACCAATGGGAGAGCGGGAGGATGGTGGCGAGTCTACTCAGTTGGAGGGCGAGAGTTTTAAAATTGTTCTTGTTGGTCCGGCGAAATCTCTGGACTTACAGTAACCACCTTTCATAACCTGAATTATTTTCGTATGCAGAGGCAAAAAAATCTTTGTACATATTTGCTTTCATAACTTGAATTTTTCGTAAGTTGGGACCTTCGTATGTCGAGGTTCCACTGTATATTACATTTGTGGAAATACCGTTCAGACCACAAAGGTTATGCAAATGATTATAAAAAAAATTTTATTGAGTTATTACATAGGTATTAGGGTAAATTATATGCCTCTGACGCTGTTCTGTGTCGAAAATATAGAGTTAAATAAGTAAAATGTGTATGAAAAATGTACTAAGCATAGGGTATTATATATCTGCACATGAATATGATACAAACACAGCTTTTAAAACTGCTCTCCAATTTATAAAAGAGGATTTTTTTTTTATGTTCTCATGTGCTTCTGCCTGTTGCTCGTTCTGAAAATAGTTAAAAAAAAAAAAAAAAAAAAAAAGTACAAATTTAGCAATCGGTGTTCGATTTTATAATGTTCATGGTTTTATGTTTAAAAATGTGTATGAAAATATATTATGGATAGGGTATTTTTTATTTTTTGTACATAAATATGATACAAGGCAGCTTTGGATGGCACATAATTTAGTCTTTTATATGGGTACAATTTAAAGAACGTGGAGAACACCAACATAAACAAAAGGTGAGTAGCCTAGTTGTTACGGCCTCTGAGAGAGGTCCGCTTCAGGTTCGATATGAAATAAATAAATAAAAAAGATATTTCAACATCAAAATCTTACACTGCATGAACGGGGGAACAGTGAGGTAATTCAAATACTTGCTGCTTAGTTTAGCGACTCGAAGTGATGACTTCACAAAAGAAGAACAGCGATTCCAGACGTCCTCTTGACTCCATATTGCAGAAAAAAAAGTTACTTACTCTATATTTGAAATGGAGGAACTCCCCAAAACCTCTAGTAGGACATATTCTTCTTTTGAAGTCTGCTCAACGTCGGGATAACTTGGTCGTCCACTCCTGAAGATGACTAGACCCGTATCCAACCAAAACTCTCGAGCAAACTTTTCTTCTGATTCTTCGTCGGTCCCTTTTCCTCTTGTCTCTCGGATGATGTCTGCTGCTGCTGATCTCTCACTGATAATCTGATCTGTGGCTCTCACGGAGGATCTCTCTCTGTGACTAACTGGTGATTCTCTCTCTCTCTCTCTCTCTCTCATCTCTCTCTCTCTCTCTGCTTTCTTTCTACTTCGACCATCGTATTTATCGCCACTCTGGGGGCGGAGCCTACGGCAAATATCACAGGCTCCTGAGATTACTAGAACTTCTTAGAAGACTCTCGGTGGAATGTTTGCATCATGTTTTGCTGCATTCCTCCTGACACTTTGGCGCGTGTTGCGCTCCTCAACACGGCACGACGATTCCAGAACAGGGGCGCCTCCAACACGGACGGCGAAATGTCCTGCCTTGTTGCAGAATTTCTCGAGATGCTTTTTCCTTTCCTTTATCTTCCTTTGCTATAAAGCAATTACCTTGACACGTCCCCCAAAAAGAGAAAAAATTTAATCAACTTATTTTATTTTTTTGTTTTTCTAAAGAGAAGCAAGAATTAAACAGCAGGGGAACAATTCTGCCTAAAGCTTTAATACTCTTCATTCGCTCAACCAGTCGTGCCAAAACAGAAAACTCTAGAGGTTATCTGTTATAACATTAACTTCTCTCTTACTTTCTCTGTTTTCTGAACTCTGCTCAAAACTGAAAGACTAAGACACCTCTTGCATATCTTTATCAAAACTAATTTCTCTTTCGGGACACAATTACCAAGGGCAAGGGCGGCGGCCAAGGTACAGGGCGTTCTTATAATTCTGAAGCAAATTTACATTTATTGCCTTTGCTCTATTCTTACTCACATTAATTCTATAATGTATATTTCCCCTCTTCTCTAAAATTAAAAAAAGACATTCAAACTTATAAGGTAAAGCGGAACCTTCTTTACGGAATACTACTAAAACTTTATCTCTTACACACAAACTTCTCTCTTTTGCTCTAAGATCATGTTTTCCTTCAGTTCCCCTTGACTTCCGTTGGGGCTTCCGTTCTCCTCCGCTAGTTGCCAACCATCTCTTAAATAGTTTTTATAATACTCAAGATTAGTTATGCAATCAGCTCTACCCTTACTTCTAGGCAAAGATCCGACCATATTGATAAATACATTCTCAAAAGATTTGCCTACTGAAGGAATATTACACAACTGAACTCTGGGAATTACTTGAATCTGTTTTTTCCCGGCAGTTTTGATATTCATGACAGCTCAAAACATACCTCTTCACGTCACTTCTAATTTTAGGCCAAAAGTACACCCTACTAATAGGCCTGAAAGTTTTGTTTACTCCCAAATGTCCTTGCTCATTGTGTGCTAACTTCAAAACTAGTTCACGAAGCTTCCTAGGAACTACTAATTTTGTACATGAACTTCCCTGTCCAGATATATACTTAGCTATAGTCTCGACGTTCCCGACAGAATTTCAAATCTCGTGGCACACGCGACAGTAGGTCATGGTGGTCTACCTTACCCCCGCCTCTGGGTGGCGGGAGTATGAACCAATCTACCTCTCCAGCCAGATTTTCTCTGTCGATTGAAGCGATAAACAACTGTTGTCGTTTCCTTCCGATAGATTCTTCATTTCTCGCTTGCCTGGAGATTGATTGGACTTTTTGGTGACGTATTCGCTCTATTTTGGCTTGGCATACGCTGATTGTGGACCGTTATTGACTTTGCGCTGGATTTTCCTGTAGAATGTCTGATTTTGATTCTGTTTCCAAAACTCCGGCTTTGTTTAGAGTATGTTTGACTGATGGATGTAAGGTGAGGTTACCGAAGCTGCGGTTGACCCTCACACTTTCTGTGTTAAATGTTGGGGGAATGAATGTTCGTTTAGTAACCCGTGTCAAGAATGGTGAGGTTTTGAACGAGATGAATATAAGGTTCTTTCTTCTTATATTAGGAAACTTGAAAGAGATGGGTGCGTAAGGCTTCTTCCAGGAGTTCGAGCAGGTTGAGAGTGAGTGAGAACGAAACTAACATTAATGTAGTTTTAGAACCTTCCTCCCAGGTCTCAGCTCCTGCTCCCGCGCCGAAGCCTTAGGATTCGTCTTCAGAGGCGGCGGCCTCAAAGGCTTCCTTGTGTTCTAAGGAAGACAAGACTCTTCGAACTGATCAGGTAAGAGTGTTAGTGATGATAAATGCAGTGTAACCCTCAGTGATGTGGAGGGTGCGTCTGGACCGGCTCCTTAGTGCCTCCAGGCCTAGACCTCTTCCAGACTCCCAGTTCCAGTGGAGGAGGAAAGTCAAAAGCCGCAGGAGGGCTAGGGAGAGCCCCCACCGGTCAGGCGTCCCCTCGGCAGATCCTGAAGTTCGCTCCCAGGCTGCCTTGGATCGTAAGAAGAAGGATATTCTTCGCCAGTGTTTTTTCGTCGTCGTCTTCTCCTTCGCCGAAGCGTGGTTGGAACTCTGAGGCTTGTTGCGCCTGTTGAAGAGGGCTTCGGAGGCTCCTTTCAGTACTTTAGCCCTTCTTCTCCCACTTCTCGCTCTGAGCTTGCCTCGGAAGAAGATCCTGTTGACTTCACCGACTTGAGTGCTAGCGGGCCTACAAGCTCAGATCTCAGCCTTGGCGGACTCCTTGGCATCGATCGATCCCGTAGAAGGAAGGATGTTTCTCTCCCTATTTTAGAGATCGAGGAGCTTTTCGTCGAAGGATCGCTCTCCTCGTAATCGGCGATCTCCTTCTTTTGAGGATGCTTCAACACATTGTAGGATTTCACGAGAGTGGCACCACACCCCGTGGCTCTCTCTCGAAGGTGTAGAGGCGCCAATCGTCGGATAGGCGCTCAATGGATTACGAAGATATTTCCCCACGATCGGATTCCTGCCTCAGGTAGACGCTCCGCCCCGTCTGTTTCTCCTTCCTCTAGAGTTCGTTCAAGAGGAGAGAGTCGCTCAGGTCAAGAAGGCTTATTTCGTCGTCCTCTCCGTCTCGTCGTTCCTCTCTTCGCCTTCTCAGAGAACCTAGGGAATGCCCTTCTGAGAATAGGCGCGCTTCTCCTTCTGACTACTGTTATCGTACTTCAGAACCCGTGACTTGTAGGCGCTCTTCACATGGAGTTCGCTCCTCGCCTGTAAGACATCAAGAGTCTAGTAGGAGCCCTGCGCCTGGTAGGCGTCCTTCTTTAGTAGCTGTTCTCCTGGAGAAAGGCGCCTTGAACCTCGTTCGCTTCGTTCTCCTAGTAGGCGCTCTTCGTTCTCGAGGCTCCCTACTCCTGATCGGTCCCCTCTTGCTAGAAGTCAAAGAACGCCTCAGCGCCCTGCCTCGGTTAGGCGCTCGGAGCCTTACAGACGTTCTCCCCTTGGTAAGGACCAAGATCTCGTCGAACACCCGGTTCCTTTTAAGCGCTCGGAACATAGCAGCCGCTCTCCGCTTCGTAGCATCAAGAGCCTCTCAAGCGCCCTGCTCCTGACAGGCGCTCTACTCTTAGCAACGTTTCTCCGCTTGGTAGGTGCCAGGATTCCCCCAAGCGCCCTGTGACTTATAGGCGCTCGGATCGCGCCAGGATATTAGTAGGTGCTCTCCCTCTCGTAAGCTCCCTGTGGATAGACGTGGTCTTTCTAGGGAAGGGAGTCCTTCCTCTTTTGCTGTTAAGAGTTTGTCTTCTTTTCTAGGGAAGGAATGCGTGATGAGAGAAGAATTTTCGGACAAGCGTCCTTCGGTTTCGACTCGTCGCTCTCCTGTACGCCGCTCTCCTTTGGACTCTTCTCCTCATTCAAGACGTTTGTCTCCAACATCGCACTGTACCCCAGCAAGGAATTCATCTAAGGATTCTCATAAGGATCCTCATCCTCGTTCTCCTCTTCAAGAAGACCAGGAAGGCTCTGAGGAAGAAACTAATACATCGGCAGGAGTTTCTTCGTACAAAAAGCTCTCAGAACTTCTCCTTCAGGAGTTCGGGGGAGTCTCTGAGCCCTACTGCTCCTCTTCCCACATCGTTGTCTCCACGGCGAAGGCAACGAAAGGATCTTCGTGTGCGAGAATGAAACCGACTATCTATGAAAAAAGCACTCAAGAGTTTCGGTTCATGGATGCGAACCAAAGAGGAAGCGGGGAAAACTATGTTTGCCTTCCCTCCGTCGAAGCTTTCCGGACGGACTGGATTTTGGTGGTATGAGACAGGAGAGCCCTTGGGACTGGGCCTTCCGTCCTCAGCTGACGCAGATTTTTCGGCACTGTAGAGGCCACAAGAAGATCAGCTCTGAATTCGGCCAAAACTACGTTGGCTATGAATGAGATGGATCACATTCTAAAAGGGCATTTTTTTAGTGTCTCGAAGTATTCAACTTTCTCGATTGGTCCCTTGGAGGTCCTAGCCAAGAAAACTCAAGGACCAGACCCTTTTTCTCCGGAGGATTTGAATTGTGTTTTATCCTGTATGGATAAATTCGGTGAGGGATGGAGCCAGCGAAATCGCTTCACTGTTTGGGGTGCAGGGGTCTTGAAGAAAAGATCAGTATTTTGCTCCTTTTTAAACAACTAAGTCTGTCTCACATGCACAGAGATCGTCTTTACTGTTTGCTCCTCTCTCTGTGCAGCTGTTTCCTAAACATCTTGTTCAAGACATATCGAAGGCTCTCTCTGCCAAAGCTACACAGGACCTTCTAGCACAGTCTGCAAGGAAGCCTCGTCCTTCCTTCCAGACTAAGACGAAGAAAGCGAAGTCGACCTCTCAGGAAACCTTTCGAGGGGCTTCTACCTCTAGATCCTCTTCGTTCAGAGGTCGTAAACCAAATAGAAGAGGGAGGACTTTTGCGAAGTCAGTCAAACCTCCCAAGTAAGAACTCAAGTCCTTCAGACAACTGTAGGCACCAGGCTTTACAGTTTGCAGAAGTCTGGGCCCAGAAAGGCGCAGATGCCTGGACCCTGTCAAATATTGAGGAAGGGCTACCTCATCTCGTTCTCTTCGAGGCCTCCCTTGACGACTACCCCGAGGGAGTTGACGGCCAGATACAGGACCCCATCATGAATCAGCCTCCAACTAGCAGTAGATCAGATGCTGGAAAAGGAGGCGATCGAACTAGTGGCAGATCATCATTCAGCAGGCTCTTACAACTGCCTTTTCCTAGTTCCGAAATCCTCAGGGGGATGGAGACCGGTGTTGGACGTAAGCGCCCTGAACTTCTTCGTCGAAAAGAAGTTCACGATGGAGACCACTGCTTCGGTGTTAGCAGCACTCCGTCCAGGGGACTGGATGGTGTCCTTGGACTTGCAGGACGCTTACTTCCATGTACCAATCCATCCTTCCTCGAGGAAGTTTCTCAGATTCATGATGGGTGGAAGAATTTTCCAATTCAGGGCCCTGTGCTTTGGCCTCTCGACGGCCCCCCAAGTTTTTACGGCCATCATGAGAAATGTAGCACAATGGCTTCATCTAGAAGGGGTGAGGATTTCGCTCTACCTCGACGATTGGCTTATAAGGGCCAATTCCAGAGATCGTTGTCTGAAGGACCTGAAGAAAACCCTGGATTTGACGTATTCCTTAGGACTCTGGTCAATCTACAGAGTCAAGTCTGATTCCCGCTCAAGAGTGTGTTCATATGGGGATCCAGATGAACTCTCTGAGTTTTCGGGCTTTTCGTCACAGGGGAGGATAGCCCGGGGACTCGAGAAAGTAACAACCTTCTTAGGGAAAGAAGTATGCTCAGTGAGGGAGTGGATGAGTCTGCTGGGGACGCTCTCCTCACTGGAGCAATTTGTTTCCTAGGAAGGTTGCACCTGAGACCGCTCCAATTCTTTCTTCATCGGAATTGGAGTCTTCCTTCTCAGGATTTGAAGTTCTCCCTGTCCATTTCTCATCAAATCAAGAAGGAATTAACATGGTGGGCGGATCCCAACAAGTTCTCGCAGGGACTGTCTCTTCAATCCCAGAACCCCAACCTGGTGTTGTTCTCCGATGCGGCGGAAACAGGTTGGGGGGCGACTCGGGGAACCAAGGAGGTGTCAGGAACCTGGATGGGGGACCAGTTTTCCTGGCACATCAACAGGAAGGAACTAATAGCCGTGTGGCTTGCTCTGAAAGAGTTCGAGTCTGAGTGACAGGAGCAGTTGTGCAGATAAACTCGGTGACAACACCACGGCTCTGGCATACATCAGGAAACGGGGGGACGCATTCCTTCTCTCTGTACGAAACTGCAAGAGATCATCTTCTGTGGGCAGAAGAAAGGGGGATCAAACTTCTCACCAGATTCGTTCAGGGAGAAAGGAATGTAAGGGCAGATCTCCTCAGCAGGAAAGATCAGGTCCTTCCACAGAGTGGACTCTGCACCAAGATGTTTGCCAGAGCCTTTGGAAGTTGTGGGGCAGGCCTCACTTAGACCTGTTTGCAACTTCAAAGAACAAAGACTGGATCTTTATTGCTCGCCCATCTCGGATCCAGGAGCAATAGGGATGGACGCTCTCCTACTCGATTGGAAAGGACTCGACGTATACGCGTTTTCCCCCTTCAAGATTCTGGGGTTGACTTTAAAAAAGTTTGCGGAGTCAGATTCCACAAGGATGACATGATAGCTCCTTTTGGCCAGCACAAGAATGGTTCACAGAGGTGCTGGAATGGCTGGTGGGATCTTCCAAGATTGCTTCCTCTAAGGAGCGATCTACTCAGACAGCCCCACTTCGACAGGTACCACAAAAACCTCCCCGCTCTTCAGTCTGACTGGCTTCAGACTGTCCAGAAACTGGTCAGAGCGAAAGGCTTTTCGTCATCAGCTGCTAAGGCAATCGCTAGAGCTAGGAGGTCTTCCACCTTACGAGTGTACCAGTCTAAGTGGGATGTCTTCAAGAAGATGGTGCAAGAGGAATAACGTTTCCTCTTCCAGTACCTCTGGTGTACCAGATTGCAGACTTCTTTTTATTCCTAAGACAAGAATGTGGTCTAGTCGTTTCGACGATAAAGGTTATCGTAGCATGTTGGCGAATGTCTTCAGACACAGAGGCCTCAATTTATTGGAGGATAAGGACCTGCATGACCTTATTAGGTCTTTTGATACAGCGAAAATGCAGTCTCCTAAGATGCCTAGCTGGAATTTGGATGTGGTCCTTAATCAATTCCTTGGGTCCTCTAGATATGAACCCCCTAATTCAGCCTCATTCAGAGACCTTACTAGGAAGACTCTGTTTTTAATGGCTCTAGCTTCCGCCAAAGAGTGAGTGAGCTTCAGGTGATTGATGGTAATGTGGGTTTTAAGGAGGACTCTCTCATTTGCTCTTTCCTTCCTGGGTTTCTTGCGAAGAATGAAAACCCATCAAATCCATGGCCCAAGAACTTCGAGATTCGGGGGTTATCTTCTTTGGTAGGAGAAGAACCTGAGAGAACTCTTTGCCCTGTGAGAATGGTAAAATACTACCTTAGAAGAAAAGAGCAACTGAAAGCCAATCGAGAGGTCCTGTGGTGTTCAGTAAAAGACCCTACTCGTCCATTGTCGAAGAACGCATTGTCCTTCTTCTTAAGAAGTCTCATCAAAGAAGCACACGGATCTTGCAGAGAACATCTTAGGCTTCTTAAAGTGAAAGCCCACGAAGTAAGAGCCATAGCAATTCTCTTGCTTTCAACAAGAATATGTCCGTGCAGAACCTGATGGAGACAACTTTCTGGAGATGTCAGTCAGTTTTCGCGAACCACTACTTACGTGATGTGAGAATCACTTACGTAAAATGCTTCGTCTTGGGCCCGTACGTATCGGCGGATTCGTTGCTGGGGCAGGGAGCTGGAACTCATCCTTTTTAGTAGTATAAATTTTTTCCCTTATGTCTTGTGGGTTGTTTTGTTGTTGGTTTGACCTTAAAGAGGATGCCATGAAAGGCATCTCTTTAGGTCATAAATACTAACCTTTTAGTAGTTTGGTTAGGTGTCTGATGAGTGTGGCTCCTTGCCCTAGTAGTGGTTAGGACCTGTTAAGCTAGTGGACAAGCTCCCTTTAACAGGATCCGACTTGGATTCTACCACACAAAGGGATCAGATATCCCCAGTGGTAGATCCGAGAGTCTTTCAGCATCAGGTCACGTCCTAGCTGTAGCTCTCCAGGCAATGCAGACTCAGAGACAGTATCAATGAAGTCTTCTGCCTGAACAGGTAAGAACCAAGGTTATTTATTATCCTACAACATCAGTTGTTTCCTATCTCTCCTTATTACTTTAGCTGTCTCTTACCCTCCACTCCAACAGGGTGCCCAATCAGCTAAGTATATATCTGGCAGGGAAGTTCATGGTACAAAAATGATATTGTTAAACTACAATAAAGTTTTTGTACATACTTTACCATGGCAAGATATCTACGTCTACTAATGGCCCAACCCACCAGCTTCCCCCCAGGAGACAGGTGGAAGAGAAAATCTGGCTGGAGAGGTAGATTGGTTCATACTCCCGCCACCCAGCGGCGGGTAAGGTAGACCACCTGACCTACCTGTCGCATGTGCCGCGAGATTTGAAATTCTGTCGGGAACGTCGGAGACTATAGCTAAGTATATATCTGCCAGGTAAGTATGTACAAAACTTTATTGTAGTTTAACAATATCATTTTTCCTGTGATTCCCCCTTCACTACCTGACTTAGGATGAACATGACACAAAACTTCGTCCTTGACACAAAGTTTCCTTACACACATCGAGATCATCATCCAGCTCACACTCAAAATTCGGGTTAGTGTCTCCTCCTCTCTCTGCAACTTGACTAGCTCATCCTTATCCAAAAGTTAGAGCCTAATTCGTCACCGTAACTATTACTAGATACAGGTACATTTACTACTTTACTCTCGACAGCTACGCCTTCCGTTTGGCTATCACTGTCAACATCGAAAGAGTCCGGTCTCTCAGCCACACTCATGCCAAGATCAACCTCACTACCTCTATCAGACTTGTTCGAATCCACGAAATCACTCACGTTTGAATCCACGAACTCGCACTCATTCGAATCCACGAACTTACTCTCGTTCGAATCCACGAACAAATTATGACCGTAGTCTACGTCTGTATCTAAACCCGACCGAGTTACTACCATTTCAGGCACTGGAATATTCCTCACAACAGGATTCACATTCTTGGATAAAGCTAAGTCATTACCAACAATAATGTCAACGCCTTCGATGAGCAAACTGTCCACAACTGCAAGTTTTACTTCTCCTGACAGTACCTGACTTTCTAAATTCAACTTCAACAAAGGACAAAGAACACAAGTGTTAGGAAATCCACCTAACATGACTTTCTCTTCCATATTGATTACTGCCTTTTTCGGCGCGTGCACACTTTTAATCAGTTGAGACAGCAGCTCCTGTGTCTCGAATGCAAGACTACTTCCCTTGAAAATACTCCTCCAAGAGAGAAACTACGCTTCTGACAGAAATTCACCAAAAATTTTCCTAGTTTCTCTCATCACATCCATTCCCCTACTTGTACGAAAGGTTAACTGTTCAATAGGTTGGTTTCTCAATACTGGTTCTTACCGTCCTTCCTCTCTACTGCACAACTTTCTCGCTAAATGCCCGTTTCCCATTATTACATTGTAAACAAGTTAATTCTGAGCCACCAGATGCCATTTTACTCTTACAAACCTTAGATGTATGACCAGGTTTTCCGCATGTATAACAGGAATAGTCACTTTTACTCGCATGTATTACTAGGACTGAAACCTTTACTGCTTTGTACTCTACCAGACGAAGGATAATTTTGTTTCTTACTAACACTCAAATTATGAGTTAGACTATATTCGTCAGCTAGCCTAGTTGCTCCTGCAAAAGATACTTCTCTCCTATCCTCTATAAAGTTTAATCTCGGGGGGATACGTATATCATTGAAGTTTTCTAACAATAAGTTCTTCAAACCATCAAAATCCCTCAACCTTAGCAGAAGTTAACCAATCAAAAACAGCCTTTCTAACTTCTTACCGTATTCTACATACATAATATTTTCATCCTTTCTCAAACTTCTAAATTTCTTACGGTACGCCTCCAGTTCTAACCTATACGCGCTAAGAACAGTTTCTTTCTTGATATCGTAATTATCACATTCCTCCTTAGACATGCAACTATACACAGTAAGCGCCCTACCACTCAAGACTGACTGTAAATGTGTGAAGTCCAAGTTTCTTTAGGAGAACCTACTCGTTCCATTAACTTCTAAAACACATGAATATGTCGTAACATCTTCCTCATCAAACTTTGGTACTAATTTCAGCACTGTACTCATACCTGTATCAGTCTTGTTTTCGTTCTCACCTAACCGACTGTTATACCAAGTACACCTTTCCCTTACCGAGCAATTTCCAACTCATTGCATACGCTCGTTTCTCTCTCATTTATGCTCATGCATACGTACATTTTCTCTTTGCTTCCTGCTGCATTACCAACATTTCTCTCTTGGCTGCATTTTCATTGCTTCTCTCGCTTGCTGCACTTCCCTCTCAGCTGCTCATTCTTCTCTCAGCACTCTTTCTCAGCACTCATTCATCTCTCAGCACTCTTCATCTCTCTCATACTTTTTTTCTTTCTTTTTTCTTCTCAACATATTCACGGAGATCATTCCCCTCTAGACCCAGAAGCTTGCCTGACTCAATAAACTTTCACCATCTCACTCATTCTGTTCTTTCTATATTTTCCCTGTTTCAATCTGTTAAAGTGTGATAGCCAGCCTAAGCAAGGTCGCCACAATGTTACGGCTCTGAGTGAGGTCCGCTTCAGGTTCGATATGAAATAAATAAAAAGAAATATTTCAACACCAACAGTTGAAACTGGGGATACGGAATATAGAAAGAAACACTAACACAACAAAGGTTTATTTACAAGCTTACTAACAAGGTAAATGCAGAGTGGTATCATCGCCTATTTACATAAAAAAATAATCTTACTGCATGAACGGGGGGAACATTGAGGTAATTCAAATACTTGCTGCTTAGTTTAGCGACTCGAAGCGATGACTTCACAAAAGGAGAACGGCAATTCCAGATGTCCTCTTGACTCCGTATTGCAGAAAATAAAGTCTACTCTCGAAACTTGAAAGTCAGAACTCCCCAAAACCTCTAGCAGGACATATTCTTCTTTGAAGTCTGCTCAACGTCGGGATAACTTGGTCGTCCACGTCCTGAAGATGACTAGACCCGTATCCAACCAACTCTCGAGCAACTTTTCTTCTGATTTTTCGTCGTCCCTTTTCCTTGTCTCTCTCGGATAATGTCTGCTGCTGCTGATCTCTCACTGATAATCTGATCTGTGGCTCTTACTGAGGATATCTCTCTGTGACTAAATGGTGATCTCTCTCGATCTCTTCTTTCTTCTACTTTGACCGTCGTATTTATACGGCACTCTAGGGGTGGAGCCTACGCCGAACATCACAGGCTCCCGAGATTACTAGAACTTTCTTAGAAGTCTTAGAAGACTCTCGATGGATTATTGCATCATATTTTGCTTGCATTTCTCCGACACACTTTGGCGCGTGTTGCACTCCACAACACGCCCGACGATTCCAGAACAGATGCCTCCTTGTTGCAGAATTTCTCGAAGATGCGTTTTCCTTCCCTTTATCTTCCTTTGCAATAAAGCAACTACCTTGACCACCAGTGTTGCCAAATGGGAATGGCAATTTCTTGCTAGATTTTGATCCATAAAGTGCTAAAAAATTCACATCATACACAACAATCCGACCCAGCAAAATTTCAATCGATTGCTCTTTTTTTCGATTCAGATATGTTTCTATCATACACAGTGTACTTGTCAATAATTCCTAATCATTTTGAAACCTATTCTGTTCAATTCTGAAAGTGGTTTTGCAAGATTGTTCTTTTTCTTACATGATATATCAAAAACATAGTAGAATAAAAAGAAATATTTAAGGGGGCCGACCAGAACCCCTTTATATGGAGGTATAGGGCGAAAAATGCAAAGTCATGAAAAAATTCATGAAGCTTCATATGGCAATTGAGAATACGTATCGTAAATTTTGATAATTATGTCAAAGAAATTGGGAGAAAATGGCATCTGTAGACATTCCCCAAGTCGAGAAGGAGACCAGGCTCAGCTACCAAGTCCATTTAGTGCGATCACAGACTCGAGTAGTCTACACGTTCCATTTCACCTCTGACATACGCTGCTTTTACGTATATATGTATGTTTCGCAAGAATTCATCATGCCAATGAGGAAAAGACAAGGAAAACATCTCGCTAACATACAGACGAAGAAAAATCGCTCGAGTATTGTTACAGAATATCATAATATATGCGTAGTTAGTGAAAAGAGAGGGGAGGGTTGCTTAGTAACGCCCCCGTCTTGCTTGACAGCACACGTCACACCTGTGCACCAAGGCTACAATCTTTGAGCAAAGAGATCTTCATTTATGAGAAATAACTAAGTTTTTGGTGTTTTAAAACCCAAAATGGAATATGAAATTCATAATAATCTGATTTATTAAATTGTCTATAAAAAAAAAAAAAAAAGTACGCCTTAGAGTTTCACCTCTGTTGGCATTCTCTTGCATTTACGTTTGTTTATCTTTGTTCCGGGCAAGAATTTCATCATGCCAAAGAGGAAAATACAAGGAAAACATCTCGCTAACATACAGAAGAAGAAAATTCGCTGTAATAAGCTGAGTTAGTGAAGGGGGGAGAGAGAATTGTGTAGGAAGGAGTGCCCCATCTTGCCTCAAGTAGTGCCCCAGGCTGCGATATATGAGCAAAGGGTTCATCATTTATGATTAAATTATGATAAATAAAATAGTTTTGGTTTATTAATACACAAAAAATAAATATACATTCTAATAATCATTATTTATTAACATTGTCTTTATAGAAATACGAAGGAAAACTTTGAACGCCCGTATCTCAAAACTATACTTATTGACCTTCAAAATCTATCTTCTCACTTAGTTTTAAAGCTATAACATTGGAATTTGGTATATAACTCAGAAAGACATTAAAGAACAATCAAATATAGCCCTTTTTTCCAATTTTTGTTTCTATTTTTTTTTTATAAATTTTTCTCCTGATTTATAGGGTTTATTTTTTTACCATATTGAAAAATTCATATCTTGCAAAAAAATGACTTTTAGAAAAAAAAAACACTCCATTCGATGGAGGTCTACATCAGGTCTATATATGGTAGTAATCCCAGGTCTTAATATTAAATATAAATCAAGGGAGGAGATAGAATTTGAAAAATGGTTATATTCGGGATAAATCGCCCTGCGTCACAAAACCGAAGGTCAGAGGCAAAATCATATGCGGTTGGAGATGTCCCAAGTCACCTTATTAAGTGGTATGAATATCAAAGTCCTGTCTTTAAAAAGGGCATTAGCCGGCCGGCCCCCTAAACTTAACATTACAAAGATTGTGTGAAAATGCGTATGCTAGATGTATTTGAAAACAAATGCAAGTTTTCCTGCCAGATGCTAGATTGAGAATTTTCTTGCTAATTACCTCAAGAAAATGAAAGCTAGCATTAAAAATGCGAAATTGGTAACACTGGACTCGACAGATCCGACATCGTACAACTACGCAATTGTACATGGTTAGTAGTACAGATGATAGTTATCGTATCATTAAAAATATCAAAATAAACAAAGGAGCAAAGCAGATTCTATGTCATGTTTATCCTAAACGCTTAGCCTAAAAGGAAAACTTTATTTTGTTTCATTGCTGCCACAAACCCCAACGATGCCACTGTACACATGATCATTCAACTATTATTTACTACCAAATAACGACGATATTTGTATTGAAAATGAATGTTACATATTATTCCAAACATTATTACTAGTTATTTACTACCATGACCAGTACTATTAAAATTTTGAAAGATAATCTTGCTGTGAATGCTACCATAATTTGATTTTCATGTACGTAAAATTTTGTTTTGTCAGCTGGCTGGCCTCGCATAGATAAAAGTTGATTTCACTGATATAGGAATTACTCCATGAAATAGCCTTTTTATTTATGACAATAATATGTAGGTAAAAAAGGGTTTTACATATTTCGTTACGCTCCGTCGCCAACAGCAAACCAACAATAGGATATCTGTGACAATTATCGTTTGTATGACTACATTGTTCAGATAAGTTATATATGTATACTACCTAAATAATAATGAAATTCGAATTAATTTTAGCCTTAATGTTGTTAATACCGTAATTACACTACAGCGGCCCCCGGTTAGCGGCAGGGGTTCCGTTCCTGGCCACCGCGCCAAGCGATTTTCGACGCCAAGCGATTTTAAAGCCTACGGCCGCCGCACACCTTCTTTTGAAACTCTAGACCAGTCAAAGGCGCCGTAATCCCCACAACGGCGCAATAAGTAAAATTATATTTATGCAGTATAGTACTATAGAATTTACTGTACAGTTCATGTGGGTGTCTAGAGTATGTAAAGATATAATAAAGTTTATACAGTGTACAGGTAGCTGTAGTGTTCAGGTTAGGATCATTAGTCTTACGATAGTTCGATTTTATGAGAGATCAAATTACAATGGCCTAACTTTATCCATCTTCTAGTTACATAAGTTCAATAACAGCAAAAGAGAATGATGAAAGTATGGTTTTAACGTTATACTCGTTGCGTGAACGTGTACAGCCATGAACAACCCGAACAAGAAACTACTCCTTTTTTTTTTTTCTAAGTACAACCGAACTGGATAACATCCGTTTGGCTTGTATTTCGATCATCGTAACTACAGTGCAACATTGCCGTATTTGTTATAAATGGCGTTATGGTATCGAATAGAACTGAGATATCTTAATGTAATAACTTTATTCGCTATAGATCAGAGATCAATATAGATTAAGATCAATCGGGAAATATACCGTTAAATTTAAACCTAGTTATAACTGAAGCTGAGAAAACTGTTCAAGCTGCTAATGACTATTATCGTACATCGTAACAAGGATAAAACTGCAGTAAAACGTCTGCCATCACACACAACTAGATAAAATTGGGATAAAAATCATTTTAATCAAAACTACTGTGCTTGAAAGAACACATTTTACTTTACTGTTGTTTCACGCCGATATAAAGATGAATAACGTAAAGTTTGTATTACGATGATATAAAGGATTACGTATTGCGAACGGAATCACGTAATTTTTACGCAATAAACATGCCGCCAACGTAATCTGTTAACGAAAAAAATAGTAGTTCACATTCACAACAAGACATATTCAATAAATATTTCCACCTAAAAACACGCTGTATAAGGAAAAATAACTTTGTCTCATTTAAGTCAAGTATATAGATATTCGTTTATGCTAACTAGAAGCAAGAGCATTCGCTCAGAATTGCGTTATGGGTGAAAGAGTCAGACTCGTATTCATCAGCTGATTTCAAACCACAACATTGGCCGCTCCGCGGAATATGGGCTTAAGTTTGCCGTAGTATTTTAAAATACAATAATATGAGAATACATACAATATTCTTGGATACAGTGAAATAATGTATAACTTTTTAAAGGAGGTTTATGGAAAAGATGCATAATTAATAAAATAAAACAATGCATTTTCGGAACTGGCGGACAAGAACAAACATGAAAAACATCCCCTGACAACGTGGAGCGTAGATACAAAAGGCTGCCTTAATTTGTATCTTATTTCTGTACAAAAATGAAAATACCTTTATGCAATATATTTTCATACACATTTTAAACATAAAAGCATAAACATTTGAAAAATCGACACATCGATCGCTAAATTTGCACTTTTTTTTTTTTTTCCCACGATATTTTCGGAAGAGCGGCAGACGGACGCGGCAATACAAGAACGAATTTGAAAAAAACATCGTAGTCGATAACTTGAAGGGGAGTTTCAGCTGCCTTTTTATCATATTTCTGCACAGAAATAAAAATACCCTATTCGTAATACATTTTCATAAACATTTTAAACATAAAAGCATAAACTTTTATAAAATCGACACATCGATCGCTAATTTGCACTTTTTTTTTAAATCTATATTTTCGGAAGAGCGGCAGGCGGCGGCTTACAAGAAAGAACATGAAAAAACATTGTATTTGATAACGTGAAGGGCAGTTTCAAAAGCTGCCTTTTATCATATTTCTGTACAGAAATAAAAATGCCTCACGTAATACATTTTCATACACATTTTAAACAAAAGCATGAACAATTATGAATCGACACATCCATAGCTAATTTGCACTTATGTAACACTATATTTTCGGCATAGAACGATGTCAGAGGCATATATTTTACCCTAATACCTACGTAATAACTCCATAAAATTTGTTAATATAATTTGCATAACCTTATGGTCTGAACGGCATTTCTACATAAGTATGAACTCTTTAGACAACGGCGCTAGCGCGCTGTTAAACTGAAATTTGTGCCGTAAAGATACCTTTAAATGCTTATTTTTTTAATGGAATATTTTGACGGGCCGCCGTAAAACCCCCGATCACCGTTGAGTGATTGCGCCGTTAACCGCCGGCCGCCCTGTACTATTAAAATTTATAAAAGGTTATTGAACACTGTGTATGATTATCTCTTTCTGTAAAGGTAATGTAAGATGTATTTGAAATGCTATTACTGTAAAGATTTTTAAGGTAGAGCATGTTGTACAATATTTTAAAATTTTGCTGATTATTTTAATTTATTTTCCAGTCTGCTTTTACTGGAAAATACAATTATAATTAGCACGAACCTATGTTAAAAACTTGTACAAAATGCTCTATCATAAGAAATCTTTACAGCAATATCATGTCAAATACATCTTCCATTAGCCTTTTTGAGAGGGAGAATATCAGACATATCCTCAGTAAGGGGGTGGCCCCCACATACATGCATAAGTATTGCTGTCATTCATTTTTACAATAACAAAATCAGTGTTTTATCACATACACAATATGAAAAAATGCAGTAATTAGTGAATACAGTGTTGCTCTAAAAAAAATATAGTAATAAATTAAGAGATATGGTGAATAGAAAAAGTCTGAGAGAAAGTGGACCGCTGAAATATGAAATACTTAAAAGCAGGGCACTATACTAATACTTTGTAAGTTACATGCAGTATTACCTCAATCTTAATTAGAGTTACACAAACATTTCATTGGAACCTTGCAAAAGTTTTTTGTTAAATTTTTTTATGTAATTTATAACTTTAATGGGAAAATGTTTAAGATGACTGATCAAAGATTTATAAAGTACTAATAGAATTATGATAATGTATGTTTGATGTCGGATGATACTTTTAAGTTTACATTTGGTATTTGAACTTTCTAAAGATAGGCAGTTGCGTATAGGCATTTTTAGGAGGAGCACGTTGGGACACATCCCCCATGAATACGGAGGGTCCGCTGTATGTGGTATACATGGACTTAGGAAAGTGTGATAGAATCATAAGTATTTTGAAGATGTCAAGAATGTATTAATTGTTTTTTTAAACATTGGAAGCAAAGTATATCTTCAATTGTGCAGTAGGAATGTAACTGGGTAGGTGTATAAGTGGGTCAGTGGCAAGGATTTATTATGTCTTATTTGTTGTCATCTTTATGGGTGGAATGATGGGATAATGTCAGAAGGGACAATATTTGTTATTAGAGAGTTGATGGACACTGGAATAGCAAAGGTGATTGCAGATGTATGCAATAATTGGGGATGTGAAATGAAATGTTTTAACCTATGAAAGAATTAGGGAGTGCTCATAAGACAATTTAAAAGTACAAAGCGAGCTGGGGGAATCTGTAACTAGAACTTTAATAATATTAATGTTGGTAAAAAAAAAAATGGGGGCAGTTGATTCATACAAGTTATTTGGTATTAAATTTAATGATGTTGAAGGGCAATGTGTGTGTGCTGCTATTAAGCCAGTTGTACAGGTGTAGGAAGTTTATCATGCTTGAAAGTTTTCTGTATAGCTTCATGTAACATACAATTTTATTAGTTCAAACCTTCCATGTAAAGGAAAATAGATTTTTAGTGTAAAATGTGAAAACTTTACTTCTAAAGTTTTTAATTTAAAATTAATTTGAAAGCCTCTTTTGGTGTTTTCAGGGCAAGTAAAACCTTTTGCTGAAATTTTGTAGATGAGTATTTGAAAGTTTGAAGTTTTAACTTTCATCTCACTTTAGCAAATCCTTTTGTTTTTTTGTTTGAAAGCTTGCAGATTTATTGACCATTCAACATTAATTTTCTTCAGTAACATAACAAGGCTAGATTTTGCAAGATATTGATTCATTGTCCATTTTGAAAGATTCCATTGCATCACAAGGGTTAATTGTGCAATTTACATTTCAGGTATTTTGTGAGTTGGAAATTTTCTCCATTGCCAGTTTATAAGAAAGGACCAGTGTTTCTTTGTCATGGTTTGTATTCAGATATAAGTTACTTTTGAATTTTAGGTTCATCTGGGAAAATTGGGTTTTCTCTATAACTATGATTATATATCATTTTTTTTTTATTTAATAATGAAAGGAAAAGTATAAAAATTGAAGTGTCAATGTGAATATTGTAAGTAAGATCCTGGTGAATTGCTGTAATGTAGCCCCCTTTCATTTCCAACCATCTTATATGTTAGATGGAAATTATTAAGTGTCTGAAGTTTTTTTTGCTATAATTGAGCATCTTTTCTTGGTTACCGTGGATTATGTATTTGGGAAGTTAATGGGGAGCATGGTCATGTCAGATATATTGTGAACTAACAGTAATTTGGTTAATGGCACTAACATTTCACAGAAAAATATGATAATTAAATTGGTTGTAATTCTAGTATTATATCTTGTTGCCATTCAAGAAAAGCTTCTTAGTTACTAAGGAGGTTAAGATTTTTTTTTCGTTTAAGAAATAAAAAAAAACTAATTTATATTGGTCATCATGCTGAAAAATAAAAGAATTTGTATTTATTTTGGTGGCTAATTTGTTAATTAATTAAATTTTGTGAAGAACATGTCATTGTTGTACGTATATCAATAATAAAATTGGGCGGATGACGTTGTAAATTTTACCCTTGTGGCTGAACTTGAAATGGTTTTTCATGACAATAAACTCCTATTAACTTCTAGGAATCTTGTAAGTGTAAGTTAATGTTGTGAGTTACTTATTCATTAGATTATACTTTAGGAGCTTTCTTATTTTATCAACCAAAATTTCTTTTTTTTTTTTTTTTTTTGTTTTTTTTTTTTTATATTTGCACACAGTGTAAACTTGCACTGTAAGTTAGTAAATTAAGCCAGCTTTGTATTCATAGAAGTTGCAGTTCTAAAAGAAGCTATTTGTCTAATAAGAGTTGCACTCCAATAAATGTACTTCCTCCAGTTTCCTATTTTGAAATACGAAACAATTCTTAGCTTAATAAAAAAAATTATGATGCTGAATAATGAAGGCTTGTGTTAACAGTTGAGCTGTATGTTTCACTTAAGTGTAAAATATTTAGTTACAAGTTGAATTTTGTACAATAAGCCTAATAATTATATTGATGAGATTATATTAATTTTATCATCCTGGCAGACCATTTGAATAGAACATCTCCCCACGAATAAGGGGGGGAGTCCCGCTACTCATAAAATATTTGTATGTATGTATATACTATATAAGTTATAAGTGAGTAAATCAATGAATAGTATGTATAAATATACTACAGTAGAGCCCGTGGTCCTCGACCGTACTAGAACTCAAAATAATGGAATTTCAACTTTGAATTTTGAGTAAATTTGCATCAGAGCTCAAACAAATAACTGAAATCCGCCTCGATGAATCATGTGAATTTGGTAAACAAAAGTGGTTTGGTAAATTGTACCAGTTGGCATTGTTCCCATGCTTATTTAAAGCCTTCTTCCTCTGGTGCTATTGTTTTTAGAAGTAGCACCCATTTGTTTGTACAGGTATTTCCTTAGTTTTTGAGGTTCTTTATACTCTACTCTGATTCAATCATTGGTCCCAAGACAGCCATTGCAGAGGCAGAAGAGGAAAATAGTAAGAACCACAGTCGAACTTGAAAAGATTTATTGAAAATTATCATTATGAAAGAGGCATTCTGGTGACAACCTTAAATCCTGCTGAGATTTTTTATGATAGTTGTGTCAATAGTCAACTACCGTCACAACTAGCGACACTGTGAGCATCTTTTCATAATGGTAAAAAACCATAGGTTATTCAAGTGAATCACTAGTGATACGAATTTTGATACTGTAAACAAAAAAACTGTAATTACAGTAATTACCGTGGATATTTAATTACCATAATTAGATGTTAGGATGAGCGAACTCTGTTTTTTTTACAGGTGTATTATCTTTATCTTTAATTCTTAAAACCTAAAAGTTCTATAAAACTAGGTATTTTCAGGAGTGATATCATTTGAAAAAGTTAAACGTATATTACAAAAATACATTGTCATCGTACGCCATTTGCATTTGATATAGTTTACATTCTCAAAATCTTGGCTGATCGACTACTATCAATATGTATCTTCATTGCCATTACTTTACTACTAGAAGAGATGTAATTTTGGAGATACCTTTTCTTGTAAATTAACTAAATTGGGTTTAAAGTGTGGACAATAGTTTATTTTGTAAGCGATAAGTGATTTCGCCAGTTCTAGACATCAATTTTGCCTGCTCCATTATTTTATAGTTATGGTGAATTACTTCAGCAATCTGCTGTTTCTCAGTTCGATTGTTTGTCAGTAAAGGGTCATATCTGCTTCATCCGTAATTAAAAAATCCAGAATATCTTAGTGGAGGATGGAGACTGTCGCCCTTGTTAGGTGTCACATTGACATCTTTCACACCATTATCCCTACATTAGAGGATCATCCTTCAACAAACCTCTACTCTCCATATCTTCCTTCACTTTACCTCACTATCTAACTCTCTATCTCCATATAACAGGTTTCTCCCAAGCCCTCTTCACTCATTTCTCGTCATCCATCCTCAACGCATGCCTGTACCATCTCAATCATGACACTCTTATCACCTCTGTAATCTTTACTAAGCCTGCCTGCCCGTCTTATTTCATCTTTTCCAATTTCTCGAGCAGCAATATTCCCATAATCCACCTCGGCATTCTCATCACCGTTCACTCAAGCTTTACTTCCTCTTTTTCTCCTAGAGCCCATGTTTCTGCTCCATACATTAACACTGGTTTGTCACACTGACTGATATACATTAGCAGAAGTTGAGTTGTAGTTGTGTATTGAGAATGATTATTTTATTAAAACTTGTTTTACTGTATCCAATCATATTGCATGTATTATTAACATATCTCATTATAACCTGAACAGAGTGGTCTGCCATTTGCTTCTGGTTTGTTTATATTTTTTAAATAATCAATCATCACACTAGTTGCCAAATGGAACGTTGTCATCAGGGATACGATTAAGTTTTTTTAGTAAATCATCCAAAGTTGGGTTTAAGAATTGCAGCTACTGGATTTATAAACACAGTAAAGTAAATGAAGAGTATGTGCGTGTTTGCAGTTTGACAGCAGTTTTGCCCCAAAATATTTTGCAGTGCTTATTTTTGTTTGTTCTCAGTCGTGCTTGACTGAGATGCCCACAATTCGTGGCTCTCAGTTGTGCTGACTTGTGAGCCTTGTTCTGTACTAAAGGGCAATATTTTCTTGGTAGTATTTTATAATCAAACTAAAAGGGTTTTGTGCTATCAATAGATCCCAAGTTGTCCTTAAAACCCTCTTCACGCCGGAGCCCTAAAAATCAAAACGTCTCCCGTATGCCGGGCCCGGTTTGGAGTGAGCGCGGAAGTGGGAAAAAAATATTTTTTTCAAAAAATTACAGCGCGCGTACTTTTTTGAAGATTAAGAGTTCATTTTTGGCTCCTTTTTTGTCCATTGCCTGAAGTTTAGAATGCAACCATCAGAAATGAAAAATAATATCATTATCATATGTAAATAATGCGATATATGGTAGCGAAAAAAAAAAATTCATATAATTGTATTCAAATCACGCTGTGCAGAAAACGGTCAAAGCTAACCAGTTACTTTTATTTGCGTTGTATTGTACACTAAATTGCGATCATTTGATATATAATACATTGTAAAACAATAAAAGCAACACCGGAAAAATATTATCACAAAATGATGTACGAATTCGTAACGCGCGGCACGCAAAAAAATATTTTTTTCAAAAATTCACCGTTAAATCACAATATTGTTCTAGAGACTTCCAATTTGTTTTCAAAATTAAGAACCAAATGAATGATATTACGATACTGTAAGAGTTTTAGATTAGAAATTGCAGATTTCGACCATTTCGGACGAGTTAAATTTGACCGAATGTCGAAATTTTAATATATAATTTTTTCATATGCACATATTCGAAGATGGAAAAAAAGCTACAACCTTCAATTATTTTTTATTGTATTCTTCATGAATTTGCGCACATTTTGATATATGAAACTTATATAAAAAGGCTAATATGAAAAGGAGCAAAATATAGGTATAATGCCATGTACGTATTTCGGAGACTTGCGGCCGCGAATCGGCGCGCGGAGTGAAGGTAAATATATTTTTCAAAAATTCACCATAAATCACAATATTGTTTTAGAGACTTCAAATTTGTTTCAAAATGAAGAAAAATGACGGAATATTACTAGGCCGTAAGAGTTTTAGCTTACAATTGCGTTTTTCAACTATTTCGGTAGAGTCAAATTTGACCGAACGTGGTTTTTTTTTTTCTATTTATCGTGATTTATATGCAAATATTCGAAAAAAGAGAAAAGCTACAACCTTCAATCATTTTTAGTGTATTTTACATGAAATTGTGCACTTTTTCATATATATAAAAAACTTTATGTAACAGCTAATTTTAAATGGTGCAAACATTTCGACAATCGCACAAAAAAATTCTGATTTTTTCGGAAGAGTTACCGCGCGAACGTAATTTTTTTTTTTTTTCATAAATTCACCATAAATCGAAATATTGTGCTAGAGACTTCCAAGTCGTTGCAAAATGAAGGTAAATGATTGAATATTACTAGAATATAAGAGTTTTAGCTTACAATTGCGTTTTTTCGACCATTTCGGTAGAGTCAAAGTTGACCGAAAGTTGAAATTTTTGCACTTAACGTTATTAATATGAAAATATTTCAAAACTGATAAAAGCTACAACCATGGGTTTGTTTTTAGTTGTATTGTGCATGAAAATTGCGCACATTTCCATATATAAAACTTTATGTAACGGCAAATTTGAAAAGGGGTGCAAACATTAGGACAATCGCACGAAAAAATTTATCGGAAGAGTTATCGCACGAAACGTAAGGAAAAGTTTTTTTTCATAAATTCACCATAAATCGAATTATTGTGCTAGAGACGTCCAATTTGTTGCAAAATGAAGGCAAATGATTGATACTTATAATATAAGAATTTTAGCTTACAATTGCGTTCTCGACCATTTCTGTAGAGTCAAAGTTGACCGAGGTTGAAATTTTTGCACTTATCGTTCTATTATGAAAAATATTTCAAAATTATAAAAGCTTACAATCATGAGTATTTTTTAGTTGTATTGTGCATGAAATTGCGCACATTTTCATATAATAATACTTCAATGTAAAGGATAATTTAAAATGGTGCAATAATTATGTCAAAGTGACGAAATAATTTCCGAGATGTGTCACTGATACTTTTTAGTGCGATAAGAAAGAAATTCGCGCTTGCGCGCCTGCGTAGCGATTGTAAACAAAACAACGCCTTGATCCGTGAACTCCCAGCACCCCCCAAGGCGCGTGATACAAAAGTTTTCGGCTGGTAGGCCTATAAGTATTTTTCCGCGAATTTTTAAAAAAACTTTTTTGAGCCGACGTATGATACGTCCAATCGGCATACGGGAGACATTTTGACTCGACGTTTAATACGTCCAATCGGCGTAAGAGGGTTAATTAATATCAGGATCCTTTCCAAATTTAAAGGAATAGTTTAACTCTTAAACGCCGATTAAGAGTTCATTTTTGGTCTTCCTTTTTTTTGTCATTGCTTGAAGTTTAGTTATGCAACCATCAGAAATGGAAAAAAAAATATATATATAAATATTGGGATATATGACAGCGCAAAAATTTTTTTTCATATATAATTGTATTCAAATCGCGCTGTGAGCAAAACTGTTAAAGCTAAAGAGTTAATTTTTTTTTCGTTGTATTGTACACTAAACTGCGATCAATTTGGTATATAAACACATGTAAAAAACTATCAAAGCAACACAGCGAAAATATTATCACAAAATTATCATGAATTCGTAACATGCTGACATAAAAAAAATGTTTTAAAAATTCACCATAAATCGTAATATTGTTCTAGAGACTTCCAATTTGTTTCAAAATAAAGATAAATGATTGAATATTACTATACTGTAAAGTTTTGAGCTTACAATGGCATTTTTCGACCCTTTCGGTCTAGTTAAATTTGACCGAATGTCTGATGTCTCATTTTTTATTTACGTGATTTATATGCAAAATATTTCAAAAATGAGAAAAGCTACGACCTTCAATTATTTAATGTTGTATTCTACATGAAATTGCGCACATTTTCTTTGATAAAACACTATATAATGGCTAATATGAAACGGAACAAATATTATGAGAATGTGACATAAGCATTTGGAGATTTGCGGCATAGAATCCGTACGCGGAGGTAAGGAATTTTTTTTTTTTTTTTTTTTTGTTTTTTTTTTTTTTTTTTTTTTTTTTTTTAGCAAACTAATTGTGCTAGAGACTTCAAATTTGTTTAAAAATGAAGATAAATAATTGAATATTACTAGACTGTAAGAGTTTTAGCTTACAATTGCGCTTTTCGACCATTTCAGTAGTCAAGTTGACCGAACGTCTATTTTTTTCTATATCGTGATTTATATGCAAATTTTGAAAATGAGAAAAGCTACGACCTACAGTTGTTTATTGTTGTATTCTACATGAAATTACGCACATTTCATATTTAAAACACTATGAAACTGAGCAAATATCACGAGAATGCGACGTAAGCATTTAGAAGATTTGTGGAGGGAGGGAATTTTTTTTTTTTTTTTTTTGTGTAATTCACCATAAATCTAAATATTGTGCTAGAGACTTTGAATTTGTTTCAAAATGAAGATAAATGATTGAATATTACTGGACTGTAAGAGTAAATTTTAGCTTACAATTGCGTTTTTTGACCATTTCGGTAGTCAAAGTTGACAGAACGTTATTTTTTCTATTTATCGTGATTTATATGCAAATATTTCAAAAAGAAAAAAGCTACGACCTTCAATTATTTTTTGTTGTATTCTACGTGAAATTGCGACATTTTCATATAAAAAACTATATAACGGCTAATATGAAACGGAACAAATATTACGAGAATGTGACGTAAGCATTTCGGACATTTGCCGTGGAGAATCCGCGCGCGGAGGAAGGAAAAGGTTTTTCTTCTTTTCGAAATTCACCATAAAATATTGTGCTAGAGACTGAATTTGTTTCAAAATGAAGGTAATGATTGAATATTACTAGGACTGTAAGAGTATTAGCTTACAATTACGCTTTTCGACCATTTCGGTAGTCAAAGTTGGCCGACGTCTATTTTTTCTATTTATCATGATTTATATGCATATTTCGGAAAATGAGAAAAGCTACGACCTTCAATTTATTGTTGTATTCTACATGAAATTGCGCACATTTTCATATATAGAAACTCTATTTTTCTATTCTGGTACAAATACATAACTAAAAGGAATGCAGGTGAAACTTTTTCTTTTTCTTTTTGCATAAAATGAAAAATAACACAAAAAACATCAATAGATACAGATATATAAAAACTTGCAAAAACTAATATAAAGACGAGAAAAGGACATCTGAGCAGGGCCAGCGGTAGGAGCAGGACAACCGAAGTTGGCCCTCCTAACATTCTGCCCCTTCCTCTAGGGGCAGGGGGCCAGGTGATAGGAAGGCCCATTCATCTGGATTAAAAGGTTGATGAGGGGCATTGTCCCCGGCTACCTTGAGAAACATACGGAATGGGGTGGGACAAACCTTACCGGAGATAGGGATTGTAGTGCCCCACAGTAGAGGATGGTAGGCATTCTGGAGGGCCAAAACAAAACAAATGAAGAATGTATTTGAGGAGACCTATTGTAGTGCCCAATGACGGTAGGCGCTCTCGACACGAATCCTCATACATAACCTGGCCCTGCCGACGTGTTTTCTTCCGCTGCACGATCTCCTCTTGGATGGGTTCATGACTCCTCGTAATCATGGGGACTAGTAGGACCCCCTTCCAACAAATGACGAAGACAGCTCCATTCCGCTGCCACTGTGTCTCTCCTCTTGCCAGATGTTGCAGATGGCTAGCGAACCTCTTGAGGACATTCAGGGCCCCACGCACCAACCGAAGGGTACCACTGCCTTGCACACCTGCTTCATACAGTTCCTGGGCCAGGGATACCGAGTAATAATAATTATCCATAAACAGGTGGTATCCCTGGTTACGAAAACTATCCACAAGACTGAACACTCACCAGCATGGAGAAGACCCGGAACACACCGAGAAGTCCACGACGTATCCAGTGTTGGACTCCATAATAAACAAAGTTTCACTCCCCATTTCTTTAGCTTCTTGGGGTTATCACTTTATTTGGAAGACGTCCTTTGTAAGGCAATCATCCCCTGATCCAAAGAAAGGTTCTTGCCAGGAACCACAAGAATTTTGCAACCGTTCACGAATGTACTCCACACTGGGTGGACTAAGATGAGGCGATTGGGGTTATTCCGGGGTATGGCCCTTCGGTTGAAATGCCTGTCCAACGCCAGGAAACTATCACGGGGCAATAACGCCAGGCACATTGGGCGTACTTTAAATAAAAAAAATTCCGCCTCCAATATTGCCTGACGTCGGCAGCAGGCATCATACCAAAAAAAAAATGTGGAGAGCCCCAAAAAATGCGCCATGTCGGTGAGGTTGCAGCCCCGCCTGCGATACGACAATGTCGTCCGTAGTTCGTCATGGCAGTACTGAGCGTAGTCAGCCGTCTCTGCTACCAGGTATTCCAGCAATTCCCGCATAAGGAACTGCTGAATTGAACCCCAGAGCAGTGAGAGGAACAGGTACGGTGAGCCCAGGTGCAGCTGTGAAATGGGTGCATGTTAGGTGGGTGGGGTCCTCCGACCACCTCTCGTTGCCCTCGGATGACCAACCTTCACCTTTGCTGGCGCGATGCTCCAACCATCGTATGTGCCTGTGCGCGCACGGTTTTGCGCCCTTGAAACCCCACCACTGGCCCATCTCCCTCACTTAGGCCCTCGCTTTCTGTCTCATCATCGGCGACAAAACTAGACGATGATATCTCCTCCTCCTCCTCAGATTCCCCCCTCATATGCACTAAAACCACTAAATTCGAGCTCACTTTCGGGATGTGAGCCTCGAATGGACATTGGGGGCAAATATTCATCATCACTAACATCGGTAGTGATGTCCTCATCACTAGATGACCAACCGCCATCAAAATGAGGACTTGCAACATGCTCCCAATAGAGCTCTTAAGTATTAGTCAATGTCCTTTGGTTCAAGGCCTCCAAATGCCTACGAATGCCCTAAGGACACCCGATGCTTCCTAGGGGTACTAAAGGCACACGAGACACGTTGTTGGTCCTTGAACAATTTCGTCCACACGAGGCCGCACGGAACGGCATTGGGCGCGAGGTCATCTTGGGTACTTGGTCCCTCGCCAGCATCCAAGTCCAAAATACGTCTCACACAATCCCTACCCGACGGGTAAAATGCGCCTTTTGCGCTCCATACATCGTGGAGAGTCGTCTATGTACGTCTTGTACCACCACAAATACCCAAACTCTGCAAAAGTTTGGCAAAACACGATTGTGGCAAAAGATCGTTCTCGGACGACGTGTCGCTGATGCGAGGAGGCGGCATTTCGCACATGCGCACCTGGGTCATGCTGGTAACAAAAAACAACAACAGCTTGATCTGTGAACTCCTGGCATCCCCCAAGGCACGTGATTCAAAAGTTTTCCCCTGGTAGGCCTAAAAGTATTTTCCGCGAATTTAAAAAAACAAAAAAAACATTGATGTACCCATACGTCCAATCAGCACCCACAGACAATTTATATCTATGTTAATACGTCCAATCGGTTAAAGGGTTAATGGGGATCTACTTCCGATGGATATTACCCCGCCGATTAGTGATGTCAAATTCTTTAAGCATAAAAAGCCATAAATGTGCCCCCTATTTCACAAGATATTTCATGAAAAATAAAATGATTAAACTTGTATTGAAAGATATTCAAAGTGATTTTGTATAAAGTATTCTAGTAGACTATGAAATTTGCCATAAATTAATACTGAATGTTTATATTACCACAATAGACTACCAAGGCAGCAATTACGGTTTTACATCTGCTTCATGCCGCCAGCTGCTGATGTAACTTGGGCAGTTTTTCCCAAGTTTGTGATAGCAGAAAGAATTTGGCTTACTTATTTTTTTAACATTTTATTAATTTGCTGTAATAATTAGGCTTTGTTTTCAATGTTATTAGCAAACAATTTTGGTGCCTACCTTCTGTAGTACAAACTACATGCTTAGCTTATGGTGCTCCAGTCTAACTATCAGTGATAGCTGCATTGGTTGTATGTATGTATTATTTTGATGTATATTTTAATTGAACTGATTTCCATAGTGCTTCTGTTAAACTTATCTCCTGTTACTCTCAATTTCCCATTCAGTGCTGAATGACCTCGTAGGTCCACAGTGCTTGGCCTTTTGGCCAAAATTTTATATTGAACTGATTTCAATTCCTTCATTCATTGGGTAATTGTTACTTTGTGTCATGTTTTAGTTGACTTATAAGCTATCTATGGGATGTACACGTTAGTTTATTTTTTGGTAGTTGTTTTTACCTAATTTCAGCTGTGCAACAAATTTTTCAAAGTAGTTTCAAGTCTAAAGTGATGGCAGTTGCTTTTCATTAAATAGTATGAAGAAGAAATGCTAACCAGTTAGCCTTCCAAATGGAGGAAATGCATCATGGTTCATCCTTTGACTTTTTACTTTACCTATAAAGAGCCTAGTTTCTATTTTTATGTATAGTTCTTGACTGGGAGATTCATGGACAGGTGAGAAGTTGGATTTGTTTTATACCCATAATTTCAAAAAATTAAATTTGTGATGGTTTCAGAGCCTCACCAAAGGATGATAACCTTTGATAAGGCAGTTATTCTGGAAGATCAACCTGAATACTGTATACATCACCTATTGCTACAGGGGAGTCACTTATTGAGATCACACCCAGCACAGGGTTAGGTTTTGACCCCTTTTAGGCCGGGAGTACACGAGCCGCTATGGGGCACCACAGACTTGTGGCACAGATGTGGCTTCCCATAGGTTTCCATTGTTTATAAGCTGTGGCAGGAATCAGCGACAGCTCACCACAGCTTATAAGCAATGGACCTATGGAAGTGCTCGCCACAGCTTATAATCAATGGAAACCTGTGGAAAGCCGCATCCCTGCCACGTGGGCTCGTGTACTTCTGGCCTTACGAGTATTTAGTAGGCATATCGCCATCAGTTTCAAGAGCAGCAGTTTTCATAATCCAACAAATAATCTTAATGTTCATTTTAAAGTCAATTTTAGAAGGAAAGAAAAAATGGAATAGATGGATAGTTGTACTAAAAGAAAATAAGGTTGTCCTGACTACAAGACAGTTGTGCATCAGTAGTTAATATGCAATTTATATAGATCTAGGGTGTCTGCCACTGCAATCTATCTTGAAACATTGTTTTTCAGCTGCAACCTCATCCCAACAATGAATCAATGGGTTAGTGGGGAAAGTAATCTAGTATGAAATACATTTTGGTGTATGAGTATTCAGTAAAACTAATTATCATTTGAGAATCACTGTATTTCAGAGTAAATTTTCTTATGAAATCATTCCACAACAAATTTACTATTTAGAATTATGTCATATTACATATATTTTTATTAGTTCAACAATGATTATTTATTTACAAAAACTTAAAATCCAAAATATATCCTATAAAAATATCAAACTCATGTAGCAGCTGGATCATTGTGAAGAGGATGACCTGGTTCAAATTCATGCATTTCATATAACCCTCCTGAAAAAAAAAATTTACTTAATGATCAAGTTGTGGAATAAAATAAAATTAACTACATCAGGTCAACACCACACACGACTTTTTAAATGCGCCATCATGTAAAAACAAGACACACTAGTTACAAATACTATTAATTCATCAATTTTAAGACAGGCGGCAGTCTCCAGTTTACGACATGGGTTAGGGTTACGTTCTCGGAAACTCATCGTAAACTGAAAAAACCTTTGTAAGCAGGAGCATTGTCAAAAATCTTAAGACGACCTTACTCATAATGTTTTGGGGGTAATTTGGGTGTACTATTGAAAACTCGGTAAAGTGCATTTTTCATAATTGTATATATTTTGCCGTTTACCATCAGATTTGCGTCATAACTGGAAATAATTTCTAATGTAATTGAACAGCGTCCTAACCTCGGAACGTCACAATCCGGGGAATGCCTGTGTATAGAACTAATGACAGGAAATTTAAATGCATGCCCAGAATGTATCTTACAGTCAGCTAAAACATAATGTTTACTGCAGATTAACCCTGTCATCAGTCGGGGACATGGGATGGAATGGTCTAATGTAAATCAGTGAAGTTCAAGTTATGGAGGTCACCCATGTTCAGTAAATGATCCAAATATGCAGTAATGTTCAATAAACCTTATTGAGAAGAGTTTTCACATGTTCACATTAAAGTTATGGCATGAATCTTTTGCAGATTGTACTTTGACCACCCAGTTGAAGTGCTTTCAGCGAAAGATTCCTCAGCCCCTACTTTCATTTAATCTTGTGCAGATTCCTCTGTTGGTTGTAAAAATTGAAATGCTGTATGTCCATTATATTCCTGTAATTTTAATTTATCAAGTGTATTAACTGGACAATCCCATCACGCAAAATCTAAGGAATGCTCCTTTATCAATACAACACAGAGCTACGCTTGTTGGTAAATAGAACAGGAGTCAATAATCCATTTAAAAAACACTTTCACAAATGTACTTAAAAATCTATATCGATCACATTAATACAAACAACAAGCTAGTGTAAGCATACAAACTAATTCTCATATCAATAATGCTGAATCCCAAAACAAGCATGATACATCCACCAGTACCACTACTAACATTGACGATTCAGATATCCATGGAAAAGAACTTCCAATGGAAGAGGAGTCAAATGTAATATAATCGAACTGACAAAAAGAAAAGAATACTGGAACAAACCCCACCTAAGGGAAAAAGTGGATATTGAAATTACAATCAATCCAAAGAAAACTCCAATACACCAGGAGAACATTTCAAAATAAGCTATTGTACTATCCTCATCAAGTGGAAATACATTTACCCTAATCCCACCTCAAATGGCCACATCTGACAGTAAAAAATCAATTCATCACTCTTTACCATTCCCAGCGATATACTAATGAAAATCATACTATTAAACCAAACAAAATATAACATCACCCCTCAACCATTCCACATGACCCAAATACTATTCCACTAATAAACCCCTCAACCATCCACATGACCCAAATACTATTCCACTAATAACCCCTCAACCCAACAGTCTATCACTACAAAAAAGGACCACTAGAAACAAACCCAGAAATTTCTAAAGCTAGATCAAATACTTTTGAACCACAGATATCGCCACCAAATATGCTTCGTCTTGTGGTTGTAATGAGTGTTTCATAGGTATATATAACCAACTAGCCACCAAGATACAACACAGGATCTAACCTCATGAATATTCGACAGTGCAAAATTGCTCTTTATTCACCAACTGATGGTGGAAAACGGCACAGCAATATATGTTCATAATAGTATCGACTATGAACTTTTAAACATACCATCCCTATCATATCAGATAACAGCTATCAATTATATACGCTTTATAAAAATATGATCACAATTTGTAAATTGGACAGCCAACCAAACCATTTTAGCGCTAATTTCCAATTATCTACCAGCATTAATTAATAATCTACATGAACCCCTTCTTATAGTAGGAGATTTTAATGCTCATAGTCCCCTTTGGGATAACAGTCACCCTGCTGACGTACAACAGAAATACGTATTGGAACATGACCTATGCTGCCTAAAGTTAAAGTGATATGCCAACTTACTTCTCCAACACCCACTTAACCTTTTCTTCAGTAGATATCTCTGTGCTCAGATGACTTAGCTGAAAGACTGAGTGGAATGTCCTGGATGACTCGTATACAATATGTATGTGAATCTTTACGAATTTTTTGATAAATGCTTATGATAAAAGCATACCTAAAACAAGGCCACATCCAAATAAATCCCCTGTCCTATGGTGGACTCCAACCTTAGCAACTTAAAGCAAAACCAAACACGTAAGTCAAAATCTTGGCAGACTAAAAGGCACTGCTCAAATTGCTCAACCATACAAATATTTAAACAAGATAGTGATCATCAACATAATCAATTATATTAAACCTTTGTATAACAATATAATGACAAATTTCAAAAACTTGTAATATCTGAGAAAATATCATGCACAAATTATTTATCAAGTTTGTCAGGCAAATACATATATGAAAGATATTTGGCATAAAATGAGAAAAATTAACTGAAAATATATAACACCCAAAAAGTGCAATAAACCAAAGTGGGAAACTAGTAATATTCAATCATGTAACTTAATTTTGCAACTAATTGGAAGTCTCAGCTCAAATATTTCGATTTATGGTGAATTTATGAAAAAACTTTTTCCTTACGTCCGCGCGGTAACACTTCCGAAAAAATCATACATGCGATTGTGGTAATGTTTTGCACCATTTTAAATTAGCTGTTACATAAAGTTTTTATATTATGAAAATGTGCGCAATTTCATGCACAACTACAACTAAAAACAACAAAAAAACCCATGGTTGTAGCTTTTATCAATGAAATATTTTATATTAAAAATGATAAGTGACAAAAATTTTCAACCTTCGGTCAACTTGGACTCTACCGAAATGGTCGAAAAACGCAATTGTAACTAATCCGTTTTTTATTCTAGTAATATTCAAGCATTTACCTTCAGTTTGCAACAAATTGGAAGTCTCTAGCACAATATTTCGATTTATGGTGGAATTTATGAAAAAAAAAACATTTTCTTTACGTTCCGCGCGGTAACTTCCGAAAAAATCATACGTGCGATTGTGGTAATGTTTGCACCATTTTAAATTAGCCGTACATAAAGTTTTATATATGAAAAATGTGTGCAATTCATGTAGAATACAACAATAAATAATTGAAGGTGTAGCTTTTTCCTCATTTTTTAAATATTTGCATATAAATCACAATAAATAGAAAAAAAAACCAAGTTCGGTCAACTTTGACTCTTCAATACCCCCCCCCCCCCCCCCCGAAATGTTCCCTCAAAACACAAAAAACGCCACCACCTTCCGCCCTCCCCCCCAACAGCTAAAAACACACCCACTTTCCCCCACCCCCAGTCTAGTAAATATTTCAGTCATTTATCTTCATCTTGAAACAAATTCGAAGTCTCTTGCACAATATTTAGATTTATAGTGAAATTTAAAAAAAATCTTTCCTTCCCTCCCGCGCGCGGATTCTCACCACCCACAAATCTCCGAATGCGTACGTTCCATTCTCGGAATATTTGCTCCGTTTCATATTGGCATTTCATAGAGTACTTATCTATGGAAAATGTGCGCAATTTCATGTAGAATAAAACTAAAAATATTTGAAGGTTTTAGCTTTTCTTATTTCCGAAATAATTGCATATAAAAAAATATATATAAAAAATTCAATATTCGTCAACTTACCTAGTCAGATATGGTCAAAACTGCATTTGTAAGCTAATATTCTTACAGTATAGTAATATTAAATCATTTGTCTTCATTTGAAGAAAATTGGAAGTCTCTAGGACAATATTTAGATTTATGGTGAATATTGAAAAAAATCTTTGTTTACGTCCGTGCGTTACGAATTCATGCATTCTTTGTGATAATTTTTCTCTGTGTTGCTTTTATCGTTTTACAATGTGTTATATACCAAAAATGATCACAATTTAGTGTACATTACAACAGAAAAAGTAACTCATTACCTTTAACCGTTTTGCGCACAGCGCGATTTGAATAAAATTATATATGAAAAATTTCGTTTTTGCGCTATCATATATCGCATTATTTATATAGATTATGATAATTTTTTTCATTTCTGATGGTTGCATACTAAACTTCAGGCAATGACAAAAAAGGAGCCAAAATGAACTCTTAATCTTGAAAACTAAGCGCGCTGTGATATTTTGACAAAAAATATTTTTTCCGCTTCCGCGCGCACTCTGAAACATTTTCAGCACACGGAAGACATTTTTTTTTTTTTTTTTACCGCTTCGGCGTTTAAGGGTTAACCAATTTTTATTAACATTTTTTCTACTTCACCTGAAGGTATAAGAGGCCATTTACCAATTTTTATTAAAATTTTTCTATCAGATAGAACTTTCCAAACTTGAACAGAAAATTCTTATTCAAATGTTTATGATATTACAATAAATTTGCCTAAAGGAGTTAAAAACAGCTTGTATGTAGATGACTCTGCCATACATTATACAAGTAGCACTCTTAGGCCCCGTCACACAGTTGAGCTTTGGTCGACGAACTTTGTCTGATGTGACGTCAGAAGCGGGTAAAGTCAGAACTTTACCACAGTTTCTCGCTTCTGACGTCACATTGAACAAAGTTCATCGAGCAAAGCGCGGCCGTGTGGACGGGGCCTAAGACATGGCCCAAAGAAACCTCAATACAGCCATCACAAATATTACCAAACTGGGCAGATTCAGTAGGATTTCAATTTTCAATAGATAAAACAAAAACAATAATTTTCTATAAAGATAAAAGATGGTTTACACAAGAAAATTAAGCTTTATCTTTATAATACCGAAATTAAATTCTGCACAAATGTTAAATACCTAGGTATGATATTTGATCAGCACCTGAACTAGAAAGCACACCTCAAATACATTAAAGCAAAAGACATAAAAGCCCTAGTCCACCCCAGCCATATTGAAAACAATACTATCGCATACCAAATGGGGAACTGGACGTAACACCACTGCTAATGTTATACAAAGCAACAGTACTATCTATAATAGATTATTGTTGCCCAATATATTCATCTACCTCAGAAGCTACATTAAAAACACTAGATGCATTGCATCATGAAGGAATACGTTTGTGCATGGGAGCGATATCTATCATCCCCAATAACTACTCCTGTTAGCAGAAGCAGGTATATTACTCTTAAAGCATCACTGCAACTTGACAACTATGCATAGGGGCCTTTCCCTTCAAGCAGGAAACATCTGCTGCTACCTGCTTTCTGAATATAATCATATTTAGAAAACTATAGTGCTAGCTCTTTCCCACAAAGAACCAAATATTTAATGAATTCACATAATAAACCAATTTTCAATCTGGCAATGGAACTCCCACCACCTTGGAATTTGAAACGAGTGAAAATATGTACTGCTCTATCATATCTTCAAAACACATATATGGTAAACACAGTGATGTACTGCCAACATGTGTTGGAGCACACCAGAAGAAAGGTAGATCATCTTATGATCTATACAGATGGATAAAAAAAACAACACTGGAGTAGAAGCTTCAGCATTCTCAAAGGATAAATTAGTTGAGTCTTCCCCCAATAACATCAGTATGCACTGCTGAACTCGCAGCTATACTAATAGCACTAGACATAGTATCTTGGAAGAGAGCAATCTCCACCATAACTTTCAGTGACTCGTTGCTATAAAGAACTAGAAGTCTACAAATCACTTTGTGCAAGAGGTCCAAATAAAAATACATCAACTTATTCAATCAGGACTATTAGTAAAATTATGTTGGATTCCAGCACATGTGGGAATTTAAGGAAACTAAAAGCAGATACAGCTGTCAAATTAGCTTGCACTATTCCATCAACAATGACACATGCCCCAGTATCAGACTGAATAACCGCAATTAAGCCTCTAATATATCAAGACGGGGAAACAGACTGGACATCAGTGCCAACTACAAACAAGCTGAGAGATATAAAAGGTGGATGTCCAACTACAAACAAGCTGAGAGATATAAAAGGTGAAGTTAATTCGTGGATGTCATCATCTCAAAGAGAAAGAGCTAAAGGTTTTATTAACAAGACTACGTACGAGCCATACTAGATTTTCACACGGTTATTTGATTTGATGTCAAATCCACATCCAGACCCAATGAAATGCAGTACATGCCACACACCAATGACTGTCCAACACTTATTAGTTGATTGTCCAATTGGAACCATCATAGAATCACATATTTTCGAAACAACATTAAAAGGCATTCTTGCTGAAGGCAAAGATTTCGTATTTAATAGGATCATCATACCTAAGTAAAACTGGTTTCCTAAATAAAGTTTTTTTTTTTTTTTTTTTTTTTTTTTTTCCCAGGATTAATTCCTGAAAACCAACTCGAGAAGAGCCATTGTTGGGCTCAGAGGTCTGGATAAACTAATCCTTTATAATAATAATAATAATAATTGGAGGAGCAATTACCCTTCCTCACCCATACAACTAAGGTTGGACAGGGCAACCAAGATGCGTAACCTCATATGGACCCAGTGTAAGTTGAGTGCTCACGGTGGAACAAAATGGGAGCAAACCTAAGAGTCTAACCAGCTGATGCTGCACTGCCAGCTCTCCTAAGTTAAACTGATCACTGCCTGATAATCATGATACTCCAACCAAGTAGGGGTATTAGAGCACAACACATCTGTACCATTTGACAACCAAAAGAAAAGTGTGTGACTGCCAGTAAGAAAAGGATACTTCATCACTCAACCAAGTAACTACCTCGTCACAGAGTTTTCAAAAGCCCTTACTAACTTGCAATGAAGAATACTCATATATGAAAATAAAATGGTTTGTAATTCCACAAGAACAATCAATCTCATAAACTGACGACTCGCAACAAAGTTTCAGTCCCTGTATAATCTAGTGAAATGCAAACCCCCCTCCAAATGATGATGCATTTAGGTACAAAGACCAATTTCAGTTATAATCCATGGGTTTGTGTTCTCCAACACATTGGGGGGCCAGTATGACAAACTTACACCTATTTGACATCAATGAGAAATTAACCTTTAATTCAATACAGTAATGCTGCACATGCTCACAAAATTGCATAAGAAAATAGTAATACAACTACATTCTGCAACACTATACCAAACAAGAATAATTTGAATATATATAGCAAACCAATCTTTACATTTGATTTACCAAACAATAACAATTATCACTAACATTGTTGGTCAGTGGCATCAGTGCACCAAGTCCCCTGTACAATACAAGTTGCCTAAATTCTTGGCAAACAAGTAGAACTACAGATTAGTGACAATGCCTTGTCTTATTTAAATTAAGATAACCACAAATTTTTCAAACCTAATAACACAATGTCATATAGGAAATATGTCATACCTATAACTAATAAGGTTAAATGATTATTTTAGACACTGTATATTCTTCTAAACACCATCAAATAACTCTCTGCCACATTATATTATTGCAGCAGACTTTGAAAAATATAATCTTCGTAATTAAACATGCATATAAAAACAATGTGACCTTAAAGAAAGACTATCAAATACTACCAAAATACCCCTATTAATGGTAAAAAGAAAATTCCACACTGGTCAATAACCTCTTAAATTTAACCCTCTTCAAGATGACAAAATTCCAAGAACGTTTGGTATTAATTAAATATTGGGTAACTGTGTTTTATATATCCTAATTGGTAAACTTTTTGTCCGATACTGACAGCGTTTTCAGCTGGGACACAACTACCCACATAAACTATGCAAGATTGGTATAGAGCCCTGGGATCGAAAAAGTTTAGGTGTCTTAACAGAACATGTTCCCTTTCAGCTAATATATTGATCAAATCATTACTTTAAACCACAGGTGCTGCCTCATATGTCTGATGCTGGGCTAACATAAAGCTTTAGGCAATCATGGGTCCATAACATGAACTTTCCTGAACCATTTCTGGGTCACTATAAATGCTGCATTGTCTGTTCCTACATTTCATGTCTTAATGTCCCCATCCAGTTCCAGCAGTAATACCAGAAATTCATTAATGTGGCTTTATTGCTTTATTGGTCACTAAAACTGAGCGCTAATGAAACTCATTCCATGCTGTCTTCTCTATCCATTTCCATTGTATCTATGGTGTTAGTGGCAACAATTGAGAACAGCTTTTTTCTTAAATGAGAACAGGTTTTTTTTATCTGTCCATCACTGAAGAGGGTACAGGTAAGTCCCCATTAACTTTCTAATCTTCTAATCACAGTTTCATTTTTTCACTAGTTTTTCATCTTTCACAATGTCTGTAATAATCACATGACATAAGAGGTTAATCATGCATAGTAATGTATAAAAAATAACAAATGCTTGGTAATTTGTATTTTTTCCTAGCGATACTTACCTCGAACCATTCCAGTGGAGATTCCCGGATGTCATCCGGGTCTGACCAGAAAATTCTGGTTATATGCCGCACCCAGGTCAGGCCTATGCCCTTGGGTTGAAGACCACGCCATCCTACTCAACTCCGAGGTGCCTCCCTAAGCTTCAGAGGGGCTGGAAGGGAGGGAAATATACTTCCATGGTTCGAGGTAAGTTTCACTAGGAAAAATACAAATTACCAAGCATTTGTTATTTGTTCCGATGCGAGATACTTACCTCGAACCATTCCAGTAGAGACTTACTCCTTAGGAGGAGGGCGAAGGTTAGGGGAGGAGGAAACGGCCCCCAAAGGTGCTAGGTCAGAGGAAGGGTGACTGCTCCCCTTAGAACTCAACCCAGCTCCGTTATAGTGGGGGTTGGTTTGGAGAGGTGCTAAAGCAAGCCTGGTGCGGGTATAACCAAACCTTGATATGTAAAACTGTGGGTTGTACTGAAAACCATACGAACTCCCGCGTATCTTACCTGACTATCCTGGAATCCTCACTTCCTCCAAAGGCCCAGGGGGTGACAAGGATTAATGGGATTAGGGGGGGTATGAGAAAAAGCCACCACACTCACACACACTCCATACACACTGGTCCGTCCACTCCAAGAAGGGTGAAGAGGGGACCTAGACCTGTTGCTGGCCTGCCACCACGGGGCCAATCTCAAAGGCATCGAGCGACCTCTCGTGCAGTCTTTTAGATAGGGGGCTGTGAAAGTCGACTGCCTGTTCCAGACTCCTGCCCTCAGGACCTGGCCCACTGCCATGTTCTTTGAGAACGAAAGGGAAACCCCAATTCCCTGATGTCATGGGGCCTGGCTCCCTTGGAGGGGAAAGGCCCCGCTTTCTCGTAGGCCCTCCTGATGTTTCTCTCAGCCAGAAGGAGATGGTGTTTTTCGATGCTGCCTTCTTCACCCCCCCGTGGTGACGAAGAGGTTCTTTACCTCCGGCCTGAATCAGGCTGTCCTTTCCATGTACTTCTGTAATGCCCTCACCGGACAAAGGAGATCCTTAGGCTGGTCCGATTTCGGGAGGGCAGGGATGGAAAACTCCACGAACCTGAGATCCGAGCCCGAGGGGTTCTGATTCTTAGCCACGAAGGAGGAGACAAACCTGAATGAGAGTTCTTTCCACCCCCTCGTGTGGGCCACTACGTACGACAGGCCGTGGAGCTCTCCCACCCTCTTCGTGGAGGCCAGGGCTAGCAGAAACACCGTCTTGAGGGTCAGCTCCCTATCCAGGATGTCCTTGAGTGGCTCGAAAGGGGGCTTCCTCAGGGAGTCTAAGACTCTCGCGACATCCCAGCGGGGAACCAAGCCGGCGCTGGGGGACACTTCTGCTCAAAGCTCCTTTTGAGCAAGGACAGCGCTTCAAGTTCCCCAGATCCAGCCCTTTCAAGGAGAAGACCTGGCTCAATGCGGCCCTGGCTCCTTTGACTGCCGTAATTGACAGGCCTCTGTCCAACCTCAGGTAGGTCAAGAATTCTGCGATGTCTGGGATCTTTGCTCGGAGGGGTTCCAGGTCCCTCTTCCTACACCAGGCCCCGAAAACCTTCCACTTTGCCTGGTAGATGTTAGAGGAGGACTCCCTCAAGTAACCGGACATGTGAGAGGCCACCCTCCCCGAGAACCCTCTCCTATTTAACAGCCGCTCGATAGTCTCCAGCCGTGAAGGGAGAGGGCTGGAATGTTCCCGTGGAACCTCTCGAAGTGGGGCTGCCTTAACAGGTCTGGCCTGGGGGGCAGCTCCCAAGGCGGAAGAGAGGCCAACTCTAGAAGGTCCGGGAACCACTCCCTGTCGGCCACCAAGGAGCCACCAACATCAGGGCCGCCCCTTTCGCCTTCCTCAGATGGTTGAGGACCTGCCTGAGGACTCCGAAGGGAGGGAACACGTACATGTCCAGGCCGTCCCACGCGTGCTGGAACACATCCTCCCAAAACGCGGCTGGGTCCGGCACCGGGGAGCAGTACACCGGCAGTTTGGCATTTAGCCTTGTTGCAAACAGGTCCAGGGATGGGGAGCCCCACTTCCTATTAGCTCTCTCGCTACCTCGGGGTGTAGGGACCATTCGGATCCCACCACCTGACCCCGTCTGCTGAGGCCGTCGGTGATTACATTCTTCTTGCCGGGAATGAATCTTGCCGTCAAGGAGGTCCCGAGGGCTTCGGCTTAGCTCAAGATCTCCGCCACCATGGCATTGTTGCACATCAGAGACACCGAGTGTCCTCCCACTGCCTCCTTGAAAGCGTTCCAGGGCACGCTTCACTGCAAGAGCTCCAGTTTGTTTATGTGGAAGGTGCTCTCCTCTTGCGACTATATCCCTCCCACCGACAGGGAATTCAGGTGGGCCCCCCAGCCTACCTTCGAAGCATCCGTAAACAGGAGCATCTCTGGGGGCACTGACCGGAGGGCACACCTCGACAAGAGTTTGCAGGATCCAGCCACCAACCGAGGCCTTCCTTGCTGCCAGTGAGATGGGAACCGGCTTTCGAGGTGTTTCTTCCTTCTGGAACCACCCTACTTTCAGGTCCCATTGTAGGGGCCTTAATCTCGCCTTCCCTGGGGGACTGATTTTTCCAGGGAGACCAGATGGCCTAAAAGCCTTTGCCACTCCTTTGCCGGTCTCGGGGGGTGGCTCAGGAAGTTGCAGGCCATTCTTCGGAGGTTTGGCAGTCTGTCCTCCGATGGGAAAGCTCGCCCCACCTCCGTATCCAACTCCATCCCCAGGTACACCATCCTGGTGGAGGGGGCCAGAAGGGACTTCTCCCAGTTCATGACGACTCCCAGGGTTTTGCAAAAGGCCAAGAGGGCGTCCCTCTGTTCTACAAAGCGCTCCTTTGAGAGGAAAGGAGTAGCCAGTCGTCTAGGTACCTGAGAAGGCGTACCTCTCTTGTGGGCCCAAGACGACACCAGGGAGAACACCCTCATGGACACTTGCAGGGCCGTTGCCAGCCCGAAGCAGAGCGACTTGAACTGGAAGCTCTGGTCCTCCCACCTTAGGCGCAGGTACTTCCTGGAGGACGGGTGCTACCGGGATCTGGAAGTAGGCGTCCTTGAGATCCAAGGATATCATGAAAATCCCCTTCTCTCACGGAAGCCACCACCGAGCGTGGCGTTTCCATTTTGAAGGGCGTCTTTAGAATGAACGAGTTGAGGACCGAAAGGTCTATGACGGTCGCTACCCCCCCCCCCCCCCGACTTCTCCACCAGGAAAAGGCAACTGAAGAATCCGGGAGAGTGATCTTCCACCTGCTGGAGAGCTCCCTTCTTCAGCAGGTGCCTGAACTTCTAGCCTTAGGGCCTCCTGTGACCAGGGTTCCGGGCTGAGAAGCCAGATTGGCCAGCTCCCCTGTCAGGGGAGGCTTCTGGTCTAGAAAGGGGATTCGGTAACTGTCCCTGAGGACCTGGACTGTCCAGAGCTCAGCTCCGAGATCCTCCCAGATCTGCCAACAGCTCGAGAGGCAACCCCCCACCGGTGGAGAAAGACACAGTAGGGGGCCTTGACTCCTACTTCCTCCTAGGGAAGCGGTTGTTACGACCCCTTCTGGAAGAAGTGGGGAGTCTGGACCTGAAGGGTGCCTGGGAAGGTGGGAGGGTCCTGGGGGAGGGCTGAGTTCCCTGGTCTCTCCAGTTCTGATGAAGGGGTACTCCGAGGGGGGAGCCGAGAGGGTCCTATTCTGAGGCTTGGTCTCTCGCTAGGTCTTTTCGCCATTGACTGACGTAGGGGAGGGGCCCTATAAACGATTGGGCCTTGGCTGGCCTTCCTCCCCCGTTCCACAGACTCCTCCACTAGCTTCTCCGAAAAGAGAGCAGTCCCTTTCACTGGGGCGTTCCGAAGGATCCTGAGCTCCCTCTCTGGAATGCTCCTAGGGAGCTTGGCTAGCACAGAATCCCTCCTCCTCAAGATCCAGTTTGCCCATGACGAGACCAGATGGGTCGTGAGGAAGTCCAGGGACTTAACCCCCGACAAAATTAGTTCCTTGAATTGGGCAAGAGAGGCCTCGTCCCTCAAGTCGTGGAGGGTGAGGAACCTGGCTACCGCCCCGGACCACAGATCTAACCATGAAGCCACATGAACCGAGGTCCAAGCTGTGACTACCATAGCCATAGCCTCCTGGTGAGAGAAGGAGACTAGCCCGATGTGAGCTTCTCTTCCAAGAGTCCGGGCGCCAGGGTCGCCAAGTTACCCTTCCGGGGCATATAGCCTTCTCTGATTCGGCTTAGATGCTGGGAGTAGCCTAGCCGAGGCGTGCCAACGTACTGGACCCTGCAATGAGTTTCTCAACCACCGTCAGGGCCTTCTTCATAATGTTGGACCTAGGGAGGCTGAGAGAGGGCTTGGGTTCCTCTGGGTCCCTGAACAGAAAGTCCACCACCATGGATCTGTTGTCCTCTACCGTCGGGGCTGGCTCCTCTAGCCAGCTCATGGACCTCATCCACTGGACCCAGTTCCTCCAGGGCATTCTGGAGTACTTCTTGGATGAAGGTCTCTTCCTCAGTGTCCCGCGACGGAAGCGAGGCCCCAGACCCTAGACAGGGGGAAGCTGGAGAAGCTCCCCGGAGAGGGACACCTAAACCCGGTTGTAAACCGGTCTCCTGCAAGAAGGGATGCCGGCACACCCGAGGAGGGGCTCAATCCTGGACCGGTGGAGGGGCTTCTGAACCCCCTTAGGAGGTATTGGCCCTAGGCTCTGTCCGCGAAGGCGACAAGCGGGCGGGAACACGGAAGAAGGGAGCCCGCTTGGTCATGGAGGCCAACCCAATGGCTGACGAGACTGAGGAAAGAGAGCAGGGAGGAAGATGGCTGGGAACGCCCAGTGAGAAACCGTCCTGGGGGCCACCGGGGCGGGGGCCACCCTCGGCGAAGGAGAACGGCGCCGCCCCTGGAGGGAGTGTCCCAACACCTGTCACTCCCTCTACGATCCCGGTTACGACGATGAGAGTGGGAAGAGCCACTCGAGGACGAGGAGTAGCTATGTCTCCTACATCTCCCATGACAACGTCTCTTCTTGGAGGAGTGTTTCCTCCTATGGGAGGATCGCTCCCTCGAGGAGGAACTCGAAAAACTCCTATCCTCAGACAAGTCCTAACGTCTCTTGCTTCTCCTCCGGCGACTCCCGTCGCGGGGAACCCAGGGAGCGTTTCAGTCACTTCCCGGACACCCCTATCACAGCGGGACCACCTCGGAAGGCCACTCCTAAAGCCATCCCCGGCTCCTCCTGTCCCCTCGACGGGAAGCCCCAGGACGGGAAGGCATCATCCTTCATCGGGGATCTGCCCGGAGTACGAGGGGGAAAGACATCCCCAACGGCAGACGGGGAAAAGGGTTGGAGCCGGGTGGTTGGGTGGCTCCGTAACCAGGTACACCAGCCCGGCTCCGGCCACAAGCGGTGAGCTCCGCTCGAGAGCTTGAGTGGGTGGAGCCGCAGCGAGGTGAGCCGTAGTGGGGAGAGCCGTAGTGGGGAGAGACCGAAGCGGGGAGAGGCGAAGCGGGAAGCTCCGTAGCGGGGAGGGATGGGTGCCCCCCTGCACTGATGCTAAGAGAGAGGACCAGGACGGGGAGCCCTGTAGCTGCAACCGTGACCAGCAGTCCCTCAGCACCGCAGAAGCCTCCGGTACCACTTGTGGGGCAGGAGAAAGAACCTGTAGAAAGGCGGGAGACTTCCTCTCCGACAATATCGAAGGTGAAGGGGCGCCACCGTCTCTGCTGCTGCTCCCACTCCTCGATTCCCTCGAAATCTTCGCCGATGAAGCTTTAGGTCTCTTTTCTTCTTAGTGGAAGCCAAATCCCACTGGTACGATGGCCAAGAAACGCACTTCACGCACGTGCGGATCAATTAGAATGGGCGAGAGAAAAGCTCCACAAGCCGTCCTTCAGGACCGGGGCAACGACGTTGAGGCTCTGAAGCCGACATCACACATAAACACGACACACAGCACACAAGGACAAAGGAAATGGGCCGGACAAGCAGGGGCGTATGCACGCTCCTACGACCAGAGAAGGACTGGCGATAGGTCAGTAGGATGGCGTGGTCTTCGACCCCTGAGGGCATAGGCCTGACCTGGGTGCGGCATATAACCAGAATTTTCTGGTCGGACCCAGATGACATCCAGGAATCTCCACTGGAATGGTTCGAGATAAGTATCTCGCATCGGAACAAATATAACTTTCACTGGTAGTCATCCCTATTAATGTAATATTGCAATGCACTAGAACTGGTTTTCAAATATAACCATTTTTATGTTTTACACGTCGACAAAACATTTACAACTTAATTTGTGCCCTTATATATTTCTTAAGAATAAAATCCGACTAGTGATAAGGAATAACTAAAATTATAAAGCATTACCTTGTGGGTAAAGTCTTTCCTATTTTCTTGCCACCTCTGTCAGGAGCATTATCATAATCAAATCCACCATCACTGCCTTCTGCTTTTCCATATAATTCACTGCGCAACTTCATGTGATCTCTGAATAAAAAGTAAAAGGAAATGAATCACATGGTTAAAAATTAAAAGAGAAGCAATACAGGCAGTCCCTGCTTCCCATCGGCATTGGTTAACAGTAATTCTTTATAACAAATAGTACACATTTAAAAATATAGTAGTGAAAACATCTTAATCTATGACTCGCGAGTTAATACAAGAATGTCCTTTGCTCAAGGTCATAGGATTATATGAATAAGTGGGGTGTCTACTAGAATAAACTTGAGTAAAAGCCAAAGAGATATTGAGAGTAGGAAGGAAACCCTCTCAATTGTACTACATATAAAATAATTGTTAGGAGAGAGTAGAGAGCAAGAAGGAAGAAGAGCATATGAATGGAAGTACAGTACAGCTGAACCCTCTTAAAAGTGGCATTCTATAGTCCAGGAACTGGCGTGGTTCGACTTGATTTTGAATCAGCCGCCATTAGTTCATTGTACAACCACCAGGGTGGTGCCACGTATTGTTTACAACTTCAAGACACCAAAAATTATGCCATATCTCCTTTGTTTAATGAAAATGATTAGTAATGAAAATAAAATGTAAAGTCAGGTATGTTTTTATATCAACTTGAAAATAAATATATTTTTTTAAATATTCCACTTGAGAAGTCTCTACCAAGTCTATTTGAATCAAAACAATGTGACAATTGGCATGCACGAATTCCTTACTCTTAGTATGCTTGAAAGACATAGGTGATACCGTATTGATAATTTCTTTTATACAACTGTGTATTACATGTTTGATGTGTCACCCATAAGATCAGATGATCCTAGAGGTAAGAGGTGCAACCGTAAATCTTTATCAATACTAGAAAATGTTTATCCCATTAGCAAATAGTTTAGAGTTCATTTTCCTCAATAAATGGCAGTGTGCTTTGTTTACTTTTTGACAGCAATATTCTAATGCATTGTGATTGCCGAAATTCACTCGTTATTTTTCATCTCACTACCCTCTAAAAAATTATTGACAAATTAACTAAGAGCGATAATTATGAAATACCAAATCTAGGATATGAAAGTCATGATAATAATGTGCAGATTCTGAGAAAAGTTTAGTACTGTATTGACTTACTATTAGGGTAACTCGGCAATGTAGGCTAAATGTGTTAAATAAAGTACACTATTTTATAGAAAATTATTCAATATGAAGTTATAAAATGATGAAGTTAAAATAAATGAGTAATAAAATTATAAAAAGCATTGTCAGATCTTAGCCAAGTAGTAGGTTATGCCGGAAACTAGGCTATTTGTACGTGGAATTACCTTGCAAGACTGTTTACATACAGCTTCATTTTTTAGGGATAGTACCTATTCTAATTATTTCCGGATTTTCTGTGGTTGGTGGCCCAGTGGCCTGGTCCCAAGGTTTCCGGATTTAAGAGGTTGGGCTGTACAAGGAATGAAAGGTTGCACCAGGGATTGAAGGGATGAGGTGCACTGATAGCACTAACCCTTAAGTGGCACTGAACCCCCTGTGGCCAAAGGGGTAGAGAATAAAGTATTGGTCAAGGTCACCAGATTTGAGACACAAAATGGGAGAGTTGAATTCACAGGAGCAGTCCACACAAACAAAGATTGTAAGCAAGGAATCCATGATATCTTCCAAATCCTGCGCGTACAATGTGGTAGCTCGTCTGATACTGCCCAGTACCTCGTGACGTCTTTAGTCTTTTCCCAACCTAGGAACCATATATATAGAGAGGGCGGCTACAGGTGGGCAGTAAACATTAAGACCTCAGGTTTGTTAACTATGAAAAATACAAATTATTAAAACATTTCATTTATTCATATACGGAACAAACCTTCAGTCTTAACAATAGGATATACATACATATTTAAGCTTGGTGGGAGGTACAAGTATCCTAAACCAGCTGGGAGTTATGCCACTCTTAGAAAAGTTCTAGAGAAAGTGGTCTAATGCCCGTGAGCATATAGATAAACAGATATCTAGCAACTCAGCCGTCTGGGTTGATGTACAATGATATATGAGCAAACAATTCATTGCAACCAGGAAACCAAAGAAAATTCTGACTGTTCAAGAAACAAACTGTATACTCACAGGGTTTGTTACTCATCCTCATTCCCCCGTTACTGTAGAGAGAGTATTTGCTACTGAACAGGAAGGGTTTGATAATGTCCAAGATCATAAAACACAAACTTTCAGTATGGCTACCTTACTCATCTGTATCAGACCAGTCCAGCATATGACGTGTCTATTCCTCAACCCGTAGGAAGAAGAAAGGGAAAAAAGAGAAAGAGACCAGCCAACCCACTCATTCTCTCCTCCACATAATCATCATAGGTAAGTTACAAAATACCCTATTTGGGGTAATGGGGTGAATTTATACAATGCCAGAGTGGAACTTATCCCTTTGACATCATGTGCTCTCCATAACCCGACCCCGAGGGACAACACACAAAACAAGGACAAAGAAATAGTATATACCATCAGATATCATACAACAACCACCACGAACATGAAAAGAAAGCCATCCTTGGTATACTGCGAAGAGGAACCACCCCACCCCCATAGCGCCATATAACAAAATAACAGCAAGAATTTACTGCAAGCCAAACCTTACGGCCTCACTGGTAATGAAAAATAGTACGGCCCCATCGACAGAGAAAGAGATTGAATTTGATATAGTATAGTACAAGTTTGTCTGTGCTGACGAGCAATGTCAGGTCCCCCTAAAAAGGCTATATCGGACACACAACCACTACACTCAAACGTCGTATGTAGGCCCACGAAACCAAGGTGCCATTCACCAGCACTTTGTGGATACCCACAATAAAAAAAAAAAAACCATCCTTACAAGAACTTCTCACGAACACCAAAATAATACACAAGGAAGGCAACTACATTCGTTTATTGATATCACAGAAGCAGTCAGCATCGCCATGCAACGCCCCAACCTTAACATCCAACGCGAGGCAGACCGATCTTTGCCCTCGTGTAGGAGGTAGCCCTTCACCGCGTGGAACAAGACCACCACCACCACACACGGACAAGAGCGCAAACTGACATTCAGTGAATTAAACATATATGTAATTAATATATATTTATGTATAATGTGTATATAATAACTTACTTTCAACTTTTGATATAATTTCTGTTGTTAACATATTTATTTAATTGTCTTATTTTATGTTTCACTAGTCTTTTGTAAATACTTAAAACTAGGTATTTAACAATTGTACTACCTTTCCGTCCTCATGACGTCACAAAACGCATGTAGGCTCATATTTGTGTCAGTACGCTTGATAACGTCAATACGTATAGGTTGACGAAACAGCTGTCGCGTGTAAAAATACAGTGGTACCTCGAGATACGAAATTAATCCGTTCCGAGATGGCCTTCGTATTATGAGTTTTCGTATCTTGGGTATCTTGGAACCCACATTTTACCATTGTAAAATGGCTAATCCGTTCCAAGCCCTCCAAAACACACCCCAGTAAATTATATTTCCAGGCCTAAAAACACATGTTTTAGGGTTACGACCGGAAGAAATAGTCTCCAAAAAGGCAAAATACTGTACATACTTGAGTAATATTCAACTGTATGTAATGTTCAACCCCATTTTTACTGCATATATTAGGACTTTAGCATATGTCCCTTAGCATAAGCAGACTATGTTAGTGGTTGCTACTGTAGCCTAGTCTATGATTCTGACATCTAAACCTAAGAGCTAAAAGCTTAGAATATGCCAATAAAATGTATAAATAATCAGTATGTACTCATTTCAAATAATTATTAATTAATCATTAACTATATACACAAATAAACAAAAACAAACCTTCCAATCGATTGTTTACATTCAGCTCTTACCCGTCTTACAAGCATCGAACTAGCGCCAAGCAATCATTTTTCCTAGCACACAGTAAGCCATAAATTGTCATTAGTATCTCTCTTCAACTAATGAAACTACCAAACAGTATAATAACCATTCATTTCTATTCTTTATTCTATCTTTACCTAATGGAGATACCGAGTTACTGACAGCTATAATGAAACATACGTATACGTAACGTAATAATAAAACAGAAGAAGAATTCTAAAAAATACGTATTTGTTGGCAGTCTGATTTATTTTATATTTTATGATACGTATCTAATTCACAATTTTTTTATTAAATGTATTGCATGTACTCATTTCAAATAATTATTAAGTAACCATTAACTATAATAAACAAAAAAAAAAAATCGCTTCCAAACGTCTGTTTACATCCAGCACTTACTAGTATCGAACGGGATCGCCAAGCAATCACTTTTACACAGTAAGCCATAAATTTTCATTATCTCTCTTCAACTACTGAAACTACCAAACAGTATGATAACCATTCATTTCTATTCTTTATTCTATCTTTACCTAATGTTTTTTTTTTTATTAAATGTATTGCATGAATAAGTTTTTCAATTTACAGCAACCTTTTACCAATAGAATACTTAAAGCACAAGGGCTAGATGCTGACCAATAGGAGAGCAGGACCTTATGGGGTGACTAGCATCAGGAACCCATGGGAGAGCGGGAGGATGGTGGCGAGTTTACTCAGTTGGCGGGCGCGGGAGTTTTAAAATTGTTCTCGGTGGTCCGGGCGAATCTCGGGACTTTCCAGCAACAACCTTTCTTATCTTGAAAACTTTCGTATGTAGAGCAGTAAATTTTTCGCATTGGCTTTCGTATCTCGAGTTTTTCGTAAGTAGAGCCTTTCGTATCTCGAGGTACTACTGTACTGGAGTAATGGAAGAACCCCATTATGTGTCCATTACTAACCTGAACAATGAAGTAAAGAAAATAATTAGAAAATATGAAGCAATTTCAAAAAAAAGCTGGTTAACAGTGAAAAAGCTATTCTATTCAATGAATGTTGTATCCGTGAAAAAATTGTGCCCATAAAAGTATTAAATGTAATGGCCGGGCACAGTTGAGTTGGAACGAGGTGAAAAAATGCCTCCGACGACGAATGGAAGAATCAGCAGAAAAGATCACCATACTGCAAGAAGAAAGAGCAACAAAGTGGAGTGAATTCTGTAATACTACTATCACAGAGACCCAATGTGCTGTGCAACAAGTGGAAAGAGAAATAGAAAAGCATTCGAAAATAGTCAGTGCAAGGCATAACAAAAAGCTTCTAATATTAAACGGTGGACCAGTGAGAAACGAAGAGAAAAAAGCTGGGTATATAAACCTATCACGAATAGAGTTGAATGAACACCAAAAGCAGTTACTAAATCTAGGCCTGAACTGTCATTACATACGAAGACCACACCCGGAATCCAAGAGGATTAAATACAGAAGTATTAATCGATAAACTACTGCGACTGAAAGAAGAACGCAAAATCGAACTTAAACAAGAGTGCATCGCTGAATTACTGGGTGAGGCCAATAGAACACGTGGTAACTACTTTAGTTGCATAGTCAATCCACAGCTAAAGAAAGCGGCAAAAGAACTGAGAGAAAATGAAACCATAATAATACGCAAAGGAGATAAAACCACAATGTACATCATAATGAATAGAGATGAATACGACACCAAAATGGATAACATACTAAGTGATAAGAATAAGTTTCAGCCACTTAAAAAAGACCCAACAAATGACCTCAAAAAGGAAATGATGAGACTAACAGAAAAAGCGAACAAAGAACAGTAAGCTTTCCAAAATCCTCGGAGACTTTGCACCCGGATACTGCTACGGCACAGTCAAGATCCACAAACAGGGAAACCCACTACGGCCCATTATATCCCAAATGACATCCCCCATGTATAAAGTGGCTAAGAAATTGAACGAAATTATAATGCCGTACATTCCTTCAACGTTCTCGCTAAAATCATTTACGGAATTCATCGATCTACTGCAAGACACCACACCCGACGAAGACATAGCATCCCTGGACGTCGAAAGTTTATTTACTAACGTACCAGTGGATGAAACAATACAAATCATAATGAACAAGATATACCGCTCTGAGAAACCACCATTACCGATACCCGAAAAGATCTTAAAAGAGATGCTAGAAGCATGTACAAAGGAAGCCCCATTCCCTTCACATGGGCGAAATATATCGACAAAAGGACGGCGTAGCAATGAGTTCCCCCCTTGGGGTTCTTTTTGCAAACGCATACATGGCACAAACAGAAGAGGTCACTTTGAAGAACACCCAAAACCCAGATTCTATGGGAGATATATTAATGATATCTTTATCACAACAAAGGGCGAAAATGACATAGATGAATTAGTAAATAAACTCCGAGCAAATTCCACATTAAATTTTACGGTAGAAAAAAAAAGTGATGAGAAAATGCTCCCTTTCTTGGACGTACTTGTGACCCAAAAAAACAACAAATACAATACCAGCATATATACTAAAAAGACAGATGCTGGGAGATGCTTAAATGCTAGAGGAGAATGCCCTGATGCATATAAACGTTCTGTGGTAAATGCATACATAAAACATGCCATAACACACTGTTCTGAACCTAATGACTGGCCATAAAAGGAAGAATTTACTGGTAGGTAAGAAGTTGCCCAAAATTATACCACTGTTCTTTAGGCCAATTCTTGCCTATTATGCAAACAAGAGCAAGAAAACAAACTTGGCCCCCAAAACGATGGAACTGTAAATGGGGATTCTTACCAGTCAACATAAAAGCACTGCTTGTCCTAACATCCCTGCCTCAACAAATGCACTTGGGCATAATGACAATGTGTACAAAATGCCAAAAACAAAATTACATACAACACTAACTACAAACAAAATCACGTAATGGGCTGGAAAAAAATGTAACCCAAAAAATAAACTTTGTAATAGATGCAAGCAGGAAGTGCCTGGCCTGAACAAACATTACTGTGCAAACAATGAACCCATGCAGGTAAGACTAGGGAGGAAGTTAGTTATGTTAACAGCTCAAATGGGAAGCAAACATCAGAATTTAAATTATGAGAGCAATACAAAAAGACATACCTGTAGTTACCAACGACACACTTTTTGCCAGTGATTGGATCTGTGATATCTCCATAGGGATACACAATCTTCAATGAGAGAGTGGGTAATATCCTTTGAGGTCATCTGTTCTGGAAGCTCTCTGAAAAAAGATATGGTTATAATTTCAATTTCCATATCTAGAATCAATTAAAACAATAACAATTAAAGTTAATTTTAAATGAAATTCAGTAAACTGTAAAAAATAAACTAAACATACAACAATATATCTCAAGCACTATCATTCTTAATTAAACTACATATGCCCATAACATTAACAAAAGGCTCACTACCCTGCTACCAGGCTACTGAAGACCATCAGACAATAAGAACACAGCAACATAAGCAAAGGTGTATGTAACTGTCCCAAAGGACAGACTACTTGCTGCTCCTATTACTACCATACTGTTCTAAGGCATGACAGGGATCCCACTATTCAAAGCAACTGGAAAAGGGCACTGCCCACCTTAGCAACCTCTCATTTCTTCCCCTTCCCTGCTTCTGTGGCAAGAGACTGAAGAGGGTGAAAGGGCTAGGAATTATCCTGGCCCTTCCCAAAAGAGCTGACTTATGATCAGGGTTTCACTAAGTAATGGACCTTCTCTAACACTGATGATGCAATGTAGCTACAACCAAAGGCTTAGATGCAGTTCCTTTTAAAAGACTGGAAATGCCAAAGGAGACAGCATGGTGAATTAATCTGCTCTGATTATAAGAGGTTCTCTTTTCCATCGCTTCCAAATTGCTTGTATTGCAAATATTTTTTATAATTATACAGGCTCTGCCTTGATTTCTTTCTCGGATGGCTGGCAGAGAGTGAAAGAATACATAATTTATTATTGGTATATAAAATTTCAGGCCAAAGACCAAGCACTGGACCTATGAGGAGAGCGTGGAAAGTACGATGGAATAACGAGAATATGAATGGAGGTTTAGTAAAAGGAATAAAAAGGGTTGCAACTAGAGCCCAAAAGAATGACACAAAGAACCTTAAGTAATGCTTACAGTGCACCAAGTGAGGTGTGCTGATGGCACTACCCACCTACTGGGAAAATACATAATTCAGACCTGGATTTTAAAAGTTTCCTAACTTTGTTTCTTTGAAGGCATATAACATTAGATTATAATAAGGTACCAATATCACAATTTTTTTAAGTAGTAAATTAGTAAAATTTTTTTTTTTTTTTAAATAGTAAATTGTATCTTTCCTAACTATACAAACCTGAAGTCCTTTACATTAGGAATTACTTTATGGCGAAGCTGGAACACGGCTGTTAAATTCTTGAACAAGGTGGTTAGGCAGTAACTACCATTTGGTAGGCGGGTAGACCCCACTGACCAGATGTAAACATTCCACTTTACCTTTTGGCCCAGGTTTCAGATCGAGGAGGCCGTGGCCATTTCCCCGAGATCACTATACTGATGTATCAGCGCTTTGATCTCTGCAAAAGTCCTCTGAATCTCGGGGGACCTTCAAGCCTTTCGAGAGACAGTCCTTAGACCAGTCCTTCCGATCTACTCTCCCCAGAGGGATAACCCTCACCAGACCCCTTAGGTCCTTCCTCAACGACGCGGAGGTATGTCCGGTGGGGTCCTAAAACCCCTGCAGGAACATAGGCCCCCCGACATTGAATCCCGAGGAAAGCACTCCAAAGGATTCCTACTACTCGCCTCGCCCCTCCTGATGCAGTCTGAGGAAGTAGAGGAATAGGAGAGGAGGATCGGATGCTCTCACCCTTCCTAGCAGCGCTGCTGCCAGGGTGGAGTGAGCCGCACCCTTGCACAAAAGGTGACAGGGGAGTGGGTCTAGGAGAGTGCGATCACCTTAACGAGAAGCTTCCTGAGGAGAATGCAGAAGTTCTCGCCATGCTGTAGCAGCGCTGTCACCAAGAGGTGGCTCCCTGCATGGCAAGACTGTGCATCAATCCTCACAACACACCCCCAGCCCTCTTCGAGGCCTAAACTTCATGCAAAGAGGGCTGTATAAGGGACCTCCTCTTAGTTTCTCAAGATGCTTTGCTCTGAGGAACAGCGACATCAACCATGGCCCCTTTAGAAGAACCAAGCTTGGTCTTCACAGGTGGGTCCAAGCCACGGCTCAGTCCCTGCTCTCACCCCATGCACTGTCATGGTGAGGAGAGAGACCCCTTCCTTGACTGTGGTTGTACATTCGGAGATGTTCGCGAACACAGTCCCTGTCCCTCGAGTAGAGGCTGGAGAATGAACCTTGGTCCCTGGGGACAATATCTCTTTTCCCATTCTCAAGAAGCGGGAGGGAGAGCCAGAGAGAGAGCCAACTGCTTCCTCCCCGAAAGGAGTAGGCAGACCCTTAAGGCCGGTTATACAGGGATAGTTCACTGGCGCCAGTAACTAGCGGCAAGCAAACTTTCCAGGATAGTAAGCGTTTGCATGAGGACAGTGTTTTGGGGAAAAGTTGCCGCCAGTAGCAAGCAAGATGTCTTCTGACATAGATGAAGCAATTGATGCTGCTTATGTCATTCTCGCTAGAGAAGTACAGTTGCTCATCAAAAAGGAAAGGAAGAAGCCCTAAATGGGGGTGAGAAAATGCATTCAAAGGAGGGATATATTGAGAGGCTCTAGTACTTTAGTTCGTGAATTAGCAAACGAAGATCCTTCAGAATATAGGAAGCATGCGAGAATGAGCCAAGAAAAATTTGAGGAACTGCTACGTCTAGTAGAGCCTACCATATCTAAGAAGGATACCACGATGAGGAATGCATTACCAGCCAGATTAAAACTTGAAATAACATTACAGTTCTTGGCATCTGGGGACAGCCTTGCATCACTCTCATATTTCTTCAGAGTTCCAGTCTCTACTATTAAATGACTGATCAAAACACTGATATTTCATTTCACTCCAAGCTATTTGTTGCTTCACATGTGTATTTTATAGAGTATGATTTTCAAACTCGCACAAAAAAAGAAAAAAAAAACTAACCAAATTTGTTGATGAGGCTCGGCTTACTGTTACATCCCATAAGAATGAATCAGCTTTCTTAAACCAAGACAATCGAGGATGATAAATATCCTCTACTCCTGCTCCACTTTTCTTAGATTTTTCCACTTTTATTAACTCTTGCCTATAAACATACTTCAGAGTTTTTATTTTTTTCTTAAAAAATCAAGGTTGGGAATGTTTACTTCCAATTCAATCAGAGCATCTCTTATTTCTTGAAGAGCTACATCCCACTTAATACAATTCATGTAATCGTTATGTCTAATGTTCTAAAAACATTCAAATTCCTTGTATTTATCCAAAAACTTCATTATATCCTCGGTATTCCACTTCTCTGACATGATGATCCTTCTGAAGGCAGTGGCAACTGGGTAAGTTTACTTTTGCATGGGGATAGTTATTGGTGCCAGTAGCTCAAGTGTCCGGATAGTGGCCAGTAAAGTAACCGGGATTTCAACTCTACATGCCACTATCCTGGACAGTAAACTCTCCAAGACAGTTTACTAACTTTGCCTTTACACGAGGATAGTTTGCTGACCCTGTAAACTATCTCCGTGTAAATGGGCCTTTAGAAGTCTCGAAGGGAGACTACTTCAGGGGGGGAGAAGTTACCTTCCCTTTTTAGGCCATGAAACCTTCGAAGGGGGAGGTGAGGAGGCAGCAGGCAACAACGATGACGACGACGAAGCTGAAGACGACAAAACCTTCTTGGATTTCTTTTTCTTCTTCGCCTTCCTCTTCGACAGCTTCCACAGTAGAGTTGTCAGTGGCCCCCAAGGGGCGGAAGACGACTCATCAGGTTCAGCAGCTGGTACATGGGCAGGCGTCGAGACGGGAGCACGAACAGGCACAGGTACAAAGGCAGGAACAATAGCAGGAAAGTCAGGAGGCCTTGGGACAGGTAGCGGTGCCATACCAAAAAGGCCAGGATGTTGCATGCGATCCCCGTTAGCAAATGCCTACAAGTCCTGCTGTTAGTGAATTTAGGACCAGCAAAGGCTGGTTTGAAAAATTCAGAGCAAACGGGCATACATAATGAGCCTACTTCAGTGATTAAGGACATGTTTGCAAAGTGGAGTGGTGTAAATAATTTTGTGGAGAATTAACATCCCAACATAGTTGATGTAATCCGTGTCTCCTCTGTCTCTAACATGTTTAATAAACCCTTTAACGCCGATTGGACGTATTAAACGTCGATATAAATTGTCTGTTGGGTGCCGATTGGACGTATGGTACGTATATATAAAAAAAGTTTTTTTTAAAATTTGCAGAAAAATATTTTTATTGGCCTACCAGGCAAAAACTTTTGAATCACGCGCCTTAGGGATGCTGGAAGCTCACAGATCAAGGCGTTGTTTTGTTTACAATCGTTATCCAGGCGCGGAAGCGCGAATTTCTTTCTTCTCGCACTAAAAAACATCAGTGACACATCTCAGAAATTATTTCGTCACTTTGACATAATTTTTGCACCATTTTATATACCCCGTTACATGAGTATTATATATGAAAAAGTGTGCAATTTCATGTAGAACACAACTAAAAACAACTCATGGTTGTAGCTTTCATCAGTTTGAAATATTTTTATATAAATAACGATAAGTGCCAAAATTTCAACCTTCAGTCAACTTTGACTCTACCGAAATGGTTGAAAAATGCAATTGTAAGCTCAAACTCTTATATTCTAGTAATATTCAATCATTTACCTTTATTTTGCAACAAATTGGAAGTCTCTAGCACAATATTTCGATTTATTGTGAATTTATGAAAAAAACATTTTCCTCACGTAGGCGCGGTAACTTCCGACAAAATCATAAATTTTTTCGTCCGATTGTCGTAATGTTCGCACCATTTTAAATTAGCCATTACATAAAGTTTTATATATGAAAATCTGCACAATTTCATGTAGAATACAACTAAAAACAATCCATGGTTGTAGCTTTTATCAGTTTTGAAATATTTTCATATAAATAACAATAAGTGCCAAAATATCAACCTTCGGTCAACTTGACTCGACCGAAATGGTCAAAAAACAGAATTTTAAGCTAAAACTCTTACATTCTAGTAATTTTCAATCATTTACCTTTATTTTGCAACAAATTGGAAGTCTCTAGCACAATATTTTGATTTATGGTGAATTTATAAAAAAAAAAAAAAAAAATTTCCTTACGTCCGCCCGGTAACTCTTACGAAAACAATCATAATTTTTTCGTCCGATTGTCCTAATGTTTGCACCATTTTAAATTAGCCGTTACATAAAGTTTTATATATGAAAATGTGCCCAATTTTATGCAGAATACAACAAAAAAATAATTGAAGGTTGTAGCTTTTCTCATTTTCAAAATATTTGCATATAAATCATGATAAATAAAAAAAAACCACGTTCGGTCAACTTTGACTCTACCGAAATGGTAAAAAAAACAAAAAAAAGCAAATAGTAAGCTAAAACTCTTACAGTCTAGTAATATTCAGTCATTTATCTTCAATTTGAAAGAAATTCGAAGTCTCTAGCATAATATTTAGATTTATGGTGAATTTTTTGAAAAAAAACTTTTTCCTTCCCTCCATGCGCGAATTCTCCACCCGCAAATCTACGAAATGCGTACATCGCATCTCGTAATATTTGCTCCATTTCGTATTAGGCGTTTCATAGAGTTTTATATATGAAAATGTGCGCAATTCCATGTAGAATACAACAAAAATAATTGGAGGTTGTAGCTTTTCTCGTTTTAAAATATTTGCATATAAATCACGATAAATAGAAAAAAAAACCACGTTCGGTCAACTTTGACTCTACCAAAATGGTCGAAAAACGCAATTGTAAGCTAAAACTCTTACAGTCTAGTTATTCAGTCATTTATCTTCATTTTGAAACAAATTCGAAGTCTCTAGCAAAATATATAGATTTATGGTGAATTTTGGAAAAAACGTTTTCCTTGTGCGCGTGGATTCTCCGTCGCAAATCTCTGAAATGCGTACGTCGCATTCTCGTAATATTTGCTCTGTTTCATATTAGGCGTTTCATAAGAGTTTTATATATGAAAATGTGCGCAATTTTATGTAGAATACAACAAAAAATAACTCATGGTCATAGCTTTTATCATTTTTAAATATTTGCATATAAAAAAAATATATTAAAAAAATTCTACATTTGGTCAACTTTAACTCGTCCTAAATGGTCGAAAACTGCAATTGTAAGCTAAAACTCTTACAGTATAGTAATATTCAATCATTTATCTTCATTTTGAAACAAATTGGAAGTCTCTAAAACAATATTTAGATTTATGGTGAATTTAAAAAAAAAAAACATTTTTTTACGTCTGCGCATTACTAATTCATGCATCACTTTGTGATAATATTTCTCTGTGTTGCTTTGATCGTTTTACAATGTGTTATGTACCAAAATGATTGCAATTTAGTGTACAATACAAAAAAAAAAAAAATTAACTCGTTAGCTTTAACAGTTTTGCTCACAGAGCGATTTGAATACAATTATATGTGAAATTTGTTTTCGCGCTATCATATATCGTATTATTTATATATGATAATATATTTTTCATTTCTGATGGTTGCATGCTAAACTTCAGGCAATAACAAAAAAAGGAGCCAAAAATGAACTCTTAATCTTGAAAACTAAGCGCACTGTGATTTTTTGAAAAAAAAATTTTCCGCTTCTGCGCTCACTCCCAGACCCGCCGGCATACGGGAGACGATTTTTATTAACCCATTCGGAGTTCAAGGGTTAACAATGCCTTATTTCACTTTGCAGATTGTAGAGAGAAGCCAGAAACAAAGCATGCATAATTAAGTATCCCCACATCAGTACTAGATAAGATTGGGGATACAGAGAATTAAAACATAAAATGCATAGACATTGGGCCAGAAGAAGCAACAGGTCCTTGGCCTTTGGAATACTGTTGACAGAGTTGGCCAACTTGAATCACTGATTTAGTAGATGTGTCTTGCTCCTCAAGTCAACACCATCCCACCATCCCTGACAAAACTTATAGAGGGCTGCACATTAACCAAAACAAAGTGCACAGAACAGCAAAACCTTCTTGTAAAAACAACTTGAAGGAACTTGCATGACTTCTCTCTACAATCTGCCAAAGTGAAATAAGGCATTGTTAACCCTTGAACGCTGAATGGGTATAATAAAAATCGTTCTCCCGTATGCCGGCGGGGTCTGGGAGTGAGCGCAGAAGCGGAAAAAATGTTTTTTTCCAAAAATCACAGCACACTTAGTTTTCAAGATTAAGAGTTCATTTTTGGCTCCTTTTTTTGTCATTGGTAAGTGGAATACATTCTGCATGTGTACCATAAGTCTGACTGTTCTTTGGAAAGGTACTAAAACCATGCTAGAAAATCCAAAAGTATGTGTGCAGACACTTCCTGTTATTCAGCCTCCAAATGTCCAAGAATATCTCCAATCGCTTATAGAGCTCACCCCAAAGAATTACCATTGGACCATCATTCCCTCTATATACAATCTCCAACTAAAAAGAGACTTATGAGGGATTTCTGCTGAAGGCAAAGGAAGCTGTAAGAGAGAGATTAAACCAGTGGAGGACAACCAAAAAAGAATCACAACTGCCTTTCACTGTCTCCACCATGTAAGGTACTGGTCCTAAGTCTCTCCATGCATGTTGGGAGGTTGCAACTGTCCATATCCCAGAACCTGAGTCTGCACTTAATCCCGAAAGGTATAAAATAAGACTACCAATAGATATGTAATCCCTTGTCGCCTTAACCCGTGCTGCATAATCAGACAGGAAGCGAAAGTGTTCTCACTTCTTCCAAACCGAGTGAGTATAAGTATGAAGACATTACCCTGCAGCATCAGAATGAGTTTGTTGTCTTCATCGCCAAACTCCCGCTGGCAACAAACCCTAAAGCTGGCTTCACAAACTCGCTGGGTTGGCGCCTCCACTTCTCTAAGCAGTCACAGAAACGAGATAACGTAGCTAAGTAAAAGATATCAACCCAACTAGCTAGACTGAAACTCCATCAGCAAGTCTGTCAGTCTCAAGTTAATTTCCCTACAGGAAAGAGAAAGAAAGCAAACCACCTACTAAAGACGATTAAAGGACCAATAAGAGTTTGTACTGCAAGAGGTGGTCTTCGGCCCTCCGCGACTTTGTAAGACACAAGAAGACAAGCCAAGGCAGACCTAAAGGGAGATTTGTGCGTCCGAGTACGAGAAAAGTTACGAAATGCTCTCTAATAGGAGAAAGCGTTGGTTCGCTTCTCAAATATTTAGAGGGCGCCAAAATACACTAAGACACGTAAGACATATTCTCTATGTGGCCTCTTTCCTCAATAAAATGAGGATACAGCAAAGCGTAATGTTGCAACAAATGCCGACCAGCCCGAACGAGTTCCTACAATTTCATTTCAATCTCTTCTTCTGCCAGCGGGCAACAGAAGGAGACAGCTGCCGACAGGAGGTAAACAAAAGGGCTTAAAGGATTCCTCTTTCTCCGCAACCCTTGGCGACAGAAAGCGACACTTGTTGATGAGAGGTGACAACAGCTGAGTGCTGTATCACATCCACCATGACTCAATGAAAAGAACGCAGTTTTAAGCGACCCAGCACTTGGCTAAGTCCACACGAGTCAACTGAGGGAAAGAAAACGAGGCGCCAGAACATGGGAAAGATTGGGAGGCGGTGGGAGAGAGGTTGTTATGACGACTCTCTTGCCTTGTCCGAAAGCGAACGCACATATTTGAAAGCATTCCTATATGAAACTTCGTTAGAAAGCTCTGAAGCTATAATATCTAACTTGCAGAGAACCTAAGATACTACAGACAGCGTAGACTTGAAAGAGAAACATTAATCGAGGCGGTAGTAAGAGATTTGCCGATAGCTGAAGAGAAAGCAGGCAAAGAACGAACACAATCATTATTTAGAATAACCAAAACATGAGAGCGATAAACGGTCGACTGAGTCGACATATCTAAATGTGTAAAAACTCGCTACAGGTACATTATCATCTCAAGAAAATTGTCTATACCTATATTATATATTATTAATCCTTAGCATGCTAACACCTCAAACTAGGTGTTGAAGAAGGCAGAATGCGCCTACAAAGCGAGCATTAACACTTACTGAAACAGTCCTTATGCGAACACTTTAATGGTTCTTAGGCGAACGCTTTAAACGAGATCCAGACCATGAAAAAGGCGAAGTAGGTATTGAAGGGCACAGAACCCCATCATCCCGAGAACCGACCCGGTCCCCTGGCAGCGGACATTACCAATTGTCGCTGGGCAGTCCTAGGCTCGGGCTAGGTACAGACGAGGGCACCAACACCTTACTTCTAACAGGGAAGGTGAAAAGAGCGCAAACTATGGAGCAATTCGGAATGTTCCTGTCATGAAGTAAGTTCAACTTGTATTAGAACTAAAAATAGGTTTAATGTAATGGTCTGAGTTTTCATTACGTTTTTTTTTCTTCACATCTAGCAGTTCCAAAATCACACACTGCACCCTTGCAAGTACACACCAAATGTTGATAAACTTCCAATTTCAACATCTTGGTTACACCAAAATCATTCCTACATAGTCTGTTATTGGTTTTGCTTCTGGTGGAAGATATCCTGGGAAAATGAAATTACAATACCGTAAACAGGTGTAAAACAGCCAAACTTCATAGAATAGCAAAAATCGCCTAACCGCAATAGCGGCAAGAATTCTGACAAGAGCTAAAACATTCAAAACACACCTGGTAGAGAACAGGTAAACTAGTCATCCGGGCAGCCATTCGATTTTTTGTTTGAATGCCTATCACCTAATCGCCATAGAGATATAGCTAACTTTAACAGTAAGATTCATCTTATATAATTGTAATTAATGGCTAGTCAGCAAGAGCTCACAAACATACGTCTTCATCGGAAGACGGCCAAAAGTAAAGTGGAGTGTTTACATCCGGGCAGGTGGGCCTACCTGCTTACCAGACGGTAGTTACTGCCTAACCACCTTGTTCTGGAATATAACAGCCGTATTCCAGTCTACGCTGAA
>NC_061107.1:108655400-108680978 GCF_015104395.2 Macrobrachium nipponense
GTAAAAACTGTGACAAATGCTATATTGGTGAAAGCGGTCGTTCCCTGGACCAGAGGAAACGTGAACATGTTGCAGCTTGCCGTTTGGGCAACGTTTACAGCGCCATTGCCAAGCATACTTGGGATTCCGATCATGCCATCGACTTCAAGGGAGGAAAAGTTATTTATAAGAGTGCGGATAGGACCACTAGGAGAATTGTGGAAGGAGCTCTCATCACTTTGAATGACACTTTTGAGGGGAATACTGGCATACAGAACAATTTACTTTTGAGTGAAGAAATTTGCAAAAGGGCCAGAATAAAGAACTTCAGAATGTGTACAGGCTCCTTCAATCTGATAATGTAAATAACCATCCTTCGCCCGTTCCAGAGCCTAATCTACAAACTACCTTTTTGGTTAACGACCGTCAAGATGTCATTCAGGAAGAAGACCGGCGCTTTGTCCCGCCTCGTAGATCACAGCGAATTATGGAAAGGCAAACGACCCAATGACTTGTTCGAATTTTTTAACCTTGTTAATGTTCTTTGTCTGTTTGTTTATGTTTATTTGGAATTCTTCACCAATACCATGTCTCATTTGCTTAGTGATCAAGTCCACAGGAGGATGGACGAAAGCTTTAAGCTCTGTATAAACATATTATATCTAGATAAACAAGGATATTACTGTGGATCCCTCTATTGATTTCTTAGAAGCACGACACAGTGTTTTTATATTGCATATATATATATATATATATATATATATATATATATATATATATATATATATATATATATATATATATATATAGTATAACATATGTACAGTGGTACCTCAGCATACGAAGGCTCAACTTATGAAAAACTTGAGATACGAAAGCAAATACGAAGATATTTTTGGCTCTACATACAAAAATAGTTCAAGTTATGAAAGGTTGTTGCTGTAAAGTCCCGAGATTCGCCCAGACCAGAAAGAACAATTTTAAAACTCGCGCGCCGCCAACTGAGTAAACTCGCCACCATCCTCCCTCCCCCGCTCCCCCATGTTGGATATCTATATATATATATATATATATGATATCTATATATATATATATATATATCTATATATATATATATATCTAGATATATATACCTATATAGAATCTATATATCTACTATATATATAGTATATATCTATATGATTCTATATATATATATATAGATATAGATTCGATATAGATGTATATAATAGATATAGATTAGATATATATAGATATAGATATGAGATATAGATATAGATATATAGATCTATATATATATATCATATCTATATTTATATAATATATATATCTATCTATATATATATTAAAATATATATATAGTATAACATATGTACAGTGGTACCTCGGCATACGAAGGCTCAACTAATGAAAAACTTGAGATACGAAAGCAAATACGAAGATATTTTTGGCTCTACATACGAAAATAGTTCAAGTTACGAAAGGTTGTTGCTGTAAAGTCCCGAGATTCGCCCAGACCACCAAGAACAATTTTAAAACTCGCGCGCCGCCAACTTAGTAAACTCGCCACCATCCTCCCGCTCTCCCATTGGTTCCTGATGCTAGTCACCCCATGTGATCCTGCTCTCCTATTGGTCAGCATCTACCCCTTGTGCTCTATGTATTCTATTGGTAAAAGGATGCTGTAAATTGAAAAACTTATTCATGCAATACATTTAATAAAAAAAAAACATTAGAATAGAAATGCATTGCTATTATACTGTTTGGTAGTTTCAGTAGTTGAAGAGAGATAATGAAAATTTATGGCTTACTGTGTGCTAGGAAAAAGTGATTGCTTGGCGATCGTTCGGTACTCGTAAGTGCTGGATGTAAACAGAAGTTTGGAAGCTTTTTTTGTTTGTTTGACTGTTTATTATAGTTAATGTTACTTAATAATATTGAAATGAGTACATGCAATGCAATACATTTAATAAAAAAAATTGTGAATTAGATATCATAAAATATAAAATAAATCAGACTGCTATCATTGAAGCCAACAAATATGTATTTTCTAGAATTCTTCTTCGGTTTTAATATTATGTATATGTTTTTATAGGAAACCGACCAACAACTTAACTTATGTTCATTTCTTCTCAGGCCTCCATCTTAACATAAAAATATACATTTTTTCTTCTATGTTTTTACGAGCATTGCGCATTGTCAGTCCCCAATATTTGGATCAAGAAATTGAATACATAAGAAAAATAGGGAAAGATTTATGCTATCCCTCACATATATTAGATATTTGTTATAATAAAGCCCCAAAAAAGTTTTATAGTGTAAGTAACACGGAGAAAGAAAATTCTAAGAACATTCTCAGTTTGCCTTATTTTAAAAGATTTGAAACCATTAAATCATTGGTAAAGCTTTTAATGTCAACCTTGATTTTTCCTATAATAACACATCAACGGAAAAGGAATGTTAATAAAAAAATGGCCCCAGAGAAAGCAACAACATAACATAAAATTCCATGTATGGATTGTCCCTCATTTTATCTCGGACAGTCTAGCAAGGGCCTAGAAGTAAGGCTAAGCCAGCATAAATATTCTGTAAAAACTGGGCAAACATCTAATGCAATATTCATTCATTTAAGTGAAAACAACCACAGAATAAATTGGGTTGGTAGTTCAGTAATTGCAAGGTCAAGAGATGTCTTATCACGAAATCTTTTGGAATCTGCTTTAATACAACTTACTTTTCATTGTAATTTCAATGTTAGTCATGGCCTTTTTCATTTAGACCCTTTTATTTGTAACATGTTTAAGAATGACCTCAAAGATATAATTACAGACTTAAATAAAAATTAGTTCCCTTAGAGTTATCTTCATTGTAATGTATGTCTAACATGTATTGTGAATATGTATTGTGAATATGGTTTTGTTTACCAAAGTTCTGAATAGCTGTCACCTATAATCCTTTAATTGCCTTGTCCTTGTATCTGAGATGATTGTCTTAAACTTTTAATTGCACCCATTGTTTATTGCTTGTTTGGGAGGGAAGGTTACTCATCTTCCAGGTGTGTCGGATTCTAGGTACTAATCTCTTTATAATCCCTATCTGTCAGTTATACGAATCTTCTTGTTTTGTCTTTTTCCTCGTGTATGTTAGTTCATCTGCTTAGTAAAGGACGTTTGAACGTCGAAAGATCTCGCGGACACTCTGTTGTTTATTTTCCTTCGTGGCATATATCTATATACATATATATATATATATATATATATATATATATATATATATATAAAATATATATAATATGTATATAATGTATGTATGTATGTATGTATGTATGTATGTAGTATGTATGTATGGTCCTGTATGGGTATGTATTTATGTATGTATGTATGTCCCGGGTTAACGGGTGGTCTGGCTTACGACGTTCCGAGGTTACAACGCTTTTTCTAAATATTCATTGAAAAATCCGCCCTGGGTTACGACGCTTGTTCCGAGGTTACGACGCTGACGCTTCCGACGCTCCGAGTTTACGACGCTTTTAAAACACATATTATGAGAAGATAAGAATCCTTTATAGTTTAGCACAGTTTCTCTCTCTCTCTCTCTCTCTCTCTCTCTCGTCTCCTCTCTCTCTCTCTCTCTCTCTCTCTCTCTTTGTATTTTCCAAGAAAATAATCACTATAATTTTCTCTCTCTCTCTCTCTCTATACTACAAAGATGTATGTTTTTTAGTATGATAAATAAATGATTTACTATTTTCAAATATTAATATTAATTTATACAGCAATAATATCAATTCATTAAAGAAAATACCATAGTGAATTAGTAAGATTTTAGCTTATATTTAAAAAATTATTGAAGAATGAAGGAAATCCCAGTCTTCTCTGTTGAAGGAAATCCCAGTCTTCTCTGTAACCTTTCCAGGTACTAAAACTGTCAGATATATATCATGTTCTTGTGACAGCCAAAAGGGGGGTGGAAGAGCTGGGGGAGAGCTGCAGTGTTGCAATCAGTGGTCCTGACATTTCCCCCCTCTCTCTCTCTCTTCTCTCTTCTCTCTCTCTCTCATCTCTCTCTCTCTCTCTCTCTCATTTACTGAGACTCGAGATTTTTTATGTACTTGTACTATTTGTTTTTAATACTTTCAAATAATAATAATAATAACAATAATATAATAACTGTAATTACAAAATTCATATGTGATAGTATTTTAAAGAAATACAATACGTACTAATCTATCCATGTCACTTTTAATTAAGGTAACGAACTCTCTCTCTCTCTCTCTCTCTCTTTTTGCCACACAAGATAATAAGGAGTCATAGTGGTAATGCCCTCCTTCTCTTTCGCTGGAAGCGTTATAAACAAAGAGAGATAAACTCTCTCTCTCTCTCTCTCTTTTACCGAGATGAAAGAATTTTTATGGTACTAGTATGTAAAATGTTTATTGATAATTTCAGTTATTTAATAATAATAATAATAATAATAATAATAAAACTTTAATTACAAAATTCATAATGGTCGTATTTTAAAGAGATGAAAATGACCTTTCCATTTCACTTGTAAGGATAATTCCTCTTTCTTACTGAGATGAGAGAATTTTTATGGTAGATGCACGTGTTTATTATATTTTCAAATAATAATAATAATAATAATAATAATAATAATAATATAATAATAATAATAATAATAATAATAATAAGTAGTATAGTAATAATACGATAAATAATTTCAAAAGAAAATTCTTCCCTTTGTCTTTTTCTGTATCAATTTCCCCACCTCAACTCGAGTGACACTCAAGCTTAAACAATGCCATACAATGGTCAACGATTTAATGGTTTTTTTATGTAATCTCTCTCTCTCTCTCTCTCTCTCTCTCTCTCTCTCTTCTCTCTCTCTTTACGAGATGAGATCATTTTCATGGACGTGTATGTAATAAGTTTATCATTAATATTTTCCAATAATAATACTATAAGTACAAAATTCATATCTGAGTATTTTAAATACAATAATCATTCCATTTCTCTCTTTTAAACAACTCTCTCTCTCTCTCCACAAGATACTTGTCATACATTTGGTGTTTCTATTTCTTCCTTTTATCTCTCTCGCTCCCAGCAAAAGAATTGATGGACAGACAAACATAATTGCACAGTCCCTCTCTTTCTCTCTTCTCTGGAGAAATATATGTATTTATGGGAGGGGGAAAAAGTTGCCTACAGACGTTCATTTCAATCTATTGAAACCTAAGGAGTTATTTCTCTCTCTCTCTCTCCTCCCTCTCCTTCTCTCTCTCTCTCTCGCTCTCTCTCTCTCTCTCTCTCTCTCTCTCTCTCTCTCTCTTGTATTTTAATGAAAATATACAGTATTTGTGAATACACAGTGTTGCACATGAAAAAAGTAAATTAGTGATAATTTTAGAGATATGGCCCTAAGAAAAATTTCAAATTAGTAGTGAAATTTTCCCTGTGGACATGTTTTCAAGAACGTCGTTCCGGCTTACGACGATTTTCGGGTTACGACGCGTCTTAAGAACGGAACCCCCGTCGTAACCCAGGGACCGCCCTGTATATATATATATATATATATATATATATATATATATATATATATATATATATATATATATATATATATATATATATATAATATAGATATGTAATGTATGTATGTATGTATGTATGTAGTTATGTATGTATGTATGTATGTATGTATGTATGTATGTATATATATATATAATATATATATATATATATATATATATATATATATATTATATATATATATATATATATCACTTATATATATAGTATATATATATACAGTGGGCCCCCCTACTCGCGTTCTCCGGATCGCAGACTCGCACATTCGTGAATTTCTCTTGGGAACATTTCCCCGCATTATTCGCGGAAAATTCGCGCATTCGCGGTATTTTTCTATGAGAAATATCCACAAATTCCTGGTTTTTTTGATCAATTTCATCATAAAATGCACTTTTTGTGATAAAACTATTAAAAAAAACCGTGATAAAACTATTAAAAAAAACCAAGTATGAAATTTTCAGTGGTTTTTCTTGTTTTAAACTAACAAAATAGGCTGTTTTTAGCATTTTTATAGGGGTTCCAAACATTCGCGGGTTTCTAACTATTCACGGGGGGTCTGGTACGCATCCCCCGCAAATACGGGGGACCAATGTGTGTGTATATATTATATATATATATATATATATATATATATATATATATATATATATATATATATATATATATATATATATATATATATATATACAGTAGAGCCCCGGCTCATGACCATATTAGAACTCGACATAATCGGATTTCACCACTAAATTTCCAATAAACTTTGTATCGGTGTTCATAACAAAAAAAAAACACAGATTCCAACCCCCCAGATCATATGATGTTTGTAAAACGAAAAACTGTTTCCACTAGCCGCCGCTAGTTGGCGTCATCCAGTGTTACCAAATGTAGCATAATTTCATGTTTTTTACCATAATTTGACCCAAGAATTGGAGCTTAGCATAAATTCTATCATACTTAGGGTTCCAGTAAAATTTTAGAATGTATCTTCACTAAAATTTTAAATAAAGTGCAGAAAATTCCTCAAATTCATACACAGCCATAGTTTAGTATATGTATCTTCATTTGTGAAATTGCCTCAAAAGCAGCACTAACAATTGAGTTGATTGCTAAGTTGAAGCCAACTAAGGAATGTTAAATTCTGTGAATATAAATACCCACAGTGTCATGACAAATGATCAGTTAATGTGAATAATGTTTTTTCTTCATAAGTAAAGTTGATTTTTTTCCTTTTTAAGTTTTATTTTTTAAGTCATCAAATTTTAATTGTCTAAAGTGATTTTCAAAAAATTTTCAAGTATTCATTAATTGTGTATGTGATCTGTTAAAGAAAATGGTGGTTCAGTGGCATGATAATGATCAGTAAGTAAGTAAGTATGTTTTTCTTCTTGAGTAGAGAGTGGTATGTTTGTTTCCTTTTTTAGTTTTAATTTTTTAGTTGATATCAAAATTTTATATTTGAAGTAATTTTCACACATTTTTCAAGTATTTATTAATTGTGTATGTGACCTGCTAAAGGAAATAGTGTCTCAGTTGGCATGATAATGATGCAGTAATAATTAAAATTTGTGTTTTTCTTCATGATAGACTTATTTTGTTTTTCCTTTTTTTAGTTTAATTTATTAGTAGAGATATCAAAATGGCTTTGAATAACTTTCCGAAGTGATCTTCACACATTTTTCAAATTGTATACTAGTAATTGCATATGTGATCGGTAAAGAAGAATGGTGCTTTATTTCGAGTTTGCTAACATGTAAAGATCATCAAATAAATAGTTTATACTACTACTGCAATTCGCCATTTATAACATTTGTTCCCCTACCTATAAAAAATTTTTAAATTTCCATTACATCGTTGTTTTAGTTCAAATGTATTAGAAAAATGAGATATGAAAGAATAATAGCAGAATTCTGGCATAAAGTTGCACCACATTTGACATATATTCTTGCTATTTACCGTACATCTGGCTTAGACCGACTAGCATAATTTAGCAAAACTTGATGGTAACACTGGTGACGCCACTCTCAGCACAGTTTAAAGTCTGCAGCTACTGTTAACAAACAGTAAAACACGTGTCTCGCACACCTTGTGCGCATTTAGTTTGCTTTTCGGCGGTATTTTACTGTATACGCAGTTACCTTTTTATTCATGATGGGTTCCAAGACAGCCACTTCACATAAGGCAAAGAGGAAAAGTGTTTGCATGGCATCTCACGTTTTCCTTCTTCAAAATGTTTCCTCCATTCCCAACTCCAAAATAAACCTTAAGTTTCGTCTATCCTCTCCTCTATAAGACAATGCTCACACATGAGGCGTGCATTTCAGTAAGCAAGTGCAATACGTTACTTTAAGTGTTTAGGTCAGTAGCAAAGTTGCAAGATACGTCTTGTAAAGTGTTAGGTTTGGAGTGAAGGCAATGTTACGTACATAGGTTACATGTGCGGTTTGGTAGCGAATGCAATCTTTGAGCTGTGTTAAGCTTGCCAGTAAATAAGATGTTCGCCATAGCTTAAATCTGAGAAGCCACTATGGTATATATATGCGTAGTAATTAAGATGATTCTTTTATGCCTACTGTAATATGCCAATGTTTATGTGTGATTTATTTGGTAGTGAAAACACTGTTACATGCGTAACGTGCGGTTCGGTAGCAACGCAATCTAAGCTTTTTAAGCTTGCCGGTAAAGAAGAGGTTAGCCTTAGCTTAACTCAGAAGCCGCTATGGTATACAGTAATTATAGAAATCAAGTCGATTCTTTTATGTCTACTGTAAAAATACGTCAATGTTTATGTGCGAGATTGGTAGTGAAACCACTGTTACCTACATAATGGGTGCGGTTTGGTAGCAACACAATCTTAAGTTTTATTAAGCTTGCTGGTAAAGAGAGGTTAGCCTTAGCTGAAATCAGAGAAGCCGCTATGCTATACTAGTAGTTATAGAAATTAAGAGATTCTTTTATGTCCTATACTGTAAAAATAAGTCAATGTTTACGTGTGAGTTTGGTAGTGAAACCACTGTTACATACGTAAACTTGTTGCGGTTCGGTAGCAACGCAATCTTTAAGCTTTATTAAGCTTGCTGGTAAAGAATTGTAGCCTTAGTTTAAAATTCAGAGAAAGCCGCTATGGTATACGTATTAGTTACAGAAATTATGACTTCTTTTATGTTCTACTGTAAAAACATGCCACGTCAATGTTTACGTGAGATTTGGTAGTGAAACCACGTAACGTGTGTGTGGTTCGGTAGCGAACGCAATCTTTAAGCTTTGTTAAGCTTGTTGGTGAAGAAGAGGTTAGCCTTAGTTTAAATCAGAGAAGCCGTTATGGTATACGTAGTAGTTACAGAAATTATGACTATTCTTTTATGTCTACTATAAAAATACGTCAATGTTTATGTACGCGATTTGGTAATGACACAAGTTTACATATGTAACGTGTGCGGGGTAATGAACGCAATCTGTATGCTTTAGTTTGTAAGCGTCCTCGTAAAGAGGTTAGCCTGATATTAAACTCAAGAGATGCTGGTGCATAACGTATTGGTCTAGTAATTATAGAATTAAGAAGATTCTTTTACTTATACGTGTATATATTTACCAGTACCATAATTATTTTTCTTAGTCCAATAACCTTGAAACCAGCCCTGATATTAGACAAATTACTCTAATAGGTATACTGTATACTACAAATAGATACACTATTTCACTTATTTTGAGTAAGTCTTATACCCAGTTTGGAGGGTTAAACACATACCAATTGGCAACACTGATAAACAATAGGAGAGCGCGAACAATACCGTAGGTACTGTTCACAGCAAAACGTTTCTATTTGAGTCAGGAATCTAGTTACTTTTTCAACAACAAATATTTTCAAATTAATTATCATATGTAAAAAATTTATGCAATTCATGACCTTATACTGATGTTTAACAATTTATTTAAATAATTATCTAGTGCATGCTTCTTCTTTCTACGAAAAATCGCGAGTTTCCTTGGATCTGAGGCAGCTGTTGTCATTATTTACGATTGTTGTGAAGAAAGTGTCCCAGCGTATATGGGTACAAGTGGTGTGCGGATTTAGCACATGGAATGGAAAGATTATTGACACAAGTGACTCCGCAAACATCGAGATGGCATCAATCTTCTACATTTTTGGTGTTTAAGTAAAAATTTTGAAAGTGTCATGGAGGTGCTTGCACTACGCATGGCTAGACTTTCATTAACTTCTGTTTAATCTTAAAATAGAGGGAAACACTGCAGTCGATCCATCGTCATCGCTTGGCTCAGCCTTATAAACACTACGATATTTAATTGGTGAAATAAGAATACAATTACATCTTTAAGGGGGCCGGCCGGCTAATGCTCTTTTTTAAGGACAGGACTTTGATATTCATACCACTTATTAAGGTGACTTGGGACATCTCCAAACCGCATATGATTTTCGCTCTGACCTTCGGTTTGTGACGCCAGGGCGATTTATCCCGAAAATAACAATTTTTCAAATTCTATCTCCTCCCTCGATATTTAATATTAGACCTGGGATTACTACCATATATAGACCTGATGTACCTCCATCGAATGAAGAGTTTCTTTCTAAAAGTCATTTTTTTGCTAGATATGAATTTTTCAATACGGTAAAAAAATAACCCTATAAATCACGAGAAAAAAATTTATAAAAAAAATACGAAACAAAAATTGGAAAAAAGGGCTCTATTTGATTGTTCTATAATGTCGTTCTGAGTGATATACAAATTCCAATGTTATAGCTTTAAAACTAAGTGAGAAGATAGATTTTGAAGGTCAATAAGTATAGTTTTGAGATACGGGCGTTCAAAGTTTTCCTTCGTATTTCTATAAAGACAATGTTAATAAATAATGATTATTATGAATGTATATTTCTTTTTTGTGTATTAATAAACCAAAACTATTTTATTTATCATAATTTAATCATAAATGATGATCCCTTTGCATCATATCGCAGCCTGGGGCACTGCTTGAGGCAAGATGGGGCACTCCTTCTACACAATTCTCTCTCTCCCCTTCACTAACTCGGCTTATTACACCAATTTTCTTCTTCTGTATGTTAGCGAGATGTTTACCTTGTATTTTCCTTTTTGGCATGATGAAATTCTTGCCCGAAACAAAGATAAACAAACGTAAAATGGAAGAGAATGTCAAGAGGTGAAACTTGAAGGCGTACTCTTTATTTACAAAGACAATTTAATAAATCATGATTATTATGAATTTCATATTCCATTTTGGGTATTGAAAAACCAAAAATTTGTTATTTATCGTAAATGAAGATCTCTTTGCTCAAAGATCATAGCCTTAGGCATAGTGTGACGTGTGCTGTCAAGCAAGACGGGGGCGTTACTAAGCAACCCTCCCCTCTCTCTTCACTAACTACGCATATATTATGATATTCTGTAATAATACTTGAGCGATTTTTCTTCGTCTGTATGTTAGCGAGATGTTTTCCTTGTCTTTTCCTCATTGGCATGATGAAATTCTTGCCGAAACATACATAAACATACGTAAAAGCGGGCGAATGGCAGAGGTGAAATGGAACGTGTAGACTACTTGAAGTCTGTGATCGCACTAAATCAGGACTGGACTTGGTAGCTGAGCCTGAAGTCCTCCTCTCGACTCGGGGAATGTCTACAGATGCCATTTCTCCCAATTTCTTTGACAATAATTATCAAAATTTACGATAATAGAAGGAATATTGCATTTCTTGTACGGATCAATGTTTTAGGCTTATTGAGTTACGATTACTAATTACCCTGTAACTACGAAGTAAGAGGAATTTTTGACGAAATATTTTGTATACGTATCACAATTGCCATATGAAGCTCCATGAATTTTTTCATGACTTTGCATTTTTCGCCCTATACCACCATATATATGGGGTCCGGCCGCACCCCCTTAAGCATACCATTCAAAAGATTGAAGTTTCGTCAACATTATGTGATATATGAAAGCGCCATACGAACTAAAATAAGCACGAGGTCTTCGTAAAAGATGTTTTCAAGGCAGTTTTGAAATCCAATACGACAGCAACAGTATGACTGGCTGTTTTGTAACCACAGCCAAGCCACCATCTTTCCCAGCCTTCCCAGCACTCATTTGAGCAATGTTAGCATTTTATGTAACGTTTATTGATCTTACTCAAGATTAACAGTTGTAATCAGCACAATAAAACAACATTTTGTTGCCTATATTAGTGAAAGTATGAAACTTTTTATTCCCGGGGTCATGGTTTGAGCTGAAATACATTTTTACCTTGTAATCGGTGGTTTTATCCTCACTGCCATCACAACTTATTTGATTGTAATTATACATTTTGGTCTTAATTCACTCCAAATTGCACTTGAACTCACTGAGGTTCCTGGTTCCTAAGCGCCCACTCCACAAACACAGTTACGGGCAGCACACGAGTACATAGTTTATGAGGTGCAAAGCTTTATTCCCTTAATTGTTTACTTTACTCATTATTTTAGTTTAACTTTACTTTGTTACTTCAAAATGTTTATGTAATTCATGTCTATTATCCCTTTTTTGCAAATCATGTCTATTCCCTTTTTTGCAACCAAATTAACCTTGAAAAATTACAGACATTTCTAAGTACATACAAGCAGACATTGACAAAATGACTCATCGTTGCCAATCTAGTGGAGCTTCCCACATACGCCGATGCATTTACAAAATGTTTTCCTCCATGAATTCTAGTTGTCATAGTAATGCAGTATGCTAATTTCACTTTTTTCCCCCGGTTTTTTGACTAAGTCTTATACCCAGGTTTGGAGGGTAAAACACATACCAAATGGCAACACTGATAAACAATTGAAGAGTGCAAAGAACGCCGGAGGTACCGTTCACAAGCAAAAACTGTTGATATTTGAGTCGGGAATCTAGTTACTTTTTTCAACAACGATATTTTCAAATTAATAATCATGAATATGTAAAAATATTTATGCAATTCATAACTTTATACTGCCATTTAACCATTTATTCAAATAATTATCTAGTGCATGCTTCTTCTTCTACCAAAAATCATAGTTTCCTTAAAAAAGTAGTGGTTGGAAGTCGGTGTTTACGATTGTTGTGATGAAAGTGCCCTAGTGTCTATGGGTACAAGTGGTGTGCGGATTTAGCACAGGAAATGGGAAGTTTGTTGACACAAGCGACTCTGCAAACATTGAGATGGCGTCAATCTTCGAAATATTTATACCTAGTAGTAAGTAAAAATTTCGAAAGCATCATGGAGGTAGTGTGCTGCGTATGGCCACACTTTTCATTACCTTCTGTTTAATCTTAAATATTGCCTTAATTTCTAACTTTGGAGAAAATACTTCACTTCAAAAGGAGAGTAGAGTCTCGAGCTGCACCTCTCACCACCAACAACTCATGACTGATGACCATTTCCGGTGTCAGGACGTGTTAAAGTACTTTTTGGAGGGTGGCCACAAACGCGGTAGTCAGTGGCTCGGCTAGTCCTGTCGATTGTTTACCCTTTGACCTTAATTTCTAACTTTGGAGAAAATAAGGTAAACAACCGCGGACGATCCATCGTCATCGCGCTGACCAGGTTTTATTCACTCGATATTTAATTGGTGAAACAAGAATACAATTACAACTTTAAGCATACCATTCAAAAGACTGAAGTTTCGTCAACATAATGTGATACATGAAAGCCCCACACGAACCTAAATAAGCATGTGAGCTCTTCGTAAAATATGTTTTCAAGGCGTTTTGAAATCCAATGTGGTGGCAATCGTGGGGCTGGCCGGTCTAACCACAGACAATTTACCATCTTTCCCACCACTAATTTGAACAATGTTAGTGCATATATGTAACGTTTATTGATCTTATTCAAGATTGCAGCTGTAATCAGCACAATAAAACAACATTTTGTTGCCCATATTAGTGAAAGTATGAAACTTTTTATTCCCATGGTCATGGTTTGAACTGAATTCATTTCTGGGCTCAGCTCTGTCGGCCTATGAAAGGATCCTTAATATCATTCTTTCTAGGTAAAATTAATCTAAAATTACCAGAGAAAAACAAAATTAAGAAAATGTCAGTAAAACTGACTCGCTCACTCTTAAAAAGAAGTGTCGGTATGGTAATAGGGGCGAGTGGGAATCACTACCACGAGACATTCACCAATTAGAACTTCCAATCAGAATCCCTTAAGAGAGAGCTGATACCAACGGGCGATGCAGCCGCTACTACTACTACTAGAGGACGCCACGGACAGCAGCGCCCCATAGCGGACATCCTTAATTTTTAGCGCTAGCGTCAAGACGCATTATTTTTCTGTGCTGTGCTAATTTCGGGATTTATCCTATTCTTCACCATGGAACGCTCTGCTATTGCAAACGGCTAGTTAAGTAACTCATAAGTAATGTTTTACCACATTTTATCTTCCGGGTACCAGTATTTTCCTCCTAATAGGTCATATACGGTTTCCCGGTTGTCTCGTGGTGGCGCCATGCTGCCTCGTTAAGAATTCCGGTCCTCCATACTGGGACTTCTTATACTTATGGGCTTACTATGTTACGTTCATTGTCTTTTACATCGAGTTTTAGCTAGTTTAGTTTCCTCCTCCACCATCTCTCTTAGTTTGGTATTTAGGGCTATTATTATTATTCCTGCCCAGCATCCCGGCTCTTGCTCTTCATCGGCATCGCTGGCTCCGAGTAGGCTTCTGTTTCTTGGAACAGTCTGCCTCCTCCTGGGCTTCTTTCTCTTTTACTAAAGTGTCTTTTCATCTTTTTCGATGTATATATATTATATTTAGGGTGTAGGCTAGCCTAGGTGCATGTTCCTTGTATTGGTACAGCCTGGTTCACGTGGCCCTCTCACGGTGTGTTGCTGCGGCGGCCTAGGCCACTTGCGGTCACGTGTTCCATCGCACCTTACCTGCCCCTGCCCTCCCTTTCTGGTATAGGGAGGGGCTGGGGGACCCCTTGGTTGTCATGACAACCTCAGTCGCCTTCTCTCTCCCTCTCTGAGGTGGCCAGGGGTTCCTCCCAGCGGGGGGTATAGGGCGACCACTCATGAGGTACCGGTCTCCGAGCGGGTAGTCGGTGAGGCGGGGAGGAGTAGGAGGCCATCCCCCCCCCCTCTCTCTCTCCCGCCAGTGTAGCCGAGACCTTCCTCCCCCCTCCCAGTTGCTAGCCACCTTCCCTCACTTATAACGAAAGGAGCCTTCCGTCGCAGCGGGGCACCTTGGTTATAGATTACTGGCTCCGCCAGCGGGCGGGGTGGGGACTACTAGGTGGTCCGGTTGCTTGCCTACTATATCCTTACTATCTCCCCCCGCTACCGAAGGGAGCTGCTTCTTACCCGGTTGCCACTCTTCTAGTAGACGGTGGAGAAAGGTTTGTTATTATTGTTATTTTAAGGATATACCCTAATTTTACGATGAATTGTTTAATTTTATTTTTATTTATATATCTACCCATCCCCGCCATTTTCCGTCGTGGTTTCCATTTACCACCACTCCTGGTTGGTTTCCTTTTGGTCCCCGCCATCAGCGGAGCTATAGCCTAGGACACCCAACCAACCTTGTTACCACACGTATTATGGCGGGGCTCTGGTTTTAATCTAACTTTATCGCTCCGGCACCAGCGGAGCAACTGTTAGGCTGTAAGTTGTTTTCCTGGATGCTCATGTATCTTTCCACTTACAGGCTACCAACTGTCAGGTCCCAGCGTGCAACGCGACGTTGTACGACCCTGCGGCCACGATGAGTTGCAGGTCTCACGCCCCTTGTGCCACGTCATTTAACGAGATGATCGTCTGGCACCCAGAAGCCTGCGCCATCTGCTACGACCTAGTCGGTCAGCTGTGAGATGGGGTAAGTCCATTATAGGCTTCCTTATCATTTTACTAACAACTCTTAGTCATAAGTTTGTTAACCCCGTTCCGCCATTAGAAGCTCATCTCGCCCTTTCTTTCAGGCTACTGGTGTGAGGGAGGTCGCCCTCGCCACCCTGAAAGCGTGGGTGGGCGGCTTCGGGAAGAACGCCGCCAAAGGCCAGCCGTACATTCTGGACAAGAAGCTGGCCGTCCAGATCTTCCCTGCGGGCAAGTCAACTGGGTATGTTGACCCCTTGTCCGCAGCCCCTCTGATAGCCTCCATCCGCAAGATCTCCATCAATCCTTTGGGGTTGGGTCGTAGCTTCCCAGGAGTCGGTCCCGGACGTCGCTGCCCTGGACCTAAACATCGAGCCCATGGCGGTAGGGGTAGAGGATTTGTTGGTTGAGGTAGGTGTGTCGGGCGCCCAAGGTCTTTCCTTGGGTGCTCCTGGATCTTCTCCTGTCCCTTCTTCGAGCGCTTCTTTCCAAGGCTTTGTGGGATCTGAGATCCCTACCCGCTCTCCCGCTCTCTCTGTACCCCCACAAAGGTGAAGGGACAGAGAGAACCGAAGACTCTAGCTAAGACAACTTCTAGAAGTCGTCTTCGTCTTCTTCGGCTAGGAAGTCTTCGACTTCTACGCCGACGCGGTGAAAGCCAAGCCGAGTTCTTCTCACTCGAAGAGCTCTAGAAGCAAGGCTTTCTAAGGAGAAGGCTCGCGCTCCCGCCGAGCCAGTGCCTTCTCCTGCCTCCACCGCTTCCACTCCGGCAACGCCCAGTGGGAGGAGCAGACCTAGCACCTTTGATCCCACTGCTTTCTCAGCAGTGGTGATGCAACAGGTGGGCGAGTTGGTTGGCTCGCAAGTCTCCGCCCTGGTGACGGAGATTCGAGCAGATGTTCGCACAATTGTCGAGCACTCTGTCTCAATCAGGCCAGTCCATACAAGATCTCTCTAACAGGGTTAGAGAGAATGAGGACCGAGTAGCCGGGCTCTCAGGTCCCTCTTCCAGTCTCCCCAGTGCCAAGCACTGGCATTCTCCAACTCCCGCCATAACGACTCTCTGCCAGCTTTCTCCATGGAGAATCCATGGAGAGTAGCTGCCTACGCTCCTTTAAGGATGGGATGATCTCTATCCCACCCGAGTGTGGAACTCGGAGGATTGAGGACTTCGAGTTTTACCCTCCGGGTCTGACGCAGCCTTTCATCGGTTATGCTAGGCTGACTGTAACGGCTCTGACTAGGGAAGACAAGATCTCTAGAGAGTCTGTTCTATCAGTAGGGTGATCATGCCCAGCGGGAATGGGTTCACTGCCTTGAGGGACTGGGAGTGCACGAACACTAAGCTCCAGGCCTATAAGAGTCCTTTTACTATTTTTCCCGCGAGGAAGAGGAGGCTTCTCTTCCGTTCGCCACGAAAATAGTAGAGAAGACCCTTCAGGCAGTCCTCAAGGATGAGCCCATGCCACAGTGAGGGAGGCGGAGTCTACTTCTCCGCTCTTCCCGGCTTTCGGAGAATTGTGGGAGAATTGCCAGCTGACGTTCACGATTGGTAAGCTCAAAACCGGACTGCGCATGACCAGTTCGGCGAAGAAGAAGCTGCCAAGGCTGCTGATTCCCTTTATCCAAGGCAAGAGTTTGACGCGCGAAACCAGGTTTGGGTGGCAAGGTCCCTTCCCCCCAATTCCCTTCTAAGTAAACAGAAATTGGTCTGCTCTCTCTTATGCGACGGAACCGCTGTTTAAAGATCTTGGCAAAATCTCAGTTTCAGACGGTCCTAACCAGATGCTTTCGACTTCTTCCTAATCTAGGTATGGAAATTGTCCGAAAGCACGTTCTGCAGAGTGTACTATTAGGCACGAGCCTAATAGACTCTTGGCTTCTAGCATGTGGGGAGCGGATCTCTTCCCAGAGTCCGCTGTTAATGAAGTGCGCCACGAGGCTGCTATGGCTCAACCAGAGCCTTAGAGCTAGGTGGGGTATTTCGTCAAAGAGGAAACAAGAATCCGTCCCCACTGCTGGTAAGAAACCAAAGAAGGCTGGTAAGAGGTTCCAGCCGTATCAGAAACACCAGCAACAGCAGCATTTGTGCAGGCCGTCCGGTTTACCCAACAGGGACAACCTGCTAGTTCGAAACCAGAACCAGCCCATCCTCCTGTTTGTCCTCCAATCATCAGCTGTCGACCTCCTACGCAATCTCGCCGGCCTTCAACCCTACATTTGAGGCTCAAGGCTACAACAACCGAGAGGTAGGGCGAGAGGTTACTTTCGCCAGCGTGGCGCAGGAGGGCGACAAGGAGCAGGCAGTTCAGAGGAGGGCGTGGTGGTCAACCCGCCCATCAACAATGAGGCTCCCCAGGTAGGAGGGAGGCGTTCCTCCTTCCGCCACAGGTGGGGGTTCAGCAATTGGGCAACAGAGCATAGTGTCCAAAGGATTGGGTTGGAGTTGGATCAAGATCCGCCTCCAATCAAATCATTCCACCAAGTACCATCACAGGAATTGACAGATTACGCGGAGAACTCCTTCAGAAAGGAGCTATTGCGAGAGTCAAGCATCTAAAATTTCAAGGTCGCTTATTCAGAGTGCCAAAGAAAGGCTCAACAAAAAGAAGGGTAATCTTAGACTTGTCAAAGCTAAACTCTTTCATTCGTTGCGACAAGTTCAAGATGCTACCCTCTCGCAAGTAAGGACCTTACTTCCGCGTGGAGCCGTCACATGCTCCATCGATCTTACAGACGCATACTATCATATCCCTATAGCCAGGCACTTCCGCCCATTCCTAGGATTCAGGCTAGGAAATCAGACATTCTCATTCAAAGTGATGCCCTTCGGTCTGAATGTAGCCCCAGGGTATTCACGAAAATAGCAGAAGTGGTTGTACAGCAATGAGAACTCAGGGAATCATGGTAGCAGCATACCTCGACGATTGGTTGATCTGGCACCAACCGTCGAGGAATGTCTCGAAGCCACCAAAAAGTAGTTCACTTTCTGGAACATCTGGGGTTCCAGATAAACAAAACGAAATCCAGACTTACCCCGGAGTCTCGTTTTCAGTGGCTGGGAATCCAATGGGATTTGTCTTCCCACAATCTGTCAATTCCAGTGGCCAAACGGAAGGAAATAGCAAAATCAGTCAGGCAATTTCTCAAATGCAAACAAACATCAAGGAGAAACCAGGAGAGAATCCTAGGGTCCCTTCAGTTTGCTTCGGTAACAGATATCCTCCTGAAAGCAAGGCTAAAAGATATAAATCGAATTTGGCGATCGAGAGCAAACACCAAATCTCGAGACAAGTTGTCAGAATCCCTCCCACAGATCCTTCGCAATCAACTCCGTCCATGGTCAAAAGTAAAGAAAACTTAGCCAAGCAGGTACCCCTTCAATATCCCCTTCCAGTGTTAACCATTCACACGGATGCCTCCCTGTCCGGGTGGGGGGATACTCTCAGTTCAAACAGGTTCAGGGACTTGGTCAGTTCAATTCGCCAGCTTCACATAAACGTTCTGGAAGCAATGGCAGTATTTCTTACCTTGAAGAGACTGCTTCCCCCGAAGAAGTCTCATCTAAGGCTAGTTTTGGACAGTGCAGTGGTAGTTCATTGCATCAACAGAGGAGGGTCCAAATCCAAGCATGTGAATCATGTCATGCTAGCCATCTTTGCCCTAGCAAACAAACACAAATGGCATCTGTCTGCCACTCACCTGGCAGGGGTAAGAAATGTGGATAGCAGACGCTCTGTCACGGTCAGTTCCTCTGGAATCAGAATGGTCTCTAGACGACGGGTCATTCCAGTGGATAAGCCTGAGAGTCCCAGGTCTCCAAGTGGATCTCTTCGCCTCACAAGCGAACCACAAGCTCCCTTGCTATGTGGCCCCCCAACCTGGACCCTCTGGCTTATGCCACGGACGCCCTGTCGTTGGATTGGATCAGTGGAGGAAAATTTATGTTTTTCCTCCAGTGAATCTTCTCTTGAAAGTCCTAAGCAAACTAAGGTCTTTCAAAGGGATAGTAGCTCTGATTGCACCGGACTGGCCCAAGAGCAACTGGTATCCTCTTCTTCTGGAATTGGCCTCCGACCTCAACGGATCCCAATCCCAAGCTATCACAATCAGTACAATGAGGACGTGTTCGCTTCCTCAGGAATTCCTCCAGACCCTAACTTTATGGACTTCATGAAGTTTGCGGCTAATAAAGATGCTAATATTGATCCACAGAATATTCTCTTCCTAGAATCAGATAAGAGAGAGTCAACCATTCAGACAATATGACTCAGCTGATTTAAAAAATTAGCATCTTTCTTGAAAGAATTCGAACACTACAACCATGACAGTTAATCTAGCTATATCCTTTTTCAGATCCTTGTTTTGAAAAAGGTTTAGCAGACGTAGCATATTACCACTCATAAATCGGCTTTGAAGAAGATCTTTCAAGTAGGTTTTCAGATAGATCTGACTGAATCTTATTTCATTTCACGTCTATCCCTAAAGCCTGTGCTAGACTTAGACCTTCTCAAAGCCTACTGCAGTTTTCATGGTTCTTAAATGATGTCCTCAAACTAGCTTCAGATACTGACAACTCGTCTTGTACATTCATAATGCTCCTGAGAAAGACATTATTCTTATTAAGCCTAGCTTCAGGAGCTAGAATTTCAGAACTGTCGGCTCTATCCAGGGATGCGGGTCATGTGGAATTCCTCCCATCAGGAGAAGTTCTACTGGCTCCGGATCGTAGCTTTTTAGCCAAAAATGAGGATCCTCTTGCAAGGTGGGCCCCTTGGAAAGTTATCCCACTTCCCCAGGATCCTTCTCTCTGCCCAGTATCAACTCTTAGAGCCTTTCTATCTCGTACTTCATCAAGATCCTCAGATGCTCTCTTCATGAGAGAAAAAGGTGGTACTTTGTCAGTAAAAGGTATTAGGCAACAAATCCTTTACTTCATTAAACAAGCCAATCCTGATTCATTCCCAAAAGCACATGATATCAGGGGAGTAGCCACCTCAATTAATTACTTTCAACATATGAACTTTGAGGATCTTAAAAAGTATACTGGATGAAATCCCCGACAGTCTTTAAACGTCATTATCTTAAGTCCTTGGAATCTTTAAAATTTTCAGCAGTTAGCAGCGGGGGAAACATTGTTTCCCCTGATACTGTATAGTAGTCGTAGTATAGATCCAGGTCTCTTTCTACCTACATCATCCAACATGCCTCATCCCTATCGCCATGCTACTCGGATATCCTAGCCTTAGCCGCTGAATCATATAGTGGATTGTCCCTTATTTTTTTGCTAGGGACATCCACACTTGTACTGATGGTGTACTTCAGTGTACCTACCCTTATTTTTATGCTAGGGTAGGACACAATGTGTTTGTATATTTTGTAAATATTTTCAAGTAAATCCCTTTTGTTTATATTACACTGCATCATTGTAATTTACTGTGATTACTGTTTTTAAGTACTTTAGATTACTAACGTTCTGTTATTTACTGTTTAGTATAAGATAGTTAACGTTCTTTATTTTACTTGTTAGTTTTATAATGTTAGTTTTTAATTACCTTAGTTTGTAATCCTTTAATTGATTTACGTTATATTATATCCATCATTTTACAACTGCTTTTCATTTGTTCCTTTTTTCCATCTTGTCTGTTTTCTCTGGTACTCTTTCATAGGCCGACACGAGCTGAGCCCAGAAAAGGGATTTTGACGAAGGAAAAATCTATTTCTGGGTGATTGGCTCGTGTCGCCCTATGAAACCCACCCTTTATTGGTTTCCCCCCCCATGCAGACAAGATGTTTTTAGATTAAGGATGTCCGCTAGGGGTGGGCGCTGCTGTCCGTGGCGTCCTCTAGTAGTAGTAGTAGCGGCTGCATCGCCCGTTGGTATCAGCTCTCTCTTAAGGGGATTCTGATTGGAATTTGTTCTAATTGGTGAATGTCTCGTGGTAGTGATTCCCACTCGCCCCTATTACCATACCGACACTTCTTTTTAACGAGTGAGCGAGTCAGTTTTACTGACATTTTCTTATTTTGTTTTTCTCTGGTAATTTAGATTAATTTTACCTAGAAAGAATGATATTAAGGATCCTTTCATAGGGCGACACGAGCCAATCACCCAGAAATAGATTTTTCCTTCGTCAAAATCCCTTTTTTACCTTGTAACCGGTTGTTTTATCCTTACTGCCATCACAACTGAAACTCCACAGTACTTATTTGATTGTAATTATACACATTTTGGTCTTAATTCCCTCCACATTGCATTTGAACCACGTTGCTGTTCCTAGTTCCTAAGCACTCACTCCGCAAACACAGTTACGAGCAGCAGACGACTACACTCTTTATGAGATGCAAATTTTTATTCCCTTAATTGTTTACTTGACTCATTATTTAGTTTAACTTTACTTCAAAATATTTATTTAATTCATGTCTATTATCCCTTTTTTCCAACCAAATTAACCCTGAAAAATTTCAGACATTTCTGAGGTATGAACAGATGACTGCAAAAAAGACTCATCGTTGCCAATCTAGTGGAGCTTCACACATACACCAATGCATTTACAAACTGTTTCCATGAATTCTAGTTGTCATAGTAATACAGTAATGATAAAATTGCTGTAATATGTATATACAAATAGATACGCTAATTTCACTTATTTCCCCAGGTTTTTGTGTAAGCCTTATTTACCCGTTTGGAGGTAAACACACATCAATTCGACAACATTGATGAACAATTGAAGAGCGCAACAAAATGCCGCAAAGAATGCCGTAGTCCCCTTGAATAAGTACATGTAAGTGCTGGTTAGAGGTCGGGGTTACGATTGTTGTGATGAAAGTGCCCCAGCGTCTATGGGTACAAGTGGTTTGCAGATTCAGCAAAGGAAATGGGAGTTTGTGGACACAAGCGAACTCCGCAAACATCAAGATGGGCGTCAATCTTTGAAATGTTTGGAGTTGTAAGTAAAAATTTCAAAAGCATTTTGGGTTATGGGCACTGCGTTGGCCACCCTTTTCATTACCCTCTGTTTACATCTTAAAAATATGGCCTTAATTTCTAACTTTGGAGAAAATACTTACTTTGAAAAGGAGAGTAGAGGTTGTGGTGGGATTACAGGCTAAAAACAAGAGGCAAAACCCACCCCACATTAACCTAATCAATCCAGCCACCAAACTCACAATGTCACACTTTCCTCTTTACACTACAGCATACACGCAGGACAATTGACCAGTACTTACACAAAACAAAAAAAACACAAAACACATGTACTTACCACCACTCCACACACACTAGGTTATGCTGTGCCGTCTGCTGGTCGAGGTCACTGGAACACTAACAACGACAACAAAGACCACAACTCACAACCCGACAACAAAAACAACACCCAAGGAGTACAAAAATACAACATCCAAGGAACACAACAACAACCAGGAACACAACCCACACCAACAAACCACAACAGCCCCCACAACAACAACAACAACCTCAACTATTACAATCACATACATCGCTCAGGAACTTAAAAGCACAACAAATCCCACAGCACAGGCACAACAACTCCAAAGCAAACAACATCAAACTCAGCAACAATTAAACAACAAAACAAAACAAAACTCAACCAACTTCCAATACCTTCAATAGACTCCTCCAACACTACTAACTGTCACCAGCTCTCACCAAAGACTCCCTGAAAACACAGAACTCTAAACTCCAACAGCACCAGCAGACAGCCCAGAACCCACCAACAACCAATTCAGTCATTAACCATCTATACAGCAATTACACCCTCTCTCTCTCTCACACACAGACGTTGTCAAATGGAACTCCATAACTCCTCCATAAGGTCTTGAGCTCCTGTTATCACCACCAACAACTCATGACTGATGACCATCTCCAGTGTTAGGACGTGTTAAAGTACTTTTTCGGAGGGTGGCCAAAACCTCGGTAGTCGGTGAGTTGGCCAGTCCACTCGGTTGTTTTGCCTACTTACTTCGGAAGGAGAGTAGCGGTCTCGAGGTGTGCCCATCTCCAGTGTCACGACATGTTAAAGTACTTTTTCGGAGGGTGGGTCAACAAGCTGCCAAGACTGGATCAGCTAGTCCAATCGGTTGTTTCCCCTAGTACTTCGATTAGGGTAAACAATCACGGACAATCCACCATCATCATGCTGGCCGGGTCTTATTCACTCTATATTTAATTGGTGAAACAAGAATACAATTACAACTCTAAGCATACCATTCAAAAGATTGAAGTTTAGTCAAAACAATGTGATATACGAAAGCCCCATACAAAATAAAATAAGCATGTGACGCTCTTCGTAAAATATGTTTTCAAGGCAGTTTTGAAATCCAATATGGCGGCGATCGTGTGGCTGGACGGGTCTAGTCAGGGATGGACACCTTCTTTCTCAGCCTTCCCTGCACTCATTTGAACAATGTTAGCGTATATATGTAACGTTTATTGATCTTACTCAAGATTGCAGTTGTAATCAGCACAATAAAAATGATATTGTTATGATACAATAAAGTTTGTTCATACTTACCTGGCAGATATATATATAGTGTATTTTCTGAAATCCGACAGAATTTTAAAACTTCCGACACACGCAGTGGTCCGGCCAGGTGGTTAGTACCCATTCCCGCCGCTGGGAGGCGGGTTATCAGGAACCATTCCCATTTTCTAATTCATAATTTTTATTTCCACTGTCCCCTGAGGGGAGGTGGGGTGGGTACTTGATTATATATATCTGCCAGGTAAGTATGAACAAACTTTATTGTATCATAACAATATCATTTTGTTCATGAAACTTACCTGTCAGATATATATATAGCTGAATCCCACCGTTGGAGGTGGGAAGGGACAGAATAGAAGGATTTTGGGAAACAAATGCATGCAGATGATTTACATCTTGGTTCCACCTGTTAGCATAGCTGGCTTCGTGGTTACTGCCACGTAAGTCTGCTTGTGCTACTAGAGTTGCTCAGCGAGGTAGAGACCTATATAGCTGGTGCACTCCAGATGATCTGTCAACAGGGGCGAGACCACGACGTGACTAGACCATATTGACCATACCATGAGGGCTAAGAAGTAAAATAAATATATATATATATATATATATATATATATATATATATATATATATATATATATATATATATATATATATATATATATATATATATATATATATATATATATATATATATATATATATATATATATATATATATATACAGGCAGTCCCCGGGTTACGACGGGAGTTCCGTTCTTGAGACGCGTCGTAAGCCGAAAATCGTCGTAAGCCGGAACGACGCTTGGAAATATGTCTTAAACTAATAAAAAGTTCTAAAAACCTTACTTGTAATCCTTTGGTTACACTACATGTTGTTTCCTGTAGTTTTATGTACAACCTGGAGTTATTTTCATAAAAGAATGCTGGTTTTCTTGAAAGGTTAAAACTATTGTAACCCTCTGGGGTGACACTACATTCTTGAAGTTTTATGTACAACTGGAGTGATTTTGCCAAATCTTGAGGGCTACAAGAACAGCTGATTACTATTTACGATCATATAGACTAATTAAAGTAAACGTATCTTTAAATAGGCTTATATATTAGTATCAACAAAACATTTCCTGCTATGAGTCAGAGGCCGTTTTAATGAAACGAACACTTCTCTGTCCTATCTGTTCAGGAAAATAAATGTTACGTCAATCCCCGAGACGGTGACCATTGTTGCCAAGGCGTCTCTCTCTCTCTCTCTCTCTCTCTCTCTGATCAAATTAGTACTGGATAATGTCTCTCTTTGGATACTTCGATTTTGCCAAATCTTTGAGGGCTACAAGAACAGTTGATTAACTATTTACGTATCATATAGACTAATTAAAGTAAACGTATCTTTAAATAGGCTTATATTTTATTGTATCAACAAAACATTTACTGGCATGAGTCAGAGGCCGTTTAACGAAACGAACACTTCTCTGTCCTTACTCGGAGCGTCGGAAGACGCCTCTCTCTCTCTCTCTCTCTCTCTCTCTCTCTCTCTCTCTCTCTCTCTCTCTCTCATTGTAATCTAACCAGAAACTTCGTTTTGTTATTATTACTGAAACAAGCAATGATTTTTTTCATTATTTGTGCTTTTGGACTGTTATATGTAAACTTTGCGC